>NW_004955436.1:18759249-18762838 GCF_000276665.1 Chinchilla lanigera | reverse complement strand
AAAAAAATAGAGGAGCATAGGAAAATGATAGAAACATTGAATGAACAATATAGGAAAGAAAGACGATGCAGGAAACAAATTTGAAGAGATATCCAGGTGTTATGATTTGTATCTACATATGCCCCCAAATTCTCAAGCAGTCATGGAATGGATTTCTTGAGGTTATCATTGATTCATAGTCCAATGCTGGGATTATGGGTAAGTGCTATACCCGCCCTAGAATGGGTAGCCCACGTACAATATAAAGGAGGAAAAGAGGCTTACTTTCTCAAGCCTTCCATTTTGCTCTTGCTACTTTTGCTGTTTTCTGATGGTACGAACTCTTACCCTTTGCCATGTACCACTCTGCATTAGATCCAGCTAAGTATGGCCTGAAACCTCCAAAAACTGTGAGTTAAATAAACCTTTCTTTCCTTACTTTTGGGCATTGGGTATTTTGTCTCAACAATGAGAGAAAAGTAACTAAAACAGAATTTTGTACCAGGAGTGAGGTTGTTGCTGTAGCAATAGCTGACCATGTCGTTCAAGAGCCTTTGGGAATGGCTTGTGGAAAGAATATGGAAAGCTTCAGAGATGTAGCCTCTAAGAGTAGAGCTGGAATGCATCATACTCTTCCATATGGGAGATTCTGATCAGAGCTCAAAAGACCAGAAAGGTGATAGAAAACCTTCCAGTAAAGACCAGGCTTGGGAGGTTTTTGCAGGGAGGAAGGACTGTATTGGCACTTGATCGCCAGATAATATCAGTTATGGCTTGGCAAAAAGTTTCTCTGCATTTTTCTCATGTCCAGAAATTTTTGCCTAAGTCTGAGATTAAGGTGGACTAATTAATCTGGCATAAGAAATTTAATGGCAGTTGAATGTTGAGGCTGTGTTCTGACTACAGTTGGGGGCTTTTAGCCAGCTCTATGTTGAGAAAAGAGAGCAAAGGGTCCAAAAGAATGATTTAAATTTTTGTACATTTGGCGAGAAAGGAAATTCTAGTAAAGATGTAGACTAAAAAGATAGAGCTGAGGAGATCTTGATTACTGAGGAGGAACAGGACAGTAGAAAAGATGACCTGAGGGCATCACAAGAAGCAGCAAGTCTCCACCCTTTGCAGTGTCAAAACTGCAAAGGTGAAAGACTTTACTGTGAGAAGTAAGCCACAGAGCATTATATTCCAGAATTGTGGCTGCAACTACATCAGAATGGCAATGGTGACTACACTATGTGCCACATTGTAGTGGCATAGAGAATTTGTTCCTCAGAATTAGGTTCAGAGTACTCAATGATACAGGTACTTGACCTTTACAGTCAAGAGAGAGAGAGAAGCTTGTCTACTGCTCCAGGTGGCTGCAGAACTTAGCATTAACCCTGTGGTTTTAGGTACATGCAGAATGCAAGAGTTCTGAGATTAAAAAGCTTCCAACCAGATTTCAGAAGGAGGCTTGGGAGGTCAGGCAATATGTGAAGTTTTATGGGTGGAGCTAAAGGTGCAGTTGAGATCCCAGAAGTTTGGAGAAGCCAGGCACATGGATCATCTAAGGAAAGTTGCAAGGAGGGAGCAGATCATGCCAAAGAGGGAAACCATGGGAACTACAACTACTGCAAATGCCATAGGGTCAGAGCCAGACAAGGCCTTTGGAGCTCCCAATTTACCACATGCTTCAGATGTTGCACATGTAACTACAGGACTTAATGTTTTCCCTGCTGAATTTTGGACTTGCTTTGGTCCCACAGCTTTGTATCCCCATGTTTGTACCTTTGGGAATGGTAATGTTTATCTTGTGCCACTGAATGTTGGAAGTGTTTAACTTTTAGTTTGTACAGGGACTCACAGCTAAGAATTTGCCTTAGATCTTGGAGGAGACTTGAGACTTGGCCTTTTCAGCAGTGCTGAAACTCTTTGGATTTTGACAACTTTTAGAGATGGACTAAAATGCTTTTTGTATAAAGGGATGTGAATAAGTCCTTGGGGTCAAGGGGCAGAATGTAATGGTTTGTGTTTAGTTGTCCCCCAAAGCCTCATGCAGTCATGGAGAGTACTTCTAGAGTTGATGGAGTCATGGTCCAGTGCTGGGATTGTGGATGTGAGCGCTACACCCACCCTTGGGCAGGCAGCCTGCATACAGTATAACAGAGGGAAAGAGGCTTGCTCTCTTGCTCATCCTTTTTGCTCTTGCTGATTTTGCTATTTTCCTCCTCCATGAGCTGTTGCCCTCTGCCATGTGCCACTCTGCCTTGGAGCCACCTGACTACAGACTGAAATCTCCAAAAACTGTAAGCTAAATAAATCCTTCCTTCCTTAATTTTGGGCAATGGGTATTTTGTCTCAGCAATGAGGGGAAAGTAAACAAGATACCAGGAAATTAAAAAAATCATTGAAAGCTGTCAAAATCATTTGAATCAAACAAGATAGATTTTAAGACCTTGAAGCCAGCTTCATGACTGTGACCACAAAAGGAAAGATATCTTAAAAATAACAAGAGAAAAAGACATAACAATTCAACAGCTAGAAGACATGAAAAGCAACATAATACAGTGAGGTGTCAATGCAAAAGCAAGAGTCAACACAAATAACATTAAAAGAATATTTGCAGAAATAATGGCAGAAAATTTCCCATGCATGGAAATAGAGTGTGATATACAGTTAAGTGATGCATATAGAACTCCAAATGGCCATCAGCAAAATAAATCTACACCCAAACATACAATAATCAAGATCTCAGAAATTCAGCACAAAAACACAATAGTTAAAGCTATTAGAGAAAAGGAAAAAAATCATCTATAAAGGAAATCCCATTAGAATTATGGTTTCTCAATACAAACCCACAAGTTAAGAAAAGCTTGTAGTGAAGTATTGCAAGTTATGAAATAAAACAACTTCCAATTCACATTTATGTATCCTGAAAAACTATCTTTCAAAATTCGTGGAGAATTGACACTTCCACGACAACAAACAACTGAAGAAATTAATGACCACCAAACCAACCCTACAAAGAGTACTGAAAGATATTCTAGATAGAGACAGAAATATCTACAATTACAAGAACAACATCAGAAAGAAACTGCACAGCAGCGCAAGCAGTTAAGCAGAGGGGTAAAGCAGGGAATCAAGAGTAGAAATATAATATGACAAAGATAAGACTACATATCAGTTACAGCCATTAATGTAAATGGCCTCAATTTACCAATCAAAATAAACAGATTGGCAGAATGGATCAAGACACAAGATCCAAAAATATGCTATAAACAAGAAATACATTTAACTTAAAAAAGAAATTCACAGACTGAAGGTCAAAAGGATGCAAAACAATACTCTATGCAACAGAAACCTAGAAAAAAGTAGAAGTAGCTACTCTCTTTATAGACAATGCAAACATCAAACCAAGAATGATCAAAAGAGGTAAAAAAAAGTTCACTACATACTTGTTAAGTGAAGAATTCAGGAGGAAGAGAATATAATCATAAATATCTATGTACCAAATGAGGGAGGACCCATTTATATAAGAAAAATATTAACAGACATGAAAAATCCAATAAGCAATAACACAATGGTAATAGTGAAATTTAGTACCACATTGTCACAAACAGATAGATTAACTAGA
>NW_004955436.1:18754406-18756169 GCF_000276665.1 Chinchilla lanigera | reverse complement strand
AATAGAGGCCCCATTCAACCCTACTATTCCCTTTCTAGGTATTATCCTAGAAGAATTGAAAATATCGTACCACAGCAACGTATGTATTTATAGCAGCACAATTTATAACAGCTAAATCTTGCAAACAACCCAAATGCTTATCAACCAAGGAACAGATAACAAAGATGTGGTATTTTTATATAATAAAGTACTACTTACCTGTAAAGAAGGATAAACTTGAGGATTTTATAGATAAATAGATGCAATTTAATACCATATTTATATTAAAAGAAATGATACTTGGGTGTGTAAAGATCCTATTGTCACCCTAGTGTAAGAAACTGGAAGAATAAATAAGATCCAAAATATACACTAGATATTGTGAAATGGGAAGGTATTACTCAACAAGAAAGGACAACTGGAAGGAGGGAAAGGAAAGTAGAATAAGGGAAAAGAAAAAAATATATACATATACAAGATAGCTAAAATAATTATACTAGTGATTTCTATTTGTTCATTTAAAGGAAATGTTTTTGCTTATATTTTCTGATCAACTCTTCACACCTATATTTTATAATCTGAGCAACTACTTTGAAGATAACAATATGCAATATGTTAACCATTGTTAATCTCCTATTCTTGTTTGGAAATATTTTATCATTGCTTTATTTTTTCTCTTTAAAAATATTTTTAAAATTTTAAAAATAAAAATAAATAAATTGTTAAAAATACAACTTAAGGCTCAAAAGTTCTGTTTTTACCAATAGAAATGTGTTGAATCATAATTTATTAACACTTTCCTGAATTAAAAATTATTTTAAAGTTTTATTAAACAAAGTGAAGAATATATTCTGGTATGCAAATTATATTTTATCTGTTAAATAAAATGTCAGAATGGGAGACAATGTATTTGTAAAATAATATTTAATATAAAGTTTTTTCTTTGAAATATATAGTTTTAACATCTAACAGTTAAGGAAAAGACTTCTTGAATATTTATCCTATCCCATGATATTTTGCTCTAGACATAATGGTTTCATATAGTATAATGTTTCTTTGTATAATCTTGTTTCATATCAAGAACACGTGAAGATTCGATAACACAGATTTTTATAAAGACACAAAAAATTTGAGAGGGAATAATGTCTAGATTTGTACAAAAGATCATCATTGATGTGATACAAAACCTGTGAAACATAACACAAGCTGAGAAAACTGTGAATAATATAACTTATAATCACTGGTGCAATGATTCTTTTCAAAAATTTTAGCAAAAGAAGTCAGTAATAAGTACAAATGATACTACATCATGCGCAAATATATTAAACTCAGCAAAAAATTACACTCAGGGTAAAAAGTACAATTAATGTAATTTGCCATATTAACAGATGAAGAGAATAAAATCATATTTTATTTTAAATGGTGTGAAAAGTATAGAGTTTTCTAGAATCTAAGACCTAATTCTGAAAATACAAACTCTTTGCAAACTAGACTGACATCACAAGAAAGTAAAGTGTTGAATAGGTTTCATCCACTTAAATTAGGAACAATTTATTTATTTATTTTTTGGTGCTTCTGTGTTGTCTGTATTGAGACAATATTGACAAAATTATATAAAGTGTGTTACTTGATGCTTTCACATATGCATACATGTGAAATGTTTACCTCAATCAAGCTAATGTCCATCATTTCATACTGTTGTTATTTCTTCTTTTAAGATTTAAAATAATTTATCTTAGGACATTTTGAATGCAGATTACATTATTAACTAAAGACAACATACT
>NW_004955436.1:18750985-18754098 GCF_000276665.1 Chinchilla lanigera | reverse complement strand
AAATATTAACAGACATGAAAAATCCAATAAGCAATAACACAATGGTAATAGTGAAATTTAGTACCACATTGTCACAAACAGATAGATTAACTAGACAAAAATCAGCAAAGAAATACAGGAACTGAACCAAACCTGTGAACACATGGATTTAGTAGACATATACAGAATGTTTTCCCTAAAACATCAGAATACATATTCTTCTCAGAAGGAAAAAGGCTTGCTCTCTTGCTCCTGGGACATTCTCAAAAATAGACCATGTACTTTCCCACAGCAAATGTTTGAGTAAATGCAAATTAATTGAAATTATTCTATATGTATTATCTGACCATAGTGCAATGAAATTGGAAATTAAGGGCAAAGTAAACTGCAAAAACTCCATAAGCATATGGAAATTAAATAACACCCTCCTGAACAAACAATGGGTCACAGATGAAATTAAAGAAGAAATTAACAATATCTAAAATGCAGATACAGCCTGTGGGACACAATGAAAGCAGACCTATGATGGAAATTTATATCAGTGAATTCTCACATCAGGAAAACTGAATGTGCACTAATAAACAACCCAGTGTTACACTTCAAGCTTCTAGAATAAGAAGAGTAAATCAAGCCCAAAGCCCATACAAGAGGGAGGAAATTATAAAGATCAGAGCAGAAATTAATGCAAATGAGAATAAGAAAACAACATAAAGAATTAATGAATTGAAGAGGTGGTTCTTTCAAGGAACAAAGAAAATTGATTAAACCCTAGCCAATTTTATCTAAAAAGGAAAGGAAATACTCAAATTCATGCAATAAAAAATGAAAAGAGTGAAATTACCACAGAGACCATGGAAATTCAGAAGATCATCAATAACTACTTTGAAAATCTTAACTCATATAGGATGGAAAACACAGGTGTAATGGACAGATTCCTAGATACCTAAAAATTACCAAAGCTGAATCAAGAAGATATAAAAACTCTAAATAGACCAATATCAGTTAATTAAAATGAAAATATGTTTAGAAACTTACCAATAAAGAAAATCCCAGATTCTGACAGGTTCATAGTTGAATTCTATAAGAAATTTAGAGAAGACAATACCAATACTCCTCAAACTCACAGTGAAAGTAAAAGGAAAGGGATACTCCTTGACTCATTCATGGAGGCAAGTATTACCCTCATACCAAAAACAAAGACCCAACCAAGACAGAAAATTACAGACCAATCTCTGTAATGAATATGCATGCAAAAATTCTGAATAAAATACTAGCAAACAGACTACAGCAAATCATCAAGAAAATTATACACCATGACCAAATGAGATTCACCCCAGGAATGTATGGATGGTTCACCATCCACAAATCAGTAAATGCAATACACCATATAAACACAGCCAAAGACAAAAATCACATGACCACCTTAATAGGTGCAGAAAAAGCCTTTGATCTAACACTCATTTATGATAAGAAACCCTACAGAAAATCAGAATAGATAGTCTTTATCTCAATCTGATAAAAGCCATCTATGACAAACCAACAGCAAACATCATAACAAATGGATGAGAACTAAAAGTTTTCACTTTAAAATCAGGAACAAGACAAGGATATCCACTGCCTCTACTCCTATTCAATATAGTTCTAGCAACATTAGCCTGATCAGTTAAGTAAGAGAAAGAAATGAAAGAAATAAGGATAGGAAAGGATAAAGTGAAATTAATCATTATTCACAGACGCCATAGCACTGTACAAGAAAACCACAAAAATCTGACCAAAAGGCTTGTAGACTTAAGAAAACAAATTCAGTAGTGTGGCTGGATACAAATTCAGCACTTAAAAACTAATAGTATTCCTGTACAAAAACAACAAACTCCCTGAGGGAAAAATTATGGTAACAACACCCTTCAGGGCAGCATCTTAAAAAAAAAAAAAACAAAAAACAAAAAACTTAAAAAGTAATCTACCAAAGGAAGGAAAGGACCTACAAATTGACAATTACAGTTCTTTGAAAAAGGAGGTCAGAAAAGATATTAGAAAATGGAAAGATAGCCCTTGCTCATGGGTAGGAAGAACCAACATTGTGAAAATGGCCATACTCCCAAAACTTTTGTGCAGATTTTATGCAATCTTGATGAAAATACCATTAGTATCCCTCACAGATCTAAGAAAACATTCTAAAAATTCATTTGGAAACAGCAAAGACCTAGAATATCTAAGGCAATCCTAGGCAACAAAGGCAAGGCAAGAGGCACCACAATCTCTAACTTGAAATTGTCTCACAAAGCTAGTGTAATACAATTAGCATGATACTGGAAAAAAAAAAAAACAGACCTTTGGATCAGTGGAACAGATTAGAAGATGCTGACACCACTGTAAACACACTCAGCCAATTTATCTTTGACAAAGGAGCCAGACATGTTCACAGGAAAGAAAGGTAGATTCTTTAATAAATGGTGGTGGCTACCTATATTCTGAAGGCTGAAATTAACCCCATGTCTATCACTGTGCACTAAACTAAATTCAAAATGGATTAAAGATGTAAATATTAAAACAGAAACACTGAAACTACTGCAAGACAAAGTAGGTAGATCTTGAAGATGTAGATGTAGGCAGAGACTTCATGAATAAAACCCAAACTACATGAGAAATACTCCAAAGAGTCAACAACCGGGGTCTCATCTTATTAAAAGGCTTCTGTACATCAAAAGATATCACCAACAGAGTATAAAGAAAACCAACAGCATTAGAAAAATGTAGCCAACTCTCTCTCAGACAAAGGACTTCTATCTACAATATATAAAAGATTGATAAAAATCAGACACCTCAAGTTCAAAGACTCAATCCAAATATGGGCATCTGAGATGCATGCGCACTTCTGAGATGAAGAAATACAAATGTCAAATAAATACATGAAAATATGTTCCAAATAATTAGTCATTGATCATTAGTGAGATGGAAATAAAAACAACACTGAGATTCTACCTCACCCGAGGAAGAATGGCTATCATGAAGAAATCAACTAATAACAAATGCTGACGAGACTGTAGGGAAAAGGAACCTTTTTCCACTGTTGGTAGGAATGTAGACTCATATAATCACTGTGGAAATCAGTGTGGAGATTCCTCATAAAGTAG
>NW_004955436.1:18718133-18748826 GCF_000276665.1 Chinchilla lanigera | reverse complement strand
CAATTTAATAGTGTTATCTCAATTTACATTCAGTATTGTAATGTATGTTCAAACAGTCTTACAACAATGAACAGGAAGTGCAAAATATCCATAATAAATAATAAAGATACATTTCTTTATTTAAAAGTGACGTAATACAAATATGTGCACACAGAGATAAGAATTTATCCATAAAACTATTTAGTCTAGTTACATCATTATTTACCAGTCATTCTAATAGGTTAAAATTTATATTTAAGTGTTACTAATTTTTTTTAAACTGACAATAAAATTGTGCTGGCATAGATATAGAACATCTGTAATTTCACACACTACTATTGTCACTGTAAAATAATAATATCCTATGGAAAAGTTTGTCAAATTTTAAAAACATACCTAATATATTTATTCCTTCTACTTATGTAGGTATCAGCTCAGGAAATCATAAGGTCATGTGAACAGCTTAGAATAACTTGGTTTTTATGAAACCCTCAGTGGAAAAAATTTAAGTGTAAACAGCAAATGGATAAAAAAAAAGTGTGACGTATCCAGAAAATGGAATATTGCTTGCCAATGAAAAGGAATGAGTATTTGATGCAATCAACACAACAGACTTGAAAATAATTGTACTGACATTTAGAAATCTAACCAAAAGAAAACAGGAAGATAAAGAACTAGAATACACATCAACTGGCTATATTAAGACTATTAACATGCTAGATACTTCAGTGATCTTTGAAGGTGGAGTAGATTTTAAGAACATTTTAGGCTCCAGGAAATCTTTCCTTTAAGGTCTATAAAATATTAGCCAGTCTCCCTAGAAGTCACATTGAATTTATCCACATCCTTGGGAAGAGAAAAGAGCATGAAAGAAACCCATAAGCATGTGGGAAAAAAACAATATTATTTGATTTATTTGATTATTTTCTCTACTATTCAGATTAATACTAAGTTGGCAGATATTTCCAGTAGTTACTGTCAGTAAATCTTTCATTTTCCTAGCAAATGTTCTTCTAGGCTTTCATAAAAGCTATGCAGCAAAGTCTCTAATTATAATGGGTACTAGGGAAAAAAAAGATTCAGCAGAAAATTTAATGCATTAGGGGGAAAGGAAGAAATTTTGCTTTCTAGAAAAAGGAGAAAATTAACAATTGACATATAATTATAATAGTTCTTACAGTTTAAATACTAAATAAAAAAATCTTCCTCAACGTTTGCTAAGCACTCTTTAAATAATATTTAATGGGCTCTTGAGTATTTTCAGTAGGATGCAATGGTTCAGGTCTCTTAATCTACTCTTGTATTTTCATTATGTAGTGAACTCACTACAACTGTATGGTCCTTTCTTTCATGTTTTTGAAATTATCAAATGATATAATTAGCAAACCATTCCAAAAACAATATCATACACATGATAAAACATGTTAAATTTTACTTATTAAAAACTAAGACTCAACACATGCTAAAATTGTAGGCCACATCATCATTAATTTATGAACTTCATGCTATAACTTCACATTTTAGTAAAAAATCAGATATGTAAAATACAAGGAAAGAATGCAATACATACAACAGGAGGAATATTTTCAAAATAATTTAGCCAGAAAGTGGTAGCACTTATGTTTAATGTTTTCAGTATGACTCCAATATATTTGCTAATGACATTTTAAATCATCCAGAGTATTTACAAAAATGTAAACTAACTTTTGTATTGAAGACATTTATTAGATGTTACCAGTAATTACACCTCTGACAACACTTCTATTTTGACCTCATTTTCAAGAATGCTAATCCATGAGTTTTAAAGATTTTTTAGGCATGTTAGAATCATTGAAGAGAGAATAAGCATTGGCAAAGTAATGCAATGAAAAATTGTACCAAACTACCTGTCAAGGGAGAGATAGCAGAGAAAATCTAGTAGAATCTCAAACTTGTTTGAATGTTTGTAACAAGAAATAATTAGGTTATCAGAATTCAGCTTTAGAAATGCATTTTGTGCAAAGAAAGATCTAATGCTAAAAATAAAAAAGTCACTGACAAATAGAAAAACATTCTACTCCTTCAAAACACAGTAAAAACATATTTCGGCATCAATATCTTAGAAACTGATTTCTTCTTGATGATTTGTGTATCTTGAAAATGAGCTGGAAATGTGCACAACACTATTACAGCACTTCAAACTACTAATCTTAGCTTGCTAAGAACTCTTAGAAGTCTGAAACTATTTATCTAGTGGCAATACAAGTATTGTATGATGTTCTCTTGGTGGTATATTGAAATATTTGTAATTTTCCTGTTTTATAGTTCCCTGAAATCATTAGCACACTTTCATTTTAGAGACTCTGCTAAATTCAGCACCAGAGTCAATTGTTTGAGGAAATCAAAGTGCGGGATAAGATTCATTTTAACAGTTGGGGAACTCCACTGGGAAAATGAACTGTCAGTATTTTTCTGGAACACAACACTCTATATAATTAGATTGCTGAAATGAAGGGAGATAGGACAAGATAGAGATGTCCTTTTGAGAATAATTAGCTTTGAGAATGCTGTTGAAAGTATGTGAGCATAAAAAGTTGTGAAGTCAAACCTTGAGGGAAGAGAATAAAGAACATCGAAAGATTAAGAGTGACTGGAAATAACATCTACAAAGGTGGAGGGCAAAGGGTAGGCCTTAGAAGTAATAGGATATTTCTTAACTAAATCTGAAGCTTTAACTAATCTTTTTGTTGTTTGTTAACTTATGTGTACTTATATGATGCTAATGTCTTCTCAAATTTATTTCAATTTGTACAAAGAATCCACTACTTTGTTCCTGGTCTCTGTTAAATTATAGAGCCATTGAAGAGTTAAATTGAACCTTCTCATAATATTTTACATAATGCTATGTGTATTACATCATTTAATATATAATATGGTACAAGAAAATTCTAGACATCTTTAAGTGCAATCACAATAGGTTGCAGGTAATTTTATTTGGTGTAGTGTTTGCCAAAATTAGTACTAGAATTTGTTCTTTGCTTACAGACATATAGTTCACTTGCCAAATGCGCAATATGCATGTTGTAGAAAAATACAAACTTATGGTATTTTTCTGCTGGTGTTGCCTCAGGTATTCCACTAGCAGAGGGTTCTTCATCAAATGTTAAATTTGATGTTCAAACCATCTGAATCATTTTTTATTAACATACTATCTTTACTAGAATGTAAATATTTCGCCTATGTGTGTGGACTTAACAGGTATGAAGATGTTTTCAGTTCATTCTACGCCCCTGCCAAACTCCCTGGGATACCTCTGGGTACCTGCAGTGCTGTTCTAATCTCAGTTCATGATGTGTAGACACACAATAAGAGATCTAACAGAGAAGGGGGCACAATTGCAGCATGATACATGAGTAACCCCACAGACTCATTCCTCAGGGAAATCTAAGTGAACAGTGTAAGAATGATAATAGCTTAGAGTTTATGAAATTGGACACAATGATAAACAGTAAATAAATATTTACCCAAGAAAATGTACAAAAACATGACATGATTAAGAAAGTCTGTGGTATTTGAAGAGAGACGTATGGCTTTCCCCATCCCATAGAAGGAAACCCTATTTACACAGTTACAACAAAGTACATAGGGCTCCCGCTGTGCCCAGGTCTCAGTCAGAGAGTAATGTATCAGAAATGGAGAACAGCAGCATTTCTCCTCAGCATCTTAGGTACCTGAGATCAAGTACACGTGGTAAGAGCTCAACATTCGCTTCTTCTTCCAGGACCCTGCATGGGATGCTGAGACTCTGGCTAGACAGCATCACTGCTGAGAATTCCATGGCCTTGGTCCTGCCTTCATTAGCTTATGAGAAGCAGACAACCCACCAAGACAGTACATTAAGGAGAGCTGAAATGGCTATCTCCCCTCCAGTTTCTAAAACTCACAATACCAAAGTTAGAAAGTATCATTTAGAGAAAAGCCCAGACCTGCTCCTCAATTCCAGTCTCACAATCCTGCCCATGATAGCATGAATGAAGGAAAAGAGCCACTAAACGGAGAGCTCCCAGTCCTTTTCCAGAAAGTTGGATTTAATTTTTAACAGTGTGGAGAAGTTCAACCTTTAGAGCACCTAGAAGTGTAGAGGTTGGGAGGAAAGCAATTAGAATGAGATTGTTGGGTTCATTGGAGAAATTGGATAAGGTATATACAAATTAACTAGTTTTATGAAGGTAAATAGAAAACAAAAGTCCGAGAATGCTTCATGAGCTCCTTTGGCTCTTCCTCTCTCCCTTCCCGAGGGGTTCGGGTGTTGTTGTCCCTAGAGGTCAGACGCCAGGTTAGATGGGGCCACACTCAGGATGAGACTTCCTCACTCCATTCACTATCCAAACACCAATCATCTCTGGAAAGCCTCTCATGAACACACTGAGAAGCATGTTTCACCAGTTCTCCAGGCATTTCTCAATGCAGCCAATTTGACATCTAGAATTAGCCGTGACATTCCCCAAGGATTAACATCAGAAACTTATTATGTGAATAAAAGGGATATCAATTTTACCAAAATCATCCAGCTAGTCACTAAAAAAATAACAAAACAAGATGTCTGGAGCAAATAGAAGGAAGTAATCAGTGTCAAAAACTGCCACAATATATCTTCTAAAATGTCCAATTTCCAACACAAAATTTTGAGATAAGAAAAAATAAAGACCCATATACTCAGAAACTGGGGGGAAAAAAAACAAGATATTACCTATGTGAGTAATATCAGATGCTGGAATTAACAAAAGTTCCATTATAAGTGTGCTCAATGGAATAAGAAAATGATGATAAAACACGTAAAAGAACTAAAAGAAATCATGAGAAAAGATATATAAGATCTCATCAAAGATTATCAATAAAAATTTAGCATAAAAGAGAAAAAATTGGTACTCTGCAATTAAAAAAACAAGCCAAATATTATGAGAAAGGCCTGATAGTATATTTGGATATGGAGATTTAGTGCACTTGAAGGTAAGCCAATACAAATTTGCAATCTCAAACCAAACTAGTTAAAAAAAATCTATACATCTTCAGAGAAGTACTGTTTACTATTAAGTACTTCAATATATGTGAAATAGGAGAATCTAGTTGGAAGAAGAAAAACAAAGAATAAGAAAAGATTCCACGCTAATATAAAATTTTATTATACTATAAATGTAAAAACATTTTTCTTTGTATCTGGAAATCTTAATTTTAAGTCAGACTAAAGCAAAGCGATTCATCAATAAACACACCATAGTAAAATTGTGATTGAGTGAAGAATAGGATTGCCTACAAGTGGCTACTTGTACCTAGAGAAGCATATGAAAATTATAATATGTGTAACTGAAACCTTAAAATCTATAAATTATTACTTGGTGTGTTTTTCTCTGATCTTCTTAAAATAACAAAAGTTTATATTATTTATATATATGGTAGGCATAACAGTAATATATAAAACAGAGTAGAGATTTATAGTACTGAAATTTTTATTTCATTGGAATAGAGCATGTATTTGAAAATGTATCTGACATGCTAAGATACATCTGGTGATATTAATGTCAACCATCAACAGAAAAACTCAAAACAATTATAAAAATAAAGTTGTCAAAATGCTACATTATAAAATGTTCATTTCACAAAAAAAAGAAAAAAGAGAGAACAGAGGAACAAAAAGAAATGCCACAAATAGAAAACAAAAGTAATATGACAGATGCAAATCCAATTGCATAAATGATAATAAATGTAAGTAGATTAAATAATGTCATCAAAAAGCAGAAACTGACAGACTGGATTAAAGCAAAGCAAAACAAAACAAAATGTTTGTCTATATAAGAGACAAACTTTTGATTCAAAGATACAATGATGAAATGAAAATTGGAAAAAATATTAACATGCCAACAGCCACCAAAAGCAGATTATGGAAGTTCTACTGTTATCAGACAGAATACCCTGTAAAACAAAAAAAGGCTCCTATAGATAAAGAGATATATTTTATAAAGATAAATACATCCATCAGTCAAGGAGATATAATAATTTAAATGTATTTTTGATTAACAATACAGTAGAAAAATATTAGAGGAATAAAAATGAGAGAAAATAAAGGACCAAAGAATAATTCTATAACTCTAATTGGAAAGTACAATATTTCATTATCAATGAAGCATAGATGATTTTGGCGAGATCAGCAAGGACATAGAAGACATGAACAATAAAAGGAACTAGCTAGAACTAACAGACATCTGTGTAAATAATGAACAGTGTCTTCAACAACATTCAAATAGAATTCATCATCATCAAGAGAAATAAATTTGGGAGTTTCACAAATACATGAAAATGTGGGGCTGGGGATATAGCTTAGTGGCACAACGCCTGCCTGGCAAGCGCAAGGTCATGAGTTCGATTCCCAGTACCAGAAAAAAAAAAAAAAACCAAAAAAACAAAAAAACAAAAAGACCCCAAATACACAAAAGTGGAACAGCACAATCATACTTCATAGTGAAAGACTGGATGTTTTTCCCTACTAAAATCTGGGAAAAGACAATGATGCTAGTTCTGTCAATGTTATTCAACATTACACAAGAGGTTTTAGGCAGGACTGTTAGATGTCAATAGGAATAGAAAACACAAAGTATACAGGAAGAAATAAAACTATTCTTATTTACAAGAGATACAGTTCAAGATATAGACCATGCAAATTATTTCAGTAAGGTAGCAAGATGCATATCAACAGACAATGATTTCCATACACTTAAAATTAACAATCCAAAAATAGAATTAAGAAGAGAATAACTTTTACAACTGCCACACATATATTCAAGCACTTAATACGTTTAATTAGAGGAGAGAAAGATCTGTACACTGTAAACAATTAGATACTATTGCAAGAAATCAAAGAAGACTTCATAAGTTAAAGAATACTCATGTTCATCTGTTAAGAGTCAATATGTTTTTGTTTTTGGTTTTGGTTTTGTTTTTTTTTGTTTTTTTTTTTTTTTGGCTTTTCTCCAGTACCGGGAACCGAACTCACGACCTTGCGCTTGCCAGGCAGGTGCTTTTGCCGCTGAGCTAAATCGCCAGCCCCAAGTCAATATGGTTTTGACACCAAACTCCTGAAATGAATTTTCAAATTCATTGTGTCTGTCAAATTCCTGTATTATTTCTGTTAAAAAATTGTTAAGCTCATTCTAATGTTTATAAGAAACCGTAAACAACCTAACATAGCCATCTTCTAGAACAGATGAAATCATAACTTTTAATTTCAAAATTGATGACAAAGCACCTTGTAATCACGACAACACATATATAGACACAGTATAACTAATTCACTACTTTATTTCTATTGCTTTATTAAAGGGAACAGTTAATGTTCAATTGTTTGATCAGTCTTACATGCCTATATTTATCTGAGTAACCAACTTGAAGGTATCAATATGTAATACAACAGTCATTGCTAATTTCCCATCACCTTGTTTGAAATTCTGTACCATTTTTATTGTTTTTGTGTTGTTTGTTTATGTGTTTGTGTTTGCTAATTTGTTTTTGCTCTTTTCTCTTTAAAAAAAAAAAGGAAGTGTAGCACTGGTTTAAGTGCAAACACAATTAAAAATCTGAAGACAATTGAAAGTCCAGAAATAAACCTATATATCAATGGTTTAACTGATCTTTTGATAAATTTCCCAAGATCATTCAGCTTGCAAAGAACATTGTTTTAACAATGGATGTTAGGGCAACTACATTTCTATATGCAAAACAATGACCTTGAAATCTGACCTCATATTATTAATTCAAAATGAACTGAAGAGCCAGGGAGATAGCTCAGGGGCACAGTGCCTGACTGGCAAGCACATGGTCCTGAGATAGATTCCTGGTACAAAAATAAAAAATGAATGGAAGATATAAATTTAAAAAGTAAACTATAAAATTTTTAGAAGAAAATATAGGAGTTAACCTTTATGATACAAGTTACAAAACATGAAAAGCACGAGCAGCAAAAATAATTAGATACACTGGACTTTATCAAAAATGTCTAAATTCTGTGCTTCAAAGAAAGTGAGTGCATCCACAAAATTGGAAGAAATATTTGCCAATTATACATCTAACAAAAGTGATTTTTTGCAGTACAATGAAAAGATAATATTTTTAATTCAATGATAATTTTCTGAAAATTAAAGTGTTCAAAGTCTCTGAGTAGAGATTTCTTCCAGGAAGATGTACAAATATTCAATAAGCATGGAAATAGAGCCTCAGCATCATTAGTCCTTCTACAAATTTGGGAAGATTGCAACTTCAGTCCCAGCCTGGGAAATTTAGCAAGATCCTTAGTAAAAACATAATAAAGTCCTCAGAATGTAGCTAAGTATAGTAGTTCTGATTTAATCCCCAATACCACAAAAAATAGACAGTACAAACTGTCAAGTATAGGTAGGGATGTGGAGAATTTAGAAAGGTTACACATATCAGAATAGCACATAAAATGATACATAGAGTTACCGTATCGCTCAGTATTTCTCAGGAAAAATGAAAACAAAGAACCAAAGGAAAATGAGTACATGAATGTCCATAGCAGCACTACTCATAATAAATAGAAATGTTTAAACAAGCCAAATGCACAGTAAGTCATTAATGAATAGCCATCATATCTGTGTGTGTGTGATATTATTTGGCTATGGAAAAGAATGGGAATGGAGTAGTGACAGACATTGTAACATGGAATTTAGAAACACACTAACTGAAAGGAAGCAATTACAAAAATCTATACTTTGTATGATTCCAAACAGAAATATCCATGAGGAGTAAACCTCCAGAGTCAGATGTTGCCGGTGGTTATTTATGTCTAGGGGAATAGAGGAAAGTGTCAGAAAATATGGGGACAGGATTTCTTTCTGAGGTACAGAAAATATCTAAAATTGATGGTGCAAATACATGTGTGTATACGAAACAACATTGAGTTGTATGTTTAACATGGGTGAGTTTTGCTCTATGAAATGATGTATCATTGGATCTATTATCAGAAGACAGAAGGAGAGGGAAGATAATGCAAAGAAGAAAGATTGTTATCAAAAAGCCAAAAATTACTTCATTTTTCCTCTACTTCCATTCTCACTTTGGTTCAGGTTGCCATCCTGTCTGCAAATCCAGTATTACACTACAGAGATCTAGTTAGCATTGGCTAGATTTGGCCAAAAAAGACTCTTCAATGAAGACAATAAATTTCTTGTAGTTTTTACTAGAGTGAAAATATCATCTTTCCATCAGAGAAAAAAATGTATGCCTAGGAAAAATATATTAACAAAAATATTTAGTAATAAATATAACTTTGTGATCTTAAAATAATGAGCGTGATATAAAATAAAACAAAACAGTATATTAAAGACGATACATTTAAGAATGCTTGCCATTTTTCTTTTTTTCCTTAATTTAAAAATCACATAGAATGGGGGTAGCTATGAACATTGTAAAGTAGGCTGCAGTATTTGCACCTTTTTGTTTCTTTCAGAGTACCCTGTGTACTTAACAGTGAATCTTATTATGGTTCAGTATTTGTAAAATGGAACTTTCTTTCCCACTCACCAGTGTAACCCAGGCTACCACGTCAGAGTTTCTGAGAGCCAAAAGGGCTGGCCCAGAGAAACCCAGTGAAGGTCTCCAGGACAGAGCCTTTCTCAGCGTAGTGCTACTCTCTTTCACTGACACTCCACATTGACATGTTTTTTGTTTTTTGTTTTTTTTTTCACTTTGGGCTTCAAAAAAAGAAGAAAAAAAGAATACCAGGAATATCCAGATTTTCCAATGTGACCCAAACTGAAAGATGAATATTTTACCATTTATGTCCTGTGTATTATATCAAGTAACATGATGCATGTGGGTTCAGATCCTATGAGAAAATAATCTGATTGTTTCTGTCAGTGTGAGTAAAATTTTGCCTCCTGCTACTGGAGTGTGAAAGTCAGAGTGCTAAATAGAAGCAGCGACTGAAACCTTGGAAGAAAACAGTGTACTGCATCTGTTCATAGAGCGCCTGAAATATACATGCTGCATGTGCTGGATGGCACAGGAGGAAGGTGGTCATTCCGAGAGACCTGTTTTTCACTTTTTGTTGTACAGCTCTAAGATATATGCACGCACAATGACTCAGGATTCATGAGCATATTTATTTTCCAAAGAAAACTATCACAGTTTTAGGATGCAGTTTATTTCTAAGCGATTTGCTATAAATATATTGCTATTCCATTTTGCTCCATTTTTAGGGTGACAGTATAGACTGATACCATTTACAGAGTTCTAATATAAACTATCCCAGATTTATAATAAGGGTTCTTTTTTATAATAAGGGTATGCATATAATTTACTGTAATCTCTTTTCTTCTGTCAGATCAATGTGCTCTCTTTTGAGTATTTCTTTAAAAGAATACAGACATACAAAGTTATGTTTTAGATACCACAACTCGATTCAACACCAAAAAAGTAGATTTCACCACCTTTTGGTGTAACATATTAAATTATTATTAAATTATTTTACTGACATATTCAGAGATGTCTAGGGTAGATTACTAAGAAAGAAAGAGAGAAAGAAAGAAAAGAGAGAGGACACTATACACTGTTTCTTTGAAACCAAATAGTATCTGAGAAATTCCTCAAATAAAATAGTCATCTTTTTAAAATCAGATTAAATATGGTTCATAAGTGTTGTATTATTGGTATCCTGAAGCCAGAATTTTATCTGAAGACATTTAAATTATATGCTACTATTCAATATTTGTTATTAACATTTCTTTCTTTTTTTGTACCTTTCAGAACTTATTTATTCTTTCAATTTCTTACATTATGGAGACAATATGATGTTTACACCTGTGGTTCTGATTTATTTCACTTATGAGTATGGCCTCTAGTTGCATTCAAGTACCTATAGAAGGCTTGAGTTTATCTTTCTTTATAGCTGAGTAGTACTGCATTGTATAGAAATATCATATCTTTTTTATTCATTACTCAGTTGATGAGCATTTGGATTGTTTTCAAGATTTAGCTATGATAAATTGTGCTGCTGTAAACATGGGTGCACATGTATTACTGTGGTATGATGTTTTCAGTTCCTCTGGAAAAATACCCAGAAGGGAATAACTAGGTCAAATGGGACCTCTAAGGCTAGATTTTTTCAGGAATTTCCACACTGATTTCCATAGTGGTTGTACCAACCTACAGTCCCACCAAAAGCGGAGAAGTGGTCCTTTTTTCCCCACAGCCTCAACACCATTTGTTATTGTGATTGATTTTTTTGATGACAACCACTCTTTCTGGAATGAGATGGAATCTCAGTGTTGTTTTAATTTGCATTTCTGGGATGACCAATGATGTTGAACATTTTTCATATACTCATTTACCATATATATTTCTTCATTTTAAAAATGTGTATTCATCTCAGATGCCCATTTTTAAATTGGATCTTTGAATTCTGGGTGTCTGATTTTCTTTGAATTCTTTATATGTCTGAGGGATAGTTGTCTAAATTTTTTTACCCTTGTGGGTTTTCTTTTTACTGCTGATTTCTTTTGGCTTGCAAACACTTTTCAATAAGATGAGATTCCAGTTGTTGATTCATTGAAGTATTTCCAATGCAGTTTGGTTTTTGTTCATAAACTCTCTGCCTACCCCTGTGTTTTCAAGATTTCTACCTACTTTCTCCTCCAGCAGATTTAGTCTTTCTGTTTAATATTTTGATTTTTATCCATTTTTATTTTAGTTTAGTGCATGGTGATAGACATGGGTCTAATTTTAGTCTTCTGCATGCTGGAAGCCAGTTTTTCCAGCACCATTTGTTAAAGAGGCTATCTTTCTTCCAATAAACGTCTTTGGCCCCTTTGTCAAAGATAAGATGGTTGCGTGTGTTTGTACTTCTGTTTGCATCTTCTGATCGGCTCCATCGATCCTCATATCTGTTTTTCGGCTAGTACCATGCTAATTTTATCACAGTAGCTTCGTATAATAATTTTAAGGCAGAGAGTATGATGCCTCCTGCCTCGTTTTCATTGCCCTGGATTGCTTTTGCTATTTTATGTCTCTTCACATTCCTAGATGTATATGAATTACCAAAGCTGAATCACAAAGACATAAAAATCCTAAACAATACAATATCAGTCAATGAAATTGAAAACATAATAAAAACATTTATTTCTTTATCATAATATGCTTTGCCAAATCATGTTATATATGGGAATCACCCTATTTGTACTAAGATATATTTCTCTTAGAAGTAGTCAAAAGAGCACACGGTAACCTAAAAAGACAAAACAAAAAAAACAAAAAAAACAAAACAAAACAAAATAAAACATAGACTCATGCCACCACTAAATTAAAAACACAGCAAAAGTATTTAAAAACACAAAAGTGGGGCTGAGGATTTAGCTCAGCGGCAAAGCACCTGCCTGGCAAGCGCAAGGTCGTGAGTTCGGATCCCGGTGCTGGAGAAAAACCAAAAAACCAAAAATAAATAAATAAATAAATAAAAACACAAAAGTATAGGAATCTAGCAGCAGAAGTCTTGTAACCGCAGTACTTCATTTACCTTTAATATTAATTTAAAACAATTGATAAATCCAGAGAGATCACTTTTGCTTGTATCTTTCACCTATATCATATAAGCATGAGAGACACTCGAGAAAATTACAGTTACAGGTATTTAAACATTATGACTAGCAATTTTGCTGTCTTCTGTAGGTACTCAGGAGCTAGGGCTCCTTTTGGGAACAGAATTTCAGTATATTTAGTAAAAACCCAATACTTTTGAAAAACTTCAAGTAGGAAATGTAAACACAAAACAAATCAGTATATGTTAAACAATAAATTTAAGAATCTTTGACATTTTATCTAAAGCTTTTATTTAAAAAGCAGGGTAATCATTAAATTGTTAGATAGTTATTGTTAAGTCAATAAAGTAAAAGCAATCTGTAAGAGAAATGAATAGATCATGATACAATCAGAAAGGAGATTGTGGTCAAAGCACAGACAAATTCACAATGGTATTTGCAAATGCACTTTTTATCAGGCATTTATTACTTGGTGGCTTGAATTAGTATTTGGAAATGTTTTCATCTGGACATGGTGGGGGAAGCCACCACCTGTAATTTTAATGATTCATATAATAAGGCAACCAGATCACAAGTTGGAGACAATCTTGGGCAGCTTAGAGAAAACTTTTCTCAAAAAAATACAGAAGTTTGGGCAATGTAGCTCAGTGGCAAAGCATTTACCTCTCATAGGTTTAATTTCCTATATCACCTCCAACAAAAGTTACTATAAATCCCAAGTAAATTTAACTTAAAGTAAAAATTCTCATCCCTGATATCAATTGTTTTCTGCTAATAATGTACCTTAACATTTTTCTTCAAGGTAATAGTTTTATTTTATCTTTTTGTTTTCATTTGTGTTTAAATCTTTTATCTGTCAACTGAATATGTAGCTCCACCTCCTGACAAGGTTTTATTGAAACATATTTTAAAAGTTATAGTCAAAGGAATCTAAGAAGGATTTGTCTAAGTTCAAGCAGCCTGTTAATATTACTAGCACAGAGCTTTAGATTTTTCTAATGACTCTGTATTTTGAGGTAGGAACCTATTCAACATTTTCAATTTCATAATGGCTAACACACAGCTCTGCATCCCAAAGTGCTCAAAGGTACCATGAGATTTAGTGAAAGTTCATAACAAAGTATTTCAGAGTTAAAGAGCTGATAAAAAGAAAGAAGAGACCCAAAATGTCTACTGTAGCCTTAAATATGGTTAACAAAGTCACCTCTTGAACAAAAACAGTAGAAAATAAAAACCCTTGAAATAATTTCTGATAATTTATAATGAGAAAACATTGCAAACTATACTTTATAAAGTGTTTGTTTGAACATCTTTTGAGTAACACATGAATATAGTACATTGAAGTAAAAGTAAAAGTATTCACATAAGGGAAGAGTTAGTGATGAAAATATAAATTCTAGCTAAGTCATTCAAACTTCTGCAATGATCAAAAAGTTATCACAAGACAGTATTTATCTTATTTTGGCACACTTTGTACTCACTCAAAATACACTCCATACAAACTACATCATGTAATCTATTATTTATCATACTTTATTGTTCAAAGCTAAATGTATGTATCTTAATATTGTGTTTGTCATATGCCTAGCATATTAAGCCAAATAATTTGTTCAAACTTTGCTGTAAACTATGACTCCAGCAAGAAAGTTGATGAAACTGAAAGTTGATTTTAAAAATATTTAAATGCAAAACTTTGTTCAGTTGACGTGTTATGCTCTTGATGTGAGCTCTGTATTTTTAGCTTTCTGCATTAAGATATTTAACACATGTGAAAAAAGAAAACATAAACATATTGTTCAATAAATTATGAAGAATATTCCTGTGTAATATCCTTACCCCTAGAGAAGCCAACAGATAATGATTTATTATTCTTCTGGTATTTGAAGTACAGCTTGGATTTATTAATATCAAATAAATATTTACAATACTTTACTTCTCCCTTTCATTTTGTAATGTTGAAATTTTAAATTGCTTTAAACCACTTAAGATATTAACACTTTAGCTTAAGTCAATATTCATGTAAACTTATCCACATATTTGCTTTATCTTGTTTTTATTTCCTTGTACATATTTATGCTTTACTATTTTACCGCTTACATCTTGACAGAATAATATTCTTTTATATTTTACTTTTTGGATTTGATGTTAATAACTTTTCTGAACTGAAATGTATTTATTTCACTCATTTTAAGGTTATTTTCAACGCTTTTGGAAGCCAAGAAACATAGCTATTTTTTTCATCAACTTGAAAATATGATTTCATTGTCAGGTAGATGTTATTTAATCTGGTTTCTGTACATAAATCTCAGCAGAAACTCCTGAATCTTTGGATTACGTATTAAGTTTCAGTGTATTCTCAGACATTATTTCTCAAGATATTAGATTGTATTTCTGGCTTATTTTAATACAATATAATTTGTAATACAGTATCTGTAATTATATTGTGGTTATATTTGAAAGAGGCACTTGTCATCTTCCCCATTTTAATATTTGCTTAATCTATTTTCTGTACTGACAATCATTTTCATTAAATGTTGAATGCAAATAATTATGTGGTGGGGACCAAGAAAATGCATATTTTATTCACAACTGAAATGTTTCTTCATTTATGTGCATTTTATCTAGTTTTTTTTTGTTATTAAATGCCTAAACAAGCTAGTCTATCACTATCTTCTAGTGAGTTTTTGTCCAAAAATGTATTGGAATAAATTTAGTCATTTTTATGGGTTTTTGTCTATAAACTTTTAATAATTTCTGTGTTTAATGCTGAGGCAATTTTTGTATAGCCACCTCATTTCATCTAATATCCTTTTATGTATAATAGACTTCATTTGTATATTCACTGTTTAGAATTCTCACAATTATGAGTAATAAAAGTTGTGATTTTTATGCTTATATTCACGTATCATTGTCATCTGACTTGTATGAGCATATTGCTAATGTTATAAATTATATTTTAGGAGGACTCAAATATTTTTCTATGTGACCACTATTAGTGTTGCATATAAATGAAAAGCATGTGTCAATTATGGTAGAAATCATATTTTAAAGCACTTCAGACTGTTTCAAGATCATTGTAAACAGTTTAATTGGTTGGTAATTTACATACAAAGTTTACCTTTACAATTTTCAAAATATGTAAAATATATGTTCCCCTTACCATAATTTATGGAAAAGTACCATAAGTTTAGGGTATTATTATTTTAGGATATTATTCCTTACCGTCTGCCCCTTTGCAATCAATTCCCTCCCTCCACCTGGGTGCTGAAGATAACTGTTAAGTCAGTTATGCCATTTGTATCTTTACATATGATATGCCAACTGCTTTAGCATTGTGCTTTGGAAAGCCTACCATTTCTCTATTAAGGAACTCAGCATGTTGGAATTAGTTGATCATGTTTTCTACTTCCTTTTATCTCCATTTCCACATTTATGCCAGTGTAATTCTTTGACAATCAATAGTTTGCAGTAAACCTCAATATCACAGTCTGCACTCTTCAATGTCATTATTTTCCAAAATTGATTTGTTGTTTCTATGTTTATTAATGTCTGTATACATTTTAAGAATAGTTTGACAATATTCACTAAGAAGAAAACCTTCTGAGATTTTTATTTCAGTCACATTGAATCTATAGATGTTTGGGGGAAAAATATCTTCTAAAGGTCTTATACTTTCTGGTGGCTGCCAGCTAGGTTGGGTTTATATCACTACTATCTTGGTCTTCATGGTCTCACTGCTTTTTCTTCTACTCTGTCATATTTTTCTTAGCCTCTGAATTATTAGTATATATTCACATATGATGACACTTAAGGTCTACCAAGTTATACTTTTAAAGTATACCGATTTAAGGCCTACCATATATACTACCAATTTAAGACCTGCCGTATATACTCATCTATGATGACATTTAAGGCCTGACATTTAATGCAAGACAGATACCCAACTCAAAAATTTAGCTTGCTCACATGTACAAAGTATTTCTTTTGTCATATAAGTTTAAAACTTTTCAAAGGGTTTCTAATCTTTGTTGGATTGGGGTGGATCACTGTTTGGCCTTCTAAAATTTAACTGTTGGCTTTCAAAAATTCACGACCCATCTCATATAGAAAGTATCTTCACTCTATCTTAATATTCAAAGTTTTCAACTTAGTATAACATTCACTCAATTAAAAAATTATCTAATTACATCTCAAAACTGCCAACTCTAATCACATAAATGATTGAAATTAAATATGAGTAAGACTAGGTAATATCTATCCTGCAGAAAAATTATGTATTTCTGAACTATCAAACTGAAAAACAACTTACCTCTTTCCAAAATACAAAGATGGAACAGGCTTAAGAAGAAAGTTATAGACATTCCCACTTCAAAAGAGAGAATACTGAGGAAAGAAAGCAGTGTTTGGTTCCAGGTTAACTAAAAATCCAGCAAAGCAAATTCCACTAGATTTGAAGGCCTGGTAATAATCTTTGAAGTAAGATTTGAGGGCTCCAGCACACCTTTAGGCCAAGAGGCATCAACTCTGAAAATGAGTGGTAGCCCTTGTAGACATCCTCCTTTTTCTTGAGAGACAGCATACGATTACAGGCAAGTGATTCTATTATTGTGTTTCCTACCCACAGAATTTGAGAAATCCAAAAACTTTGTCTCATTTTCTATTTTTGCCCATTCCAGTGTTTCTGCTGCTATAAAATTCCGAAGAACTTTGTCTTCTGTGCATGCCACTAGGACTCACATCATTAGCCGATGGAAACTCCATGGATCTTTTATGAGTAATATTTATATTGATAGCTTCTGCTTAGATATTTGGGGGATCTATTAGACACTTAATTTTACCTCTGAGCTTTTTTACACAGTATTTGATTCATGCCCATGTCTTTCCATTCAAAACATGTTTCCTAAAGTGACTTTCCTAATTTAAGAAACTTTAGCAATCTGGGTGAGATGTGAATTTTTAAAACATTAAGTCAACCTTCATTTTTAGCTCATAGCATTTGCTTTCATTTATGTCTTTCTCTCTCCTAGAATTTCAATGTAAGCAGCAACAACAAATGAAATCGCACCTTTGATACTTCACTTGAATATTTCTTCCACTAAGTATTCAAGTTCATAACTTACAAATTCTGCTCTCTGCGTAACTGTAAGACACATTCAGTTATGTTTTCTATTATTATACAACAGAGATATATTGAGTAAAACAGATTAAACCCACTCAATTAGTGGAAAGACTTAAGAAAAAGACTGATTTTACCTAAGGAAGAGGGACTTTTGCAAACATAGTGCCTTTGCACGCAAGTTGCAACATCAGCATTTTCCCCTTTGAAATATCCTGCATACAAGAGTATTGGTCACATAATTTAGACTTGTTAATTACAATAACCATATGAGCCAAGCTCTTTCTCTCCCTTATTCTCTCCTCTCCTTCCCATCTCTTTTTTCCTCTTTCTCTTTTCCCCTCCAAAGAAGAAATACATGATTGATAGATAATAGGTAGGTAGGTAGGTAGATACATAAATTGATTGATTGATTCATCAGTCAATCGAATTTCTCTCTAGAGTGCCGATTAATATAGCTTTTTCTCTTCTCTCTCCCTCTGACTCTTTTCTAAGGATACCTGTGATTCCACTAAAATGCATTTGAACATTTATTACAGAGTTGCCTTTACAATTGGGGATTTAAGGGGAGACCCAGACAATGACTAATTCCATTTTGTTCTTCTGGCCTATTCTTTCTCTATTTATCTTAAATTTATCAATTTATTTCAAATTCAAGTTGGTGAACCATGTGAGTATAGATCTTACAGTGGGATCTGAGTTACTGCCCCCTCCCCAAAGCAGTAAAGATTTCGCTGGTGCTAGAAGAACCCTGCTAAACAAAATATGAAATAATGATCCACTAGATCACAATTTGACCAAGACTGCTTGACTATGCATAGTTCATGCCCCCTCTCACTGTAAAATCTTAGCATTCTCATCAAAAGCTGGAAGATAAGGCTAAAGATCCCAGTCTTGTTGTTTCTTCTCAGTATGGTTTATACTGAATCATTTTCTGATTTAATAGCACTTCTCTCTCTAATTGGACTCACAAGTACCCTCCCCACTTATGAAAGCTTTGCTTCCAGGTTTTTCTTCTTTTCTCATTTTTTTACTCTTCCTTTCTTTCCTTTCCCTCTCTCCATTTGAACATTTTCTTCTTTGTTTCCCTTCCCATTTTCTTCCTATTTCATAATATATATCAAATATTTTGGTCCTTTTATACACTTTTGTTTTCTCACACCAGAAAAAGAATGTGGTATGTACACATGTGTGTCCAATTTATTTCAGTTAAGAGTATGGACTCAAGATGCATCCATTTTCCTAGAAATGTCCCAGGAGTATCCCTTTTTAAGGCAGGGAAGTGTACTATTGATTATTTGTTCTCAGTAGTAATCCTTTGTCTGAGGAACCTCTAGCAAACGTTTTTCCCACATTGCGGATGGTATTTAAAAACCCCACATCTTCTTTATCCATTCACCACTTGATGAGTACTTGGGTTCCTTCCAAGGTTTGACTATTACAAGCTGTGCTGCTATAAACATAGGTGTATATATATTCCTGTGGTGTAATGCATGTAATTCTCTTGGGAAGATAATCAGAAGAGGAATGGCTGAGTCAAATGGAACCTCTGGTCCTAGTTTTTTGAGGAATCTCCACACTGATATCCACAGTGGTTGCACCAGTCTACAGTCCCACCAACAGTGGAGAAAAGTTCTTTTTTCACCACAACCCTGCCAGCATTTGTTATTGGTTGATTTCTTAATGGTAGCCATTCTTTCTGGGGTGAGAAGAAATCACAGCATTGTTTTAATTTGCATCTCTTGAAAGACCAGTGATGCTGAACATTTTTTCTATATATTTATTTGTTGTTTGGAATTCTTCATCTGAGAAATGTGTATTCATCTCAGATGCCCATTTTTGGAATGGGTCTTTACATTTGGAGGGGTCTGATTTTTTGAGTTCTTTGTATGCCCTGATAGTAATCCTTTGTTTAAGGAAGAGCTAGCAAACACATGTTCTCACGCTGTGTGTTGTGTCTTCACTCTGTTCATAGTTTCTCTTGCTGTGCAAATGCTTTTTAATAAGAGGACTTCCCAGTTGTTGATATTTTGTGATAATTTCTGAGTGATTGGAGTTTTATTCATAAAGTTTTCAATAGTATCAATGTCTTCAAGGGTTTTACCTATTCTATCTTACAGCAGATTTAGTGTTTCTGTTTTAATATTGAGATTTTTGATCTATTTCAACTTTAATATATTTTCTTTCTCCATATAGTTTATAAAATTTTTCCAGATATTTAAATTCTCATTAGACTGAAGAAAGCAATTGAATTATTTACACTACATAATAAAATTACTTTATGAATTTGTAAAATCATATAGGAATTCTTCCATAAGGATTAGTCTTGACTGAGGAACAGATCCTAAAAAATCATAGTTTTAAAATTATAAGGCTGGGTTAGTTTATGACAATTAATGGGATGTAATCACCAGAGTCTGAGCAGAAAAGGGAATAGATGGTGGTAAATGTAAATAAAATATTAACATTAAATAAAAATTACCTTCATTTATCTTCTATTTCCTTGAAAAAGCTCTCCTACCCAATTAAATCACTAAATGATTTTCAAATGAAAGGACAAAACTTATGATTATTTTTGTTTCAGTCGTATTTTTTAAGAATATCATTCATTTTAAAGACTGCATAAAAGTAACTATGCTACATTTTCTGAATTTTCATCTCAAGACAGACCCATTAAATATCTCAATAATTATACTGTCTCTGGATGCAGACTTTAACGTACTACCTCATTACTGAGTTCGGTGCTCTATGAAGGATTTGTCTTTTTATGTGGCCCAGGTATTTGTCTTTTTATGTGGCCCACCATGCTATGTTCCAATCATTTGTAAAATAATATTTAAATAAAATTGTCTTCATTTTACATACATTAAAAGTGCTACGAGTCAGCTTTTAGGGAACTGTATCTTGTTTTGTGTTTCTAGGATTTTAATTTTCTAAAACCTGGAAACTTGTTCAATAATTTACATTTTATACATTGAAACATTTATATAGAGATATCATGGATTCTAGAGCAGCACTTTCTAAAAGTTTTGTATTTTTTAAAGGTTTTGCATTCTAAAGAGAAAGAATAGGGATTAAGTCAATTTAACTTGCTTTTGTCAGGTCTAAACCAACACTTTAACTAAGTAAGTTGCAATGTTATTTTATAAATTATATTAAAGAAACTCAAATATAATAATATGTGCTAGTATTATTATTCAAATGTTCTTTGAATAATAGGAAAGCAAAGCTAAAGGAAAGCAAAGCTAAAGAGGATTTCATTTGGAATTAATTAATAACCCTGCAGCAATGGAAAGTCTATTTTTTCTACCACAGCATGTTTCTGTCAAGTCTTTTTCCCAGTCCCATAAAAGATTATGGAGAAGATCAGACAGCAACATTATGCTAGCTCATTACCTCTGAAAAGCTGATCTAGGTAAAAAAGATATCAGATCAAATAATACAATGGACTTGCTATATTACACTCCTGCTATTTATGAGGGAAATTGCATGTGTTTTTATTTAAAGTGAAAATTATTGTGCTTAATATTTTAAATGAAACTTTTATTAAATTTTATATTTAAAAGCAATATTCATAGCTTAGTTTTAATTAATATGCAGCATACAGCCTGATGCAACTACTCCCAAATTCCTACCTAACTGACCAAAGAGTTAAGAGAGTTGAGATCTCTAATCTCTACCCCAAACCAAAGACTACAAGATCCTACTGCTAGAGTGGACGACAATCTTCCTGGTAGCTTTAACTTCCATGAGTTTATATTTTCTAGTGTAAACTGGGATCTGTGCATGGATTTTTCACATGACACAAAGCAGCTCTGTCGTACAACAAAAGATCAGAGTCATTCTATCTACCCTTCCTTGCTTTATCCTTCGGCTCACAGACATTCAGTCTTTACAAACCAGGTCCTAAGCATACGTCACTACCTCTCCCTTGCATATGCACACTTACTACAAGGCAAGTATCCCTACGCTCTCTCCCTCCATCCAGAGATGGCAAATTTCAAAATTAGCTGGATCTAAATAAATAAACAGAGATATTCAGATGTCTACTACTGACTTAGGTGGCTGCACACCATTAATTTAGAAAGTGAAGGAAACAGAAATCCTAAAAGAAAATGAGAGAACAATATACAGAGATGTAATGCAGAGGCTAGTTCTAAACTGGATTGATGCTTATTCACGTCATGGATTAAGAAAATGATTGGAAATATAGTAGATATCGTGGATGAGAACTGATACTTAGAGAAACATATTATGTCCTTATTGCATGAAAAAATAAACATTGTGTGGAGCAGAGGGAGAAAGTATTAAATATTTTAAGTTTGAAGGAAGACAGCATACTGTCTTTTACAGAGATCCATATTTAGGAAACCCTAATAAAAGAGAACCTATATTTACTCATAACTCTGAATTCTAACATGAAAAAATTGAATCAGAGGAGATGGAATAAAAACACCATACTAGAAGAAAATAAAAAGTATATTGACCCCAAATTTGTAATTTCTAAATGGAATTGTATATTTAAGCAAGTTGTCAATCTCCTCTGATCACAACAGACACATAAGCTTGAGCGTGCATATTTTGGAAAACAGTAATAACAACCAATAAAATACACTTGAACACATACACCTACCAAGCTGCAATTATATGTCAGAATGATATAAATGGAATGTAGTTAGATAGATATCATTAACTTTCAGTATTAAATTAAATGTGAAATAACATCTGTAAAATTGAATATGTTTAAACAGTTATGAAAATGTAAATTTTATAGATAAAAACACTAAAATAATGATGATATATGTAGAATACACACTTATGTGTATAAGCCAAAAGAGATATTAAATGTCAAAGAAGATGTAATTTACAAAAGACAGATATTTCATGTAGGCTACAATTTCTTAGCACAAGACAGCTAAAGATAAGATTTAACAATAAACAATTAAGGGGCTGGAGATTTAGCTCAGCGGCACAGTGCCTGCCTGGCAAGCACAGCACTGTGAGTTCAATTCGCAGTACCGCAAAAAATTCAAAAAAAAAACCCCAAAAAACAAACAAACAAAAAAAAAACAATCTAAAAAGCCCAATAAAGAATTAAACCTAATCTTCCTACAAACTTGAAATATATTTTTATAAATGTATTTCATTACAATAACTTGTGTAGTAATGGACTATAGAAATAAAGCAACTTAACCATCATTATGGAAAACTAGAGAAACCTTACCACACATACTCACTTTGCAAATGTATTAATTTACAAATCACTTTGAGTATATATTCTATGTCAAGTATTATTCTACGTATTCTTACACAATGCTATGGAAGAGAATAACTAATACTATTTAAGAGGTATAGTAGAGATACACAAAATGTAAGTCGTGATGCTGGATCTTATTTTAACTTGGATGAAGTAGATACCATCTACTTTTAGGCACTGTCATTATTATAATCTGTCAACTTTTCATTCCACAAAGAAGGTAAGAGTTTCTTTTGTAGGTTATTGTCAATATAATTGTACTCTAGATACAAAAAGAAAACATAAATAATTACCATTTTACATAACTAGCTGATTCTACAAAGTCCATTAAATGTCTCAAATCACATATTTTGATATATAAATTGGGTCAAGTTAAAAGTTCTATTCTGCCAGCTTGAGGATATCACTCAATGCATTTTTTGCTAATAGAAGGCATGACAATCACAGTCATAGCCATGACAGAAAATTAGAATATACAGAAATGTGAGATTAAAAAAAAGAGAATTTGTATAAAAAGTCTGGCTTTTATGTCTATCAGTCTCTGAGAAATAACTATGTAACATTTCCTAAGTTCTTTCCAGTCATAGCTGCCAAGAACATGTAGGTAAAAGATCATAAATACAAATATCAAAGAAGGGTTATATGTTCTCACTGTAATATGAATTATTTTTGAAAATTTGAATTGAAAATAGCACTCAAAATTTCATAAAATTTATGCACAGGAAGTAAGGATCTGGATTCTTTTTAGCAAGTATGTGCTTATTAATTATTCTATCAATATACTGAAATCACATTCCTGAACATACAGCAATCATCCAATTCCAAAATTATGACTATCTTAAAACTAAATAACCTTCATTATGCTCCTAAGCATTGTATTCTATAAATAACTCATATGTAATATGTGAAATAAAAAATTTCTGAAATTAACAACTATTTCTCTTGAGATAAGATCAACTACAGTTGAACATTTTAGATATGGGGAAATCTTACTTTAAAAAAAAGAATCATATTTAACATATTTAAAGAAGAATAGTATAAAAATCCAAGAAAAAGTAAAACTGGAATATTCAGACTCAATAAGCAAATAGAACATTTAATGCAAGTTAGATAAAACACTAGTGATACAGAAATGTATTTATTCTGTAGGACTTAACATTGTAAAGATTCTGAGCTTTCTTCTCATCAGGGCTGGATCCTAAACAAGTATTATTTTTCTGTCATTTTGGCTTTAGAGGCCATCTTTCATCCTTGCAGTGAGAGTCATAAATTTGGGCATGAATTTTAAATCCTCTCAACACTGACATCTATTGAGTCTTCTTATTTGAGAAATGAGCTGGCAGGTTAGAAGTGTAATAACAACTACAATAAATGAGTCTTGAAAGCCTATAACAGACTTTTGGAAATTTGGCTTTCCACAGTGTAAAATGCCCTTGCAATGATTTAGCACAAATAAGAAATGTGAAAAAATATAAAGGGCTTTTGCAAAACTCTAAATCCACAATGCCTTTTCTTTGGTGATATGGTGCATTACTGACCTTGCTCTTTCTACTTTTTATATCGCTAGATGCTATTCTGAAGTTTTGATTTAAAATTTGTAAAATTTTTATCTATTTTCTTCAGAGAAAAAGACTTTAAGAAAATGAGTCTGTATTTTAAAAAGAAATTTGTTTTCTGAGAACTCATTCAGTAATATTAATGTTTTCAATGTATACACATATTATTTCTAATACATTATCTTTACTGTGCTGCTTACTTCATATTATTCTGAGACTGAAGTATTCATATGTCTAAAAATGCACTGTGATATAATCTATTCGTGTAGTCATACCCATTTGTAAATGATCGAAGGAAAAGAATATCAGATCTTTGACATGACAGTGGCCTTTATGTTAATGGCCACCAGCTTAAAACAGATTTGATCCCAAGCTCTAGAATTACATTTAGCACCTCTAATTTGTGGAGCACTTTATACTCAGTGATTTTATTTCTGTTCCCCAGGAGGTCTCTGGCATCCAGAAAGGCTGTGACTAAAACTTCAATTCTTTATAAAGATATACTAAAGATTTAATTTCCATGCTGATTGCCTTCAATGGTTTTTAATCCAGTATCTATAAAGTATCTAATTTCTTCTTAACTGTTTATGGTACATCTGTCTTTCTCTTTCACTCTCCTTCTCATTCTTCCTATTCCTCTGTCTCTCTGTCTCTCCCTGTTCATCTCTGACATCTCTCTCTCTCTCTCTCTCTCTCTCTCTCTCTCTGTCTTTCCCTCCCTTCCTCCCCCTTCCCTCTCTCTCTGTCACACACACACACACTCACACACAATATCTTTGACCCTTGTTTGAAAAAGAAAAACAAACAGAAATCTTTCTCTTAACTTCCCACACGTTTGTATCTAGGCAATTTTCACACTGAATTCAAACCATCTACAATGTCTGATCCTTCATATATTTAATGCTAACATATAGAAGCTTATTAATATTTTTCAGTACTCTCATGTCAAAATATGTAGTTTAGGATAAACCATCCTCATTCTAGGGCAAAAGACCACTGGAACTTGATATATGGTTTTCAGACAATGGAAGTGTCTTCATTATTTTCTTGTTTGTAAGCAAAATACCTGTCATATCTCAAGTCACAGTCTATAGAGGTTTCAGGCCGTAGTGGGCTGGCTCCAAGGCGGGATAGCATGGCAATAAGGCATGGCACAGGAGAAACAATCTATGGTATGGCAGGAAGGAAGAAGCATGCCTTCCTTTTTTTTTTCAGGTTTTATTTGGTCCATGCTACCAGCGTATTTGTTGGTTCAACCTACATGCAGGATGGGTCTTCTTTTTTCATTAAATCCACCAGTGACATCTAGAGCTATGCTGAATCAATCAGTGGACTCATCTAGTATCACATTGCCACCATCAAGCCACTCCCAAAACACTCTCCTATGAGTGCAAAAGGCTTGTGGGGACATCTAGATATAAGCCACCCCTGCCACTCTCACAATATTTAGTCAACCTCAAAAAGTCTCCCAATAGACCTGAATGTTGCTTCTTTGTTTTTTTGCTATTGTTTTGTTGTTGTTTGTTTGTTTTTGGTTTTTCTCCAGTACCGGGAACAGAACTCACAACCTTGCGCTTGCCAGGCAGGCGCTTTTGCCGCTGAGCTAAATCCCCAGCCCCCTGAATGTTGCTTCTATCTGAAGATCTGAAGCCAATGCAAGACAGCACTTGGAACTTACCTAAATTTATACTTAGCTTTATGTGGATATATTATTAACTTTATAGAGTTTATTTTCTGGATGCTATATTTTACTTGTTTCTTTTTTTCATCCTTTATGGTTGCAGCTCCTAATGAAACTCTTACATACTTGAAATAAGTATTTCATTACTATGACATGCATTCACCTCTTAACCATTATCATTACCAGTTTTCATTAGTTTTTGTTTTATCTCCCTGGCTTCATTTATTTTGTCAAAATTTGGATCTAGCTTAATATTTTTATTTTTATTAAAGAGATTTGCCCTTTTTTGTTTTTATTTGATAGCACTGCAGAATAAACTCAGCATTTGTAGATTTTTTAGTATTTGAAATTTTTATTGACAGAAAATTGGTATAAACTAAATTATTCATATAAATACATACAAGTAGAGAAATTTTACACTTTCTGTTGGGATTATTAAACTATCACAACATTCAATATAAGGGAAAGTACAGTAAGCACCCAGACAATGGACATTCGAGTTGCAAATTTTCAGGTATAAACAGACCTAGCATTTAGCTTTTATATGTTTATGTGCTTTGTTTCAAAGGTGTAGAAGAGTTACTTTCTAGACTTACAAGTGAATCCAACTTACAAATGTTCTAGAATAAAGCTTATTAGTAAGTCAGAAACTTCCTGTATTCTTCTCCCCTCAAACTTTTGTGTCTTTTGAGAATGCTTCTCTTTTTACCCAAATCTAACCATCTCTAATCCTTTGAAAAACATTAACTGAATTTTTATCACTATAGATAACTTTGCATTTATGGGAATATTATATAAACAGAATCATCTGCTTTCTTTCCCCAGCATGACTGAGATTTATCCATGCTGCTTCACTGATCAATAATACTGTATTTTTAAAATTTAGGATAGGATTCATTTTACAGATATAGTGTAGGTCATTTACCCACTCCTTTGCTGCCATTTTGGAGGTTGTTGTGGAGTATTACACATAGAGATGCTACAGATATTGTGTATAACTTTAGTATGAATATATGCTCTTAATTCTCTTAGACTATATTACATGGTCTGTATACAGTTACCTTTTAAACAAATTGCCAGTATTTTCTACAATATTTGTACCATTTTAATTCCAATTAGTAATGTGGAAAGAGTTCTAATAAAAACTCTTTTGGTCCATTGTATTGATAGTGCTAGTTTTCTTCAATTTAATAACTGTGTAGTACTATGGCATTGTGCTTTTAATTTATTATAATTTTTTGTACCAGGAATCGAACTCAGGACCTTGCGCTTGCAAGGCAGGAGCTTATGTATTTATTTATTTATTTATTTGAACTCAGGACCTTGTGCTTGCCAGGTAGGCATTTATGCCACTGAGCTATATCCCCAGCCCATAATTTATTTTTCTTTAATGGATCAAAATTGCTGATCATCATTTCACAGTCTTAGTTGCAAACCTTATATCTTACTGGTGAAGTCTTTGCTCAAATACTTTACACATTTATTTAATAGGTTTTGCAAATATTTTCATTGTTCTAAAATATAAATAACAAATTTCATGCATCTCTCTTTACTTGTAAAATTGACTAGTGTTAAAACAATGGGTACATCCACATTGTGAATAAATGATCTCCGTGACTTCTTTTTCAGAGGCTGAAGGTCAGTGCGTATAAACATACTTCCCACTCTTTAGCCTCTTAGATTTGACAACCACCATTGCATTTTGTGTTGCTATGAATTTAATGTTGGGAACTTGCACAAGTGGGATACTACATTTATCTCTTTTAGTAATATATTTTACTTAGCAAAATGTCCTCAAGGTTTATCCATGCTGTAGTATATGTGAGAATTTCCTTTGATTTTAATTCTGACTGTACATATATATATACTAGTAGATACACACACACTGTTTACTTGGAAACATGATAGGACACTTTTTGACTATTATGAATTATCCTGCTGTAACCATGGACATACAAATTTCTAAATGGTGCCAGTTTTAATTCAGAAATAAAATTGCTGGATCATATGATACTTTTTTTCATTTTTGAGAAGCTGTCATACTGTTTTATATAACTGCCATTTTATATTTCTGCAAACAGTCCATACATGTTCCAATTCTATATCCTTGCCAACTACTGCTATTTTTGGTTTTTAATGGGATTGGTTCTAATGAGCTTGACATTGTATCTCGTTATGGTTTGGATGTTTCTTTTATGGTTAGTGATACTGAATACATATTTTTTGGCCATCTGCAAAATTTATGCTTTCATCAGAAAAAATATAGAACCTCTCATTTATTTTTAAGCAGATAATTCATTGTTGTTAATTTGTAGGCATTCTTCTCATTTTTTATTTTAAAGACAAAAAAGAAAACCAATAAAACAGAATTTCAAAACAGGTTAGTAGGAGAGTTACAATAATTGATACATTGTGTATTGTTCTTCCCACAATAGTGATTCAGAGTACAAGATATAGGCATGATATCTTGTCCAAACAGTATTAGCACAAACCATTCTTTTCAAGGAAGTATGAGAAATTAGCTGTATAAGTACTTTGACTATGTTATATATAAATATATGTTTTTTTTCTTTTTCCTTTCCTTCCTTTCCCTTGGCCCTCATCATAGTTGTCTTTCCTTTTGAGCAGTTTCTTCCCAGTTCACTATATCTATTGTACATTTTGAACTTTACTCATTCAGGTTATCACACTAGTGAGATAAGACAATGTTTATACAATATGGGTCTGATTTATTACACATAAATATCCTCTAAATTTGCATCCATTTACCTCTAAAATCTTAAGTTCATCCTTGTTTATGGCTGAGTAGTGCTGCATTATATGAAAACCAACAGCATTTTTATCCATTCCTTGGCTGATGGGCACTTGGATTGCTTCTAAGATTTAGCTATTATTGTGCTGCTAGAAACATGGGTTCACATATATTGCTATGGTATGATGTTTTTAATTCTTCTGGGAAGATACCCAGAAGGGAAATAGGCGGGTCAAGTGGGCACTCTAATTCTAGTTTGCTGAGGAATCTCCACACTGGTTTCCACAGGGATTGCACCAATCTACACTCCCACCAACAGTGGAGAAATGGCCCTTTTCCCCCTAGCCCTGCCAGCAATTACTATTCGTTGATATTTTGATTATAGCCATTCTTTCTGGGATGAGACAGAATCTGTGTTTAATTTGTATTTCACAGTGACCAATGAGGTTGAACATTTTTTCATGTCTTTATTTGCTATTTATATTTCCTCATCTGAGAAGTGTGTATTCATCTCAGATGCCCATTTTTGAATTGGGTCTTTGATTTGGGGGGGGGGTCTGATTTTTTTCAGTTCTTTACATGTTTTAGATATAACTCCTTTGTCTGAGGGACAAATAGCTGTAATATTTCCCACTCTGTGGACTATCTTTTTATACTGTTAGTGATTTCTTTGTTTGTGCAAAAGCTTTTTAATAAGATGAGATCCAAAAGTCGATTCTTTGTAGTATTTCCTTTGCAGTCTGGGTTTTATTCGTGCAGTCTATGCCTACATCTATGTCTTTGAGATTTCTTCCTATTTATTCTTCCAGTAAATTTAGTGTTTCTATTTTTAATATTTAGATCTTTGATATATTTTGACTTTAGTTTAGTGCATGGCAATAGACAGGTGTCTAGTTTTGGTCTTTGGCATATTGAAAGCCAGTTTTTCCAGCACTGTTTATTAAGCAGACTATCCTTCCAGTGAACATGCTTGGTTCCTTTGTCAAAGATAAGGTGGCTAAGTGTGTTTGGAGTTATTTCTGCATCTTCTATTCCATTGATTCTCGTGTCTGTTTTTTGCTAATACAATGGTGATTTTATCACAGTAGCTTGTGATGTTACCCTGACTTGCCCCTGTTGCCCTGAATTGCTTTTACTATTCTAGGTCTCTTTTGGTACCAAATGAACTTTAAGAGTGTTTTCTCTAGATCTGTGAGGCGTGCTAATGGTATTTTGATTGGTATTGCAATAAATCTGTAGAACAGTTTTGGGAATAGGGCCATTTTCACTATGTTGGTTCTTCCTATTCAAGAGCAAGGGATATCTTTGCATTTCCTGATATCCTCTTCAATCTCCTTTTTTAGAGTACAATAATTTTCACTGTACAGCTCTTTTACTTCATTTGTTAGATTGATTCCTAAACATTCCATTTTTAGATGCTATTGTGAAAGGTGTACTTTCCCTAATTTCTCTTTCTGTGAGATCTTGTACACACAGGGATGCTATTGATTTTTGAGTGTTGACTTTGTATCCTACCACTCTGCTAAATTGGATATTAAATTACGTATTTTTGGTGGAGTTTTTGGAGTCTTCTATGCAGTGTATGATGTAATCTATAAATAATGATAATTTAACTACTTTGTATCCTACCTTTATTCTTTTTATTTTTTACTCTTGTCTAATTGCTATGACTAATGTTTTCAGAACTATATTGAATAGGAGTAGTGAAAGTGGAGATCCTTGTCTTGTTCCTGATTGTATGGTGGAAGCTTTTGCTTTTGAGCATTTAAAA
>NW_004955436.1:18705956-18715608 GCF_000276665.1 Chinchilla lanigera | reverse complement strand
GCTTGTAACTCTGTATTGTCTGTATTGTGCTTGTGATATGTTGTAAAATGTTGTATGTCTGTTAATGTTTCCCTCCTTTTATCTTTAAAATTAAAAAAAAAATTAAAAAAAAAATAAAAGTACTGTTTCCCCTTCAATTTCTTTAAAGAGTTTCAGCATTAGTGGCATTAGTTATTCTCTAATTTTCTTGTAGAATTCAATAGTGAATCTGTCAGGGGTTGCGCTTTTCTTTGTGTGTAAATTTTTAAGTACAATTTCAACTTTGTTGAGCAATATCAGCCTATAAAGAATTTCTATATCTTCTAGATTTAGTTTTGGGGATTCAGCTGTATCTAGGAATCTGTCCATTTCTTCTGTGTTTTCTATCTTATTAGAATATAGGTTCTCATAGTAGTTATTAATGATCTCCTAGATTTCAGTGGGATCTGTTGTGATTTACCCCTTTTCATTCCAATTCCTTGAATTTGAGTTTTGCTTTCCTCTTTTTGATGAGGTTGGCTAACGGCTAACTAATTTTATTTATTCTTGTAAAGAATCAACTCTTCAATTCATTGATTCTCTGTATTTTTTTCTTAGTCTTTATTGCATTAATTTCTGTTCTTATTTTTATAAATTCTTCCCTTCTATGGGCTTTGAGTTTGGCTTTATCTTCTTTTCCTAGAAGTTTAAAGTTGAATATAGGGTTATGTATTTAAGCTTGTTCTTTTCTCCCATTGTGTGAGATCATCACTATCAATTTCCCTCAAAGACTGCTTTTGCATCCCATAAATTTTGGTATGTTGTATCAGCATTGTATCTTGATTGTATACACTGTTTAATTTCATCTTTAATTGCCTCTGTGACCCACTGGTTGTTCAGAAGGATGTTGTTTAATTTCCATGTGCTAATGAAGGTTCTTTGATTTTCTTTTTCACTGATTTCTAGTTTCATTGCATTATGGTCAAATAGTATGCATGGGATGATTTCAATTCCTCTATATTTATTTAAACATATTTTCTGGGCTCATATGTGGTCTATTTTGGAGAACATCCCATGTGCAGCTGAGAAGAATGTATATTATAATGTTTTGGGGTGGAACACTGTGTAGACATCTACCAAATCCATTTGTTGACAGGCTTGGTTTAATTCTAATATTTCTTTGTTGAATTTTTTGTCTAGTTGATCTAGCTATTTGTGAGTGTGGGGTATTAAAGACCCCCACTGCAATTGTGTTAGTTTTTCCCTGGTTTTTTATATCTTTTAATATTTGTTTTTTATGCAGTTGGCTGAGCCTGTGTTTGGTGCATAAATATTTACGATTGTTATCTTTCCCTTAACAAGTATATAATGACATTTTGATCATTTTTGGCTTAAAGTTTGCATTGTCTGTAAATATAATAGCTACGTTTTGTTTTTCTGGGTTCCTGGGAGCACTGTTTTACAACCTTTGACTTTGTCTATGAATTTTTGGGGGATTTAAATTTATTTCTTGAATGCAGCATAGTGTTGAATCTTGCTTCTTGATTCATTCTTCCAGTCCATTTCTTTTGATTGGTGAATTGAGACCATTTACATTGATGGTTATAACTGATATATATATACTTTTCTTTATCTTGTTTTCCTGTTGTGTGTTCTCTGTCTTTCTCTTCTGTTTATTTGCTTGCTCTGCCTGGAGGCTTCTTTCTATTGGTGTTCAAGCATCTGTGGTATTTGTTATCTCTCTCTAATATATTCTTTGGAGCATTCCACAGAACTGATTTTGTGGTCATAAATTTCTTCAGTTGTTCTTTGTCATAGAAGTATTTATTTCTCCATCAGTTTTGAAAGGTAGTTTTGATGGGTATATCAATCTGGATTAAAGATTGTTTTCCTCTATTGCTTGAAATACCTTACTCCAAGTTCTCCTTAATTTGAGGACATGTGTTGAGAAGTCTGCTCTGATTCTGATGGACTTTCCTTTATAGGTGATATATTTCTTTTCTCTAGCTTCTTTTCATATTTTGTTCTTGTGCTGAATTTCTGGAATCTTGATTATTATATGGCTTGATGTAAGTTTGTTTTGGTAATCTTATTTAGTTATTTGGAATTCTATATGCTTCATTTATTTGTATGTCAAATTCTTTATCCATGTTTGGCCAGTTTTCTGAAATTATTTCTGTGAAGAGGCTTTTTATGGTTTGGGAGCTGTCTCCAGCTTTCTCACTTATTCAAATGAGTCTTATATTGTCCTTCTTTGCTTCATCCTGTAGCTGTTGGATGGATTATTCTTGGTCTCTTGCTGTTTTGAAGATATCTTTCTTTTCTTGAATGCTGGTCATATTCCTGTCTTCTAGATCTGATATTTTATCTTCACCCTCATTCAATCTGCTGTATGTATTTTCAATATTTCTAATCTCCTGAATTTCTGTTTGGATCTATTTCATTGAGTCCATTTCTTGTCTACATTTGGCATTCATGATTTCCATTATTTTCTTGAGCTCTTTTATCTGTGTATCTGTGGCTTCTTCAATGGCTTTCATTTTGATAGTCATTTCTTTTTGCACCTTGGAGATTACTTTTTCTATGGCCTCTTCTATTCATTTTTTAACTTCCCTGCTATCATTTCTGAGTATTTCATTTGTTGCCTTCCAATTTTCCTCTGTCTGTTTGTGCTCTGGACTTGTCCTGGGTGGGTCACACATTGCAGAATGTATTTTGCTGCTTTGTCTTGTCATTTCTATCTTCTATTTTATTTTGTGTATGAGTTGATGCTTCTGGATTTCTTATGTTAGAAAGCCTTAGCACCACTGTCAAGGCTTTCATAAGAGTTTTCTCTCTCCCTAGATGTCTTCTAGATGTAGGTGGTTCTTGGTCTTTATGTCTATTCCAACAATCTAACCTTCTAATATATTAAGACTGAGAAGTTGCTATCTATTTGACTTAAGGCCGATTCCTTTCGTACTGGACTATGATAATGGTTATGACCCCTTAAAATCTCAGTGTTATCATACAGTGGAGAAATTTGGTTATAACTCATGTGACATCCTGGTTAGCATAGTTCAGTTAACAGTAATAATAGACTCAAGTACAGCCGGGCTACTAACAAACTGTAGTAATTACTGGCCTGATACCTGTAACTGTAGGAGGAGGGTTTACAAAAATATACTATAATCCAAATTACACCAGGATCTTGTAGGCCACGATTTTCTACTTAGTAGAGTGATCATTCCCTGTTGTTGGGGGAGGGAGGCTCAAAAGGATAAAGAATAAGATGGAGATATGAATGAGGTTGAAAGTAGTAGAGGCCTGGTTGCAGGACAGAGGGTGGTCATTTAGCTTTTGAGTAACTGTAGGACACAGTGGGAAGTATTGGAAGAGAAGGCCTAGAAGTTTTAAAGTGAACCAGAAGAGAAGAGACAATGTTTACTCACATGAAAATATCATTTAGTCAAGTGAGACAGTTGAGTAAAGGGAGGAAGAGGATGACTAGAATAAAATAAAAAGAAAGATTAGAGTTCTAAATCATGAATGAGAAAAGAACAAAAACAGGAAAATGAAGAAAAGAAAGAAAATATAGTAAACAAAAATATCATCACACTGAAAATATAACAGCATACAGAAAGAAAAACAATATAGGACAAAGCAGAACAGAGATAAAATGAAAAAAAGAAAGGAAAACAAACAAAATGAAACACTAATCCTGCTGAATACTAAGAGGGAAACCAAGCAGAGAGAGAAAAGTGAAAGTAGTTCAGCTCCTCTAGTGTCTGTAGTTCTGTAGCAGATCCAAGTTCGATCCCAGAAATGTATACTCTGGCCAATACGGCAGGTGGATTTTTGCTGGATTTGGGTCTGATCTTTGCCTCTGGATTTGAGGGATGGAATTCTCCACAGTCACTTAGAAAAGAAAAAGAAAACAAAGGGAAAAAGAAGAGGCAAAAATGAGAAAAAACAAGAAATGAGAAGGGAGCAACCCTACCCACACAATCTTTTATTCATGGCTTTGTCCCCAAGCACAGTTCCTGACTTATCACCTTTAGGCTGGTGTTGTTAATGCTGCATGAGACTTTTGTATGCCTCTAGCTCCTGTCCATCATGTGTGACTGCTGGCATTCCTGCAGGTCTCCAGGCCCTGAGTGTGGCCAGTGGTGGAAGTGAGCGGCAGATCTCAAGTTTCTCCACCAGCTGTACCTACCTAGTGAATGGAGGAAAGGAGAAGCAGAACTTACACTCCTCTCACCAGCCACGTCATCCTGGGGCAGTGAAGGAAGGGAGCAGTGTGAATTCTTGCTCTCTCACCAGCCTCACCATCTGAGGACAGTGGGGTTTGTAGGAATTCTTTACAAATTATGGATACCAGCACTTTATTGGCTATATGATTCTGAATGTTTGCTCCCATTCCATAGTTTATCTTTTTACCCTATTGACTGTGTAGTTTGATAAGCAGGTTATAAATTTAAATTTTAGTGAGCCAAGTTTATTTTTGCATTCATTATTATTTACTGGGCTTTTAGATATAGTGAATTGAGAGCACTTTCACCTACTTTCATATATATATATATATATATATATATATGTATGTATCTGACAGTACTGATATGTATCAGTGTTCTTGCTTTCTCTCTTTTATTGGGGTGGTAGTGTCCATCAATATCAATTCAGTGACTTTTAAAATTCTAAATATTAGCTTGATTATTTTCCTTTACTTTTCTGCTTCTAGAAGCCAAATCATATTCTCCTATGCTACATAACATAAATATTGTAGGAATTACATATTGCCTAAGAATCATAAAGGCTATATATTATACCTTTATCCATATACACTCTTCATCTTTTAGGCTAAAAAGAAATCATATCTTCTGACTAGAAATGAGCTACATAAGGTAGAGTTGCAGCTTTCATCTACCTTTAAGCATTAGGTGTCCAGAGATTTTATATAGGAGCCATGATATTTGTCTCTTCAAACTTTAAAGGTTTTAAATTTAGTTCTTTTATTTTTCATCTCACAAATTCATATTTTGAAAATGTATTGATGCAGAGATCACCTCTATGTTGGGGACTAGTCTTTAAAATTCTAAGGTTTTTACTCTCACTCTGCACAAATTTCATCATTTAGAATAGTTTCTCTTTCCCAGTGAGCAGCTGCTGAAAGTCATTCCTGGAATATTAACCTGTAACAAATAGTGTCTATGTTCTCCACATAGATTTTCCTCTGAACAACCTCATAAATTAACAGCATTTTGTGACAACTAACTGTACATGAGCCTCGTCAGAAATGTTATCCAACATTGTCACCATCCAAAGTTTTTTTATGTTTTTCCTCTAGGCTTGCAGAATTACTTTGCCTGCATTAAGCCCTTATCCTCAAGATACATTGAGGATCTACATTTGCCAAGAACAAAACCATGAGAGTGCTGATTCATGAATTTGACTCATAATGGTTCTGGCTTCTTTCTTCCTTTTCTTTCTATTTCATTGTATTCAAAGTTTTCTGATGATGTGATACAGTTTTTTCAGGTGTTATACTCAAATATATCTGCCATGTAAACAGAGACATCTCATGTACTGGATTTAACAGAGCATTTTAAGGTGAATAATTGTTTGATCGAGTATGAGAAGACAAAAATAAGTGAATAGGGGCTGGGGATTTAGCTCAGTGGCACAGCGTCTGCCCAGCAAGTGCAAGGCAGGCATAAGCTGGTGAGTTCGATTCCCATTACTAGGAAAAAAAAATAAGTGAATAAATCAATCAATATATGCACATATATATCAGCAAGGAAAGACAATACTGAGGCCATACTGAGATAGTACCTGCAGAAAACAATTGAACTTCTAAGGGTGGTTGAATTTATGGAAAAATTTTCTAATTCAAGAATCTACAACAGGAAAACAGTTTCCTTCTGTGGCGAGTTCTTGTTTTGGGAACTTTGGAGCTGTATGATGAGAATGTTTTGACAAGAGGGCTGAGCTGGATGCTACTGCAGGGAAAACACGCTTTTATCAGGATGATGCTGATAGGATCCAAAGAGGCAGGAAGCAGTAAAGCCTTCTCCCTTGTCTTCCCTTCCAAGCTCTTACTGGCATACAGATAAGAGGCAAAGAAAACCCTAGCTTGCACAGTCCTTGCAAGTTCAAGGAATAGATTTGGAGCTCAAAATCAGTGGCTTGATAGTTTTATCTGATTTTTTAAATATTATCATTATTATTCATGTTTTTAAAATAATGTGCATATGTAGTTTTTTCCTATTTATGCTTCTAAGTCACCTAGTTACTTTATAATTTTTACTCTAAAGGCTGAAATTATGCTAAAAACTCTTTTACAACATTTATCTTGCTATTTATTTGCTTAGCTTTTTTTCTAGCTTAAAACAGAAGAAAAATGTGGCTTTCAGCCATTGAATTTAAAGGCTTACACTGTGTCTTCTGGGTATTTGTTTTCCCTCTGGTATACAAACACACAGTTCAACCTTTCATCTATCCACAAATATCAGTAAGTATAAAAACAGGGGGAAATAAACTCAGCCCTGGGAGGAAAACTGAGATTGGTGTCTTCTCCTCATTAATGTCATTCATGTCAACGCTGACCTTCACGTCTTTGGATCCCCCCATTCAAGGCTTGATATTCATGTTCGGCTGCCTTTTCCATGCTTGAAGGCAGCTCTCCCACCCCAAGGTACCTGGAGGTTTCTTCTCTTCCAGAAAATTCCCTCAAAACTTCATAAGTGCCATTTCTATGCCTTTAAATGTTTTCTATAATCACTTTTTCCACAGATTTCTCTTGCTTCTACTCATTCATAATAGAAGGAATTAATTTACTTTCCACTCAAACAGACAGGTGTTTAATTGCTTTCTTAGCACTTTCAAGTAACTATTTCTGTATAAGAATTTCTTTCTCATTCATTCCTATTTGATAATATATCTTCTACTTTACAGAAAAACAGAAATGCGACATTTAAGCTATCATAATGCTGCTGACATGCATAAACAATTGATAATTCTTTCTCAGGCAAAAAAAGTCTCTTTTTTATGGAGGGGGAGCCACATAGCCTGTATGATATATTGAGTGTAGATGCCTTTGTGATTACATTTAAACTATACCAACACCAAAAACCATTTTAACTTATATTTATTTTATGGCAGTTTCCTTATCAAAGGTTCTAACATTTTTCTGTTTTACTTACCAAGCTACTACTATGCTAACTTGCTTTTACACCCTGGAGAATTTGACCAGAAAATAATATTTTAAAGTAAGGAAAGGCTAATTCTTCAGTGCATGTTTTTATGTGCTATTTGTCTGTTCATTAAATAAAATATACATTGAAAAGCTAACACTTCCTTTGTGTTCATTTTCATTTTGTTTTGTCATATGTGGTTGAAATGCACAGTATTTCCAGTCTATGAGGTCTGACTGGAAACATTAAACTTAGCATGCTTTAAAACACTATGAAATATAACAACTGTTGTTTGTTGCTCATAATCCAAATAAGCAGATATCTAAATCCTGAATTGATATGAGATCTCTTCCCTAGACCCCATGCTAGAATTTATTTCTTTTTTTTCATTTACCAACTAATAAACCACCTACAACTTTTCAAATTGTATTCTTTTGTTTGTTAGTCTTTTCCTCTACCCTTTAATAAGCCCTTTGAAGACAGAGGTTTATGGCTATACTTTTCATACTTTTGTAACGCACTTTATAATACATTTGTATTTCTAATACACTTGTGATATATTTCATGCATGTACTCAGCATTTTTAGTTTTAGTTACAATAAAATATGAACACATAAGGAGACTAGAACATTTTTGGAAATTTTCTACTTTTTATTTGAATTATATAGTGTTTATACATTAAGAAGTAGCAATGATTACAAAATGGCTTACTTATTTGGGAGCGCTTGATAAATTGCAATAATTTTAAGAGCTGCCCAAAGTAGAATTATTAATCTGAAAGATTAATCAAACATAGAGTTCTATGTACCAGCCTGATTATAATGTTCATACTAGGAAAAACATTTGTGTAAACTAATAGAACTCTATTAATTTATAATCAGAGTGTTTGTCTAGCCAGTTCAGATGTTAATAACATGGTACTATGTAGTACTTATAATGCCCAAACATTAATTTCACCACTTCGCTTAAAGAAGTTTGTTTAATTCTTAAGACAACCAAAGGAAGAAGGTATAATTGTCGTTTCAATTTTACAGATGCCTCTCTGCTGGCAAGTTTGAACTTAGAAATCTGCATGAGTCCATGCTCTTAACCACAGTATAGAAGACCTTATTTTGAAATAATAAAATTATTTTGTTTATTGCCCCAGAGCATTGAAATTGAAATAAACAGCAATAGCATATCTACATCCTAGCCTTTTAAGCATTCTTCATTTCTATTCTGTTTTCAGATATTTCAAATATACAGATGGACAGGCAGAGTTTAGAAGGAAGTCAGATAGCTAGAAGCTCTAGAACTCTCCTCTGCCTTATGGTTTCTCTTGTGTATTTTATGCCTTCAATAATATTTAGTGAGTAAAAGATTTATGACAGAAATTCTGAAATGAACAATCTCTTCAGTCCCAGTAGCACTGCACTGGGGGATTCAGTTATCCAAATATTTTGCTTTAACTCTCATCTTGTGAAAATACCAATTCTGAATATTAATGAGCCTCTGGGAAAAGCACATCTAGAGACCATGAAACAAAAGAAAAGTAAGCATATTTATATCCTGCAATGAATTCCTGCAGATTTTAAATGTTTCTATAATTTCCTTTTGTGTAGTAATAAAAACAAATTAGGCTCATGTTGTTTTTATTGACTTAGGGCTTAATGGAACTGGTACTTTTCAATAGGTTTTCACATAGGTGTCCAATTAGCTCCTCACTTAGGAGGTTGCTACAGAAATAAATTTAACCTTACCCCAGACCATTTGTTTAATGTTTCCTGCTATGTGACGGTGCCTATCCGATTACCAGGAGTAAAACAAATAAATTATGGTGACCAAAATAGTGCTTTACATACCCTTAATATGTTCTAGTCCATGATTCTTAGTTTTAGACATAAAATTTTTTAAAAATTACTATATTACAGAGTGGCAGATTGTAGGGATACAGATAGATAGATAGATAGATAGATAGATAGATAGATAGATAGATATGAACAACATAGGCAAATTATCATGCTTTTTATCCATAATAGTATGATGAAGAAGAGTTCACCTGGATTCTCCTTTATTAATTATTTCAGGTGAGGATTGCATGGCTGCCAGTGGAGGGATACATAATGCAGTGATGAGCACTTGATATATTTGCAACACATCATTGTATAGTGGTGTACGGATACAAGTTTCCTTTTTCTCCTACTTCACATTCTTCTTTGCTTCTTATGGCTTTATTCTCTTTCCTTTTGTTTAAGGTATTGTCTATCAACTTAGATCAGTTAAATACTGTGTATATTATTGTATCACATGAGTTATATAGAAACTGTGAAATTTTATGTGCATTTCTGACACTAATTTACAAAAATTAATAACTAGTTCACAGAAACCATCTATGTTCATATAAACTACTAAAATTATAAAGCACTAGTAGACATTATAATTGATACAATTATATGTCATTTATAGACTATTAGAATCAAGGCAAGAAATATTTAATTATATATATCTATCCTGTATATACATACATACAAAATTTCTCCTTC
>NW_004955436.1:18700000-18705181 GCF_000276665.1 Chinchilla lanigera | reverse complement strand
TTTTTGGTTTTTCTCCGGTACCGGGAACCGAACTCACGACCTTGCGCTTGCCAGGCAAGCGCTTTTGCCGCTGAGCTAAATCCCCAGCCCCTAATTACTTCTTTTAAACTTTGTATTTTGAAATTAATTATTTTTAAGAAGAAGGCTATTACTTGAGCTATCTCAGAAATAAATGGAGTTAAATAGCCTAAATATGCTCTTTGAAACTTTCAATTCAAAATTAAGCTTGTTGAAATATATTGTCAGTTTCTTATCTATACACTCCACAAAAGCACTCTGATGAGTTATAGATATAACTCAAAGTACAAAGTCAATTTCTAAAAATTATTTCCTGAGAAAAATAGAAGTTTGGTTTCCTATAAATTCCTAGATAATAATAGTTCCTAGAGTGCTTGAGACAGAATAACAACACACATGATTACATACTCTTAATTGTTAAATTCCATATTTTCAGTGTGGAAAATTTTATAGTATAATTAAACTTTTTAAAATTCAAGGTTTTTTTTCCCCACCTATTAATATTTATTTAAAGCACAGAATTCTATTCTTCCAGTTTCTAACCCTAGTTGTTACACAGATTTTAATTAAAGTGTGACCTTTATTTGGCATAGGAAGGCATTGGAGATGAGAAATCACATTTAAGGTGTAGGTAATAAAAGTCCCTACATTTTAAAGAGTGATTCTAAAATGATACATGTGGGACTACTTTCTGTACTGACTCTAAAACATTACCATCAACCTTTGGCCAAAAACTTTTTTGACACTAAAATTAGCATCAACTAAAACAAATGATGAGGGTAGAAAATGCAAAATATATAAGATGATGTTTTCTCCAAAATTCTAATTTATTCTAATTCTTATAACAAAAACAAAATCATAGAACAGAGTTAGTGCCCCCAACACATTACCAGTAGTGCATGTTGCTCACTGACAGTGAATATCTTGATATAGGTGTATACTTATTGATGTGTGAAGCTGCTAGCTTCTTATTTGGACTGGAACTGCCAATAACAAGGGAGTTCTTCTGAAAGCAGGTCATGGGGCATTTCATATTGGAAATATTATGTACAAAGAAGCAACAAATACCTCAGGAGATGAAGAGCCAGGTATCATACACAGATGTTGTTCAACTTATGTTGTAGCTACATCCCAACAAATTTATTGTAAATTCACAATACTGTCAAGTGAAAATGAATTTAAATGAGTGGAATACCAAACAGCATAGTTTAGCTTGGTCTGTCTTACACAGAACACCTTTATTACATGACAACTGGGCAAAATCATCTGTGCAAAGACTACATCTCATGCAATATTTTGAACAAAGTGTTAAGTATGCCATCTAGTATTTTGAATAATGAATTGAAAGTTAAAAACAAAATTGTTGGTTGGTATAATTTTGCACCTCATAAGTTGAAAAATCCGAAATGAAATGCAACAGAATAAATTTGAGAATAAAGAAAGCAATCACACAAATAAACAACAATGAACAAAGATGAGTTTTGCTGCTTTCTATCTTCCTGCCCCCCAAAAATCAAAGTCCAAAGGAGTGTATACACTGCCATAATCTAGAATTGTTTAATGAAGGAAGAATAAAAAAAGGTTTTAGAATGAAAGATTAAGAGGAAAGAGTAAAATTGTGTGTATCGTAAGACGGGGAATTTTATGTGTTTGCATCTCACCTTTTTTCGTCTTTCTGGGGAGGCTTTCACTGTGCAGTTCAGGCTGGCCTAAGACTCTCAGCAGTCCTCCTACCTCGGCCCCTCAAGCACTGGGATTATAAGTGTGCGTCACCATGCCCACCCTGCATTTCATTTTTAAATACCTGAAATATCATTCCAGAGAGCAAAAGTGGCCCAAAATCCTGCAGAACCATGTATTTTCCACAAGCTGAGATAGAAAACCCAACAGAATGTGTTTGAAGAAAGCAAAATAAATCCTCTGTCTTATAGTCCTACTGAGCTTCATCCACTTAAAAGCTCTTTACATTTTCACAACCTGACCTCACAATTATTTGCTGACAAACATGTCTCCTACAAACCGGTTATCTTTTCTTTCTCACTTAATAATTTTCACTTGTATTTCTGTTCCAACACGTGTAACAAAGAGGTTTATGGGAAGTTAGCATCATGTCTGGTGGTAAAAGAGGACATAATCCTATTTCTTGGCTACAGTTATAGGTTCGACCATAAATTGCATTCCTGTGATGCAAAGAGAATTCAGTTAGTCATGCTGGGAAAGAAATGTTCACAACTTTCTGGAAAGGACTTCCAGATGAGGCTTTCCTCCGTAGAGAATGAGGGTGTATGCAGCCACAGAATGGTTTATTAAAGGTTGCTATTCTGTGACCAGGTATGGTGACAGAAAGAGACTGAACAGGGATATGGACAGTGATATGGAAATAGGTCTTATTTAATAAAATTGTGCATCTATAAAGTCTAGGTAACTGGGAATCCCTCTAGATAAATATTTTCCAAGAGTCAATAAGTTCTTTTAACCAGTCATTGGCATTAGATGCTATTCACAAGAAAACTCTGCACCACAGCCATGGATTTAGAATCTTCTGCACTTCTTCCATCTCTTTGGTCCTGAGATCAGTTAAACAAAGAGGGATTGATCATTTATTTTTTATTACATGTATTAGACACAACATTTCCAAAGAGGTTTATCTCAAAATATTTTGAATTGGATTTGGTAGAACAAAATAGTTTATTTTCAAAGTGTACTTCATGAAATCTTGGAATTCTTATGGAGCACAGAGAAACTTTTGAGATGATGAAGGTAACATTTGGAGAGAAACAAACACTGCATAAAAATAGCTGTGGTTATTCTATAGTATCTGTTTCCAGGTGTCATTCATTGCCTTTCTTGAAACTTAAATTTGTAATACTCTTTCATTTCTAGAACCGAAAGAATACTCTGAATGTGTCTCTTGTTCTTTAAGGGCATAAGGTCATCAAAGTCATTTCTTTCTCTTTTGTAACCTTAGAATCCTGTCACCGTTTCTCCTACGAATTACCCATTATATTAGTCTGTGCCTTTCTTGAACTGATATATAGGATAGCATGATATAACATTTTACCTATAAACTATTAGTACACAGTACAGTTTGCACTTCCATTTTTTGGAAAAAAAGATTGTTTCAGTATTTTATGTATTACCATAGTTTATTATGATGAGCAGCTAGCTCTTTCCAAATATTGATATCACAGACAGGATCATTGACTAGAGTTGAGTACAAATATGTATTTGTTTCTATAAAATACATTTCCAGGACCGATGCTTTGCGATCAGAGGCCATTTAAAGATATTTACAGATACAATTAGATTACTTCAAAAAAATTTCTAGCTGCATAAAAATTAATGAACAATTTATGAGACCCACAATTTCTGGAAAATGTTAACAATGTATATTGTGTATTTTCTTCTCTTATGAAACTCTAATATGGGAAAAATTGAATGTGTTTTAAACTTGAAGAAATCTTATTGACGTGTGTAGAGCATTTTTAATTCTCATGAGCTGTGTTTTTCCTTTATCAGTTTTAAATGTTATTTATATCAATCTACATATGTTTAAATTTTTCTCTTTGCACTTCATTATTTTTCCTTTGTTATTGTGACTCTTGTCCTACATAACATTCTAAATATTACATGTATATTTTGATGTTTTTATCTAAGATTTCTATTTTTCTATAATTCCTCATAATATTACATACATTAAATCACACACATCACATTATGCCTGGAAATTTTCCTTTATTTACTTTAAGCACTTTAATTTAAAATATAGGAGGAAGTTAATTTTACAGTCTTCTTCGACCAACTCTTTTATGCTAATTTTCTTCATTTTATTCTGATTTTAAAGTTTTCCTTTGTTTAAAATTTTTTATTTAGATATGCAAAGTACTTATATGCTCCCAAAATCAAATCTCAACAATGTGTATCCAAAATTTAACCATTGTCCTGCTTGTCTGTGCTTTATTGCCATCATAGCTTAGAGGTACAAAATAGTTTGATTTATAATGTGCAAAGATTTTAAACATGAGATCCCATATACACATGTATGTCCCGCATTTCTACATTCCTAGGTAGTTTTTCTAAAACCTCTAAGAGTTTAGAACACAGTTTAATATGCCTATATAATACACTTAAAATATCATATGGGAATTTTCATGACAGCATACAGCATGTTTACATGTTTAGTGCATTTTAAATACAATATGAAGTGGCCTATGACTGTTTGCTTTCCAACAACTTATTAAATATTCATAATCAATTTTAAGAATAATCTACTCTTATTCATTGTTATTTATGGGTCCTTTCTTACACAAAAGTGTTATGTTGTTTATGGCTTAATCTTTTGTTTATATATATATGTGTGTGTACTTAGTTCTTGCAATTAAATATTGTTACATTCAAATTTACCAACAGGTTTTATTAAATATTATCTGTCAATATTTTGCTTGAAATTGATATCTTTTATTTGTGTTCATTTGTACTTTGGCTGAGGTACATCTTTTTCTTTTTAATGAGGATTTTTACGTGGTAAATTTTTCTTACTCTTACCTGTCAATGTCTTCAGATTGCCCTCATTCTTGATTGAAAGTTTGCTTTTCTGCACATGGAACAAAGTATTCAACACATAGAAATTAGCGTATGGTTTATTTTGGCTCGTGGTGTCAGAGATCTCAGTCTATTTTCAGCTGTCTCTAAGGCAGGAACATTTTTGCTGAATGGAATGGTGTAGGAAGCTGCTCACTTCATGGTGGTTTTGCAGAAGAGGATGAAGAACACAGGAGAAAAAGGCAGCAGGGGCCATATATATCACATTTCCACAACCCACACAGACACACCTATAAATGTGCTTTGCTGATCCCCTACACGGTTCTCAATCCATTCAAGTTGACTGTCACACGTTCCATGAATTGTGAAAGGGATGAATTGATTATTTTATTGCCAGATATTATCATTACTTTTAGTGCATATTAAAAAGCAGAAAATTTAGTTTTCTGTTTTACTAGTGGACACTGGATACTAATAAAAATTCACATTTTTCTCTTTTGTTAAATTTAATTTTATGGCTATGTATCTTCTTTTGGATTTTTCGGCTCGTTTGTCTTACAGACCTATTTTTCTCACATTGTTAAGATTTTTTAGTTCTAACGTATAATGTTATATTTTACT
>NW_004955436.1:18688908-18696969 GCF_000276665.1 Chinchilla lanigera | reverse complement strand
GGATCTCATCCTCCTGAAAAGTTTCTGCACATCTAAAGAAATCACCAGCAGAGTCAAAAGAAAACCCACAAACTTGGAAAAAATTTTAGTGATTGTCCCTCAGACAAAGGATAATTTTCAAAAAGGTAAAATCAATACTCCCTTACAAATAGAAAATAAACTCATAGAAAGAATTCTATGCTCATTAATTAATGAACTGTATGTTAGGAGCAATTTAAGGAAAATTTCAGAAATTGTATGTATAAATCTTATGTATAACAGAAATGTGCTAGTATTAGATTGATACATTAATGATTGCAGGTCTACCAGCATTAATCAGTGGGGTTATCTCTTCCATGAGACACAAATCATTTTCTTCTCTACAGGCTAACTTCTATCTTGCAGATTGCTAAAATAGCCAATATGATAAAATATCAATTTAAAAATTGCTCACAAATAATTCTTAGATATTCTATTCTTTTGCTTATCCAACATTTTCATAATTTTTGATAGCTGTTTATATTTTCTTTCCCATTAAGGTTTAGTTATTAATGATTAATCACTATGATATATGAAAATTGTCTTTCTAGGCTAATCCTTCTTAATGTTTTGATAGGAATGGCTGGCCCATCTGTTATGTGTGTTTAAGCCAAAAGTGATGATATGATCATCTTTTATTTTTCTTCCCTTTATATATCAAACTTTGTTAAACTGACAGAGTGTAGTTAATGATAAATCTTGCATTTAAAGGATAGCAGTGAAAACAAAAAATCCTCTTGATGATATAGAATTATTCGTTCAAATTTATTCATGGGGCTTAGAGATAGCCTTCTATAGGCCATGCACAAGAGCATGTTTGTAGAGTATCATAACTTCTGTAATGTAATGTTAAATCCAAGTTACTAAATATTTTAAACACAGAAACTTATAGAACACAGAATAAATCTTAATAATATTTAAGATTTTTTAAAATGCATCATAAAATAAATCTTATACAACATTTACAAATGATTTGGAACGTCAGAATTCTGGGATGGAATGCAGAACTTCAGAAAAGGATCTATATACATTAGGAATGTATGAAATAGTCCTACTAAATGGGAGTGGGACATAAGGTGCTATGTTAAGTAATTTTGTGATAAAAATGGTCTGTAAGGCTAAAGAAAGGAAATGTATGTATGAGTTATATTCTCACTGATAAAGTTCTTCCCACGGGGGAACAGGATTACCTCTTTGAAACCAGTAGATATGTGTACTAGAAATAAGCAAGTTTGTAAATGATGGCCAATATTGTGCGAGCCAGGTATCTCACTGTTTGAGAGGGAATTTACAGAAAAGTAAAGCACTCAGGTAAGAATGATCCATGTGTTGAGAATTGCAGACTTCAGTTTCAATCTATATTTAGCATAATAAAGATAAGAGATAGCTACATAAAGGATCATTAATCAATATGTACATGTACATAGATTATGCATACATATATTTTACTTGATCTGCAAGTTTAGTTTAGACAGCTTAGAAACAGTGGCATTGTGGTTGCAATGGGATTACCAAGCACTCACATCTTGGGTACTAACTCCATTCTCAACAGAAACTGGAGAAATGCCTGCTGCTGAGGCTGGGAAGAAAAATTTTATATAAGATGAACCTTGTAGTATGAAAAATTTGGAAAGTTCTTAACACATACAAATATATACAAAAATTGATGAGGGTATGTCAAAGTAGCCAAAGTATGTCAACAAAGTAGAATTAAATTATAACACAAAGCATAGAATAGATCTAGATACACGTAAGTATATTGAGGGAGAACAGGATCCCATGTAGAAGCATACCAAGAAATTTGTATGGCTAATCCACCATCAAGGAGAATAAACACAATTAACTATGCCTGCATAAGATCTTTTCTCCAGAATTGTATGAAAAGAGAACTGTATGAAAAGTGAGAAAAAGATTAACTTTATAGTGCAGAAACCAAAGAAGCATTACCTCAAACCAGATAAAAACAGAATATACTTTTATAAGAGTAGCGGTAATGTACATAGTATGTGATTTTGATGTATGATGGGAAAGCATTCTTGCTTCTATGGGACTCTTCTTCCCCCAAAAAAATACTCTGAGTGTGTGTGTGTGTGTGTGTATGTGTGTGTGTGTGTGTGTAGGGACATACTGAGGATTGCGCGCAGGGTTCTTGCACTGAGCTACATTCCCAGTGCATTTTATCATGAGACAGGTTCTTGCTAAGTGGCTAAGTTGCCTAGGTTGCTCTTGACCTTGCGCTTCTCCTGCCTCAGACTTTCAGCGTTCTGAGATTATAGGTGTGCACCACCATCCCTAGTAACATATGACTTTTAAATTTTATATAGCCTGAATGAGATCCGCAAACTTAAAAGATTTGTTCATACCAAACTAAGGGTAAATGAGGGCTGGGGGCGTAGTTCAGTGGTCAGTTGCTTTTCCAGCATATTTTAAGCCTCATGTTCACTTAGCTTACTGAACACAGATGAAAGCAATATAAAACGTAAAGAGTGCATTTAATAGTTATGCATTAACAATATTTCATTGATCATATTTCAATAAATGACAAATGTATCATACTATTCTATGTAGAAATAATGTAGGAACCAGGTTTGGGGTATTTAGAAACTCTACTTTCACAATAATACTGTACAGTTCAAATAGTTTGAAGTTGAAAAGTTTATTGAAGCAGTGTAATCAATGATATAGCATATAAATAGATTTAAAGGCGTGTTGTTATACACTTTAATAGTATTAGTACTAATGACTAGCAGGTATTATTTCTAAATAAGCACAATTTTGAAACAAGTCCCTTCAAACTCTTTTCTATGATGTTACTACTATTGATTCCCTCATGTGCAAGTTCTGCATTTTCCAATCATAAAAACTCAGATAAAATTTTCTTTATTTTACAATCTTAACCTTAATTGCAAGAAATTTCCCTCCTCTGCTTTAATATATGGCAAATGTCAACATTCTTCTCTAAAGGGCCAGATAGTGAATATTTTAAGCTTTGAAAGCCACACAATGTCTGTTGCAATATTCAACTTGTCCATTGTATCTGAAAAATGCCCATAGGCAAGATGTGAACAAACAAGGTTGATTGTATTCCAATAAATCCTTATTTGAAAAACATATCACAGTCTATATGTGTCTGCAGGCTATGGTTTGTTTCTCTCTGATAAGTGGAATACATGTTTGTATATCTTACCTTAATTATTAGAACATTTTATTCTTGAACAGAAAATATTTTTTCTCATTAAAGTCTCACACTGATAAACATAAGGGTTCTAAATGCATGATTTTTAAATGTAGTGTTCTTAATTTTTGAATATTTATTACACTAATTGTGGTTACAGAGCAAAGTCTGACTCCAGGGCTCAATGAAATAAATGTGTTTTGTCATTTTCTTCCAGTTCCACTTTATGCCATTTTAAAAAATTATTTTGAGAACAAGCACAAGCAATTTGTATAACTAGAAATACTTTACTATTCCTTTACTTTTAATAAAATCACATTTGATGAAGTAGATAGATCATTAGCAATGAATTAGCTAATTCAATCCCTTCATTTTCTAAAAATATTACTTGAACTTGGGAAGAGTAATACTGACCCTTATTTATGGTCTTCACAAAGATTATTCTGTTATTTATTTTTATGTTTAAGAATACAGTGCTTTGGTCTAGCTATTATCCAAGATGTCAGTGTCTAGTGCCCATTGTTTAGAAATTAAAAAGAAAATGATTTGATTTACATGTGCAGTCATAAAGTTCTTCACAAGTCTGGTCTATTACAATATATTCGCTTGAGTTACATTTATATGTATGTGAACAACTCTGAGTTAAAGTAAATCAATATTAGCAAAGCCTGCTCTGCCTATTCTAGTATCTCAGATATCAAGTGCCATAAACTTTAAAGTAAACAACAGTATTTGCTTCCAAGTTTCTTGTACATGTAGAGTACTGAAGATTCAAAGTACAATTAAAAGCTATTTTAAGGTAAACAATTTTTATTATACTTCCCTCAGGAAGTGTCGTTTCAAAATTAAACACAATATCTAAAAAAGCCATCGTTAATTTTACAATACCACTATCAAATCCATGCTGAAGACCTTTGGCTTGAGGCAATCATAGAAGAAAATCTTGGGAACTTAGAAGCTTCGACCTTTTTCCTCCCTGCAGCTGCATGGTTTTGTGGAAAATGAAATAGTTTTCTCTTCATTTTACAAGATGGAGGTAGAACACATGACTATGAGGTAGAAATCCGTCACCGCTCCACACAATTTATGAAGACATAGGGATTTTTACTCTGCATTTGTAACGAGTACTCTAAGGCACAAGAGAAGGGAGAATGGGTAATAGTACTGAACCACGTATCAATTATTGAATTCATGACCTTTCATCATGACTAAACACATTGTCAAACCTCATCTATAAAATAAGTTAGTAATATTTCATACTCACAGTTTCCCTTTAACACTGATAGTCACTGAATAAGATATATTCATTTTTAAAATAAAAGCAGTAATTGTATATATGTTACAACCTGCAGTAGCATTAAATTTTCATAGAATTATATCTTCTGGTACATGTCACTTAACTCTGAGAAAATTTGCTGTAATTTGAAGTTTCAAAAAATTCTTCTTTTAAATTCTTTGAACAGAATTCTGATTTCTTTCAAAATGTGAGCAAAGGAACTTGTAAAGAGAAGTATAATGGGCAAGTAAAACATTGAACCAAGAATTTGGGCTCAAGAATACCAAATTTTCACTTCAGTTGATATATTTAAAACACAAACATTATATTTAAGTTACTTCATGACTTTAAAATCAAGGTTTTATCATCACAATATTACTTTGTTTGGACACACAACAAACTGTGACCAGTGGATTAGAAAAGTCCGTCTTTTTTCCCTAAAAACATATGTTCTGGAGGGTTAAAGAGAGAGTTTTATTATTTCATACATACTCTAAGTCAAAGGCTATGGGAAATCCTTTAAATTTTTTCAAAGGGACAGTCAAGCTGATTCTCAGGATCAGAAGAGAAACAAAGACTGTAATTGTCCTCACAACAGAGGTGCACATAGCCACAAGACTTCACTGGAAATAATATCCTGCTTTGTTTTTCAGGACCTCCCTCGAATTCTCTAAGCTCGGTCATACGATCACGAGAACGCTGAGTGAGTTAGACGTGCCAGTTGGGCTCTTGATTTAGACCACTGCTTGCGCTCTAAAGAGGGCATAGATAGGCAGCTGAACATAAGGGGAAGGGTATTTCAGCCACACAATAAACAGAATGTGTTCTTAGTTTGGGGAACAGAGGGGCTTATTAAAAGAGAAAACTGGCAGTGAATGGGAAGCTTAGAAAAATATGCAGCCACGATTCTTCTCCCTAGTGTTTTCTGCAGTTTCTATTGTACCCTGTTTTCAGCCTAAGCAAGTGACCTCGCAGTCTCATAAACAGCACATAGAACTTTTCTCCCTGTTCTTTGGGTGGATGACTATTATCCTTTCATCTTGAAAGGTCATGGGGTATCGATTGAAGAAGTACACCACTTGGTTTCAGTATCCTCTCTGTTTGAAGTGATTTGTCTGTTTGCTTTATAAATGGTGGCCTGTCCCCAAACAAATGAAGAATTAGTTATTCATCTTTTTCTGTCTTAAACATAGCTAGTTTGACCTGAAAAGAAACTAAATGTTCAATAGGATTTAATGTTTCAAAAGTGCATATTTTAGAGATTACTACAGTTAGGCTCAGAGTACATTGAACAATGATAAGTATATCGTATAAAGATATGTGAGAGGTCTATCAGTTAAGTAGCGAAATAAAAATCAATATTTGGATGAAAATAACATTTTTGATTTGTATGTTTACTGCTTTCTGCGAAGATGGTCCTAAAGCAGTGTGTAGTCTATGTGAGCTATGGGATACAATAAGAAGTTTAAGAAAGAAGTGGAAGAAAATGAAAAAATATCTTATTGCAGTTTTCAATATATGGAGAAACCTCTATCTTCATGTTTAAATCTTAAGCTTTTCATCAATGGGAAAATATGTAATTCAGTGGATCTCAGAATAAAAAGTGAAGGTTGAGAAAGGATATGACAGATATTTGAGTTCAGACAAGGTATGGAAAATGCACTTAGTGAATTGCTAAAGCATAATCACTAAAATATATGTTAGGAGAACCAAAAGTAATGTTATAATTTCTACTTGTTAAGCTAATGTGTACTTTCAGAGGTTATCTTTTTTAATGATTTATTAAAAAATTAGAGTACAGAGACTTATACAAATGTCAGATATTAGTGTTTGACTGCCTTTTAGTAAAAGGTGAAAGATTTATACAATCTGAAGAGAAATCAGAGTAGGACTGCCTTTTGGATGACTGGTAATGGAAATGGACTTGTTTTAATCAATACTGTTAAGGTTTTGCAAGAGTGAAGGCAAAATCATATTGTAAAATTTTGCTCACAAAGGTCGACTCTTAATGAGACATCTGGAAGCAATGAAAACATACTCTCTGATCCACAGTAATTTACATTCTCTAAACACATAAACAGGGCCTTTTGTGATCCTAACTGTATTTTTTTAATTTTATTTTAAAGAGTAGTAAGTGAGAAACAAACAAAAAAATAGAACAGTAGCAGCACCTGTGTTTTAAAGAGTCTGTAACTATTTGTAGTAAAGTAAAGCATTATAAATTTGTTAATTTAATAATATGAAATGTGCAAACATAATTTATTATAAATATAGTTATATTATATACTTGAAATTAATCTTAGAAACTAAAAGATTTCTTTTACAAGTTTATAACTTTGAATAATACTTCTGACGTGAAGAATGGAAACAATATAAATTTCAAAGGAATAAACAGATAAAATTCATTTTCCACAAGGTCCTCAATAGATATTCTTTGTATATTACTTTTTCTTATTTTAAAGAGAAAAAACAATAATAAAATGACAACAAAAAAGACAAAAACAAAACAGCACAAAAAAGTACAAATTTCAAAACAAGATGATAGGAAATTAACAATGGTGGTTACATTGCATATTGTTATCTTCAAAGAAGTTGCACAGATTACCAGATGTAAGAATGCAAGATTGATCAAACAATTAAAAAGAATAAAAATTAATTTAAAAAACATTAGAAATGTTACAGAGCTTCACTAAATGAGATGGTATGTACTCAACAATGATTGTTCTGTTACATACTGTTGTCTTCAAGTTAGCTGTTCAGATTACTAGATATAAGCATGCAAAATTGCTTAAAAAATGTAAGCATTAAGGTGTATATTAATTTTATAACAGCATAATATGTATTGCAACCACTGTTGATTCCTACTATTTTGTTTTGAAATCCTGTATCATTTTTATTGTTTTCACTTTGTTTTGTTTTTGTCTATGTTGTTGTTACTGTATTGCTGTTTTTTTATTTTTATAATAATAAAAAGTATTGGACACTTTTTTGAGATACACTATAAAGAGACTTGCCAAACTCAAATTTATTTTCTTTCCTTATTTATGCATTTCTACCACCAAACCATCCTTTGTCCCCAATCTCCTCCCAAATCCATCATGGTGGTGGAAGAAATCAAAGAAGGAACTAACTGGGAAGATCACTGAATTAGAATGAATCAGAATGCCTGGTTCCTGTGTCATCTTCTGAACAATAACCTCTCTGAAGCTTAGTTTTCTAAGCTCTATAATAGAGGCATAATTATAGACATGCATGTTCATGGAAGACACATGGAGAATATGAAGCTTCTTTGTTTATGAAGAATGACAACTTGACAATTCAATAACAACAGCAGCGACAACTTTCTTTATTTTAGAGAGAAAAAAACAAAATAAAAACAAAGACATTAACAAAACAACAAAACACCAATACAAATGATACAGAACTTCAAAATAAGGTGATAGGAAATTAACAATGGCTGTTATATTTCATATTGTTATCTTCAAACTGTTTACTTAGATAATCAGAAATAAGCATGCACACAATTACACATTAACTGTTGCTTTCAACAAACCAATAGAAATTAGTAGTATAATTATTTTAGTTATTATAT
>NW_004955436.1:18656608-18688808 GCF_000276665.1 Chinchilla lanigera | reverse complement strand
TTTTCTCTTTTCCCTTATCCCAGTTGATCTTTCCTTTTGAGCAGTTTCTTTCCCTACCACATCTATTGCCCCTTTCAGATTTTATTTATTCTTTCAGATTCTCTCTTTTTTTTTTTTTTTTTTGGTTTTTCTCCAGTACCGGGAACTGAACTCACGACCTTGCGCTTGCCAGGCAGGCACTTTGCCACTGAGCTAAATCCCCAGCCCCATCTTTCAGATTCTTATACTAGGGAGGCACTATGATGTTTACATATTTGAATCGGTTTTATTTCACTTATGAGTTTGTACTCTAGTTGTATCCATTTACCTATAGAAAGCTCGAGTTTATCTTTCTTTATAGCTGAGTAATACCCAATTGTATTAAAATACTACACCTTTTTTATCCATTCCTCCATTGAAAGACATTTGGATTGTTTCCAAAATTTAGCTGTTACAAATTGTGCTGCTATAAGCATGTGCTGCTATAAGGCTATGTATATGTTGTTGTATGATGTTTTTAGTCCTTCTGGATAAATATCTAGGAAGGAAATAGCTGGGTTGAATGGGACCTCTAATGGTAGTTTATGGAGAAAAGTATCAAAATCCCTGACTTGAAATTATACCACAAAGCTACTGTGATAAGATCAACATGATATTGGTAAAAAAAAAAAAAAAGCCTGAAGATCAGTGGAATAGACTAGAAGATGCAGCCACAACCCAAAACACACTCAGTCACTTTATCTTTTACAAAGGGGCCAAACATGTTCATTGGAAGAAAGATAGCCTTTCTAATAAATGGTGCTGGAAAAACTGGCTCTCCACATGCCAAAGACTAAAACTAGACCCATATCTATTGCCATACACCAAACAAAAGTCAAATGGCTTAAAGGTCTAAATATTAAAACAGAAACACTAAATCTACTGCAAGAGAAAATAGGTAGAAATCTTGAAGTTGTAGGGGTAGGTAGAGAGTTCACGAACAAAAGCAAACTGCATGGGAAATACTTCAATGAATCAACAACTGAGATCTCATGTTATTGGAATGTTTTTGCACATCAAAAGAAATCATCAAGAGTAAAAAGAAAAGCCACGAATTCGGAAAAAAAATGAGAAAACTATCTTTAAAGACAGCCAGAAAAGTGGAATGACTCTAGGTGTCAGAACATACCCAAATAAAAGTACAACTAATTTTATCTTTCTGCAGGAGAGAGGAGCTCTGTACTCCTCAGCTACACAGCTGCACATCCATGACCTTTTCTGACTGGCTAATGTGAAAGTTCAGGTATTATGAAGGTTAAGTCTGGCGACCTTTTTGACTAGTAGCTGCCTTTAAGACTAGTAAAGCTCACTTCTGGGTGTGTCTGGGTAGATCTTGGAGGCATTAACGTTGTGTGTATATCTGTTCCCTCACCCATTTATCTGGGGCAATGTTTCCCTGATCTCCTTCCTCCCTGTCATGAGCTAACATTTTTGCTCTACCATACCCTTCCACCATAATTTCCTGTCTAGGAGCCAGTCAACCATGGACTAAATCCCCTGAACCTATGAATGCAATTAAACCTATTCTCCTTCAAGTTATGTATTTCCAGTTGGTTTTTTTGTTTTTTTTTTTTGTTTTTTTAGCAGTGGGAAAGCTGACAAACACAGGTACAAATTACATCTCTCCAAAGAAGTACGTGGATCCACTGTTCCTTCATAAGAAAAACTTGATTAATAAGTTGAGTTTAGAAAGACTGCATGTATTTCTCATTGCAGAAAAGGAAACTGTAGTATTTAAATCCATAAATAACCATCAGTCCCTAAAATCACTTAGAGGGCACATTAATTTATGCTTGTAGAAAGGAATATTTATAAAAATGCATTAATAGTACAAATTCATTTTTATTAGAAAAACCCATAACGTGAAAGAAACCCTCTGCACACATTAAGTGCACAATGGGATATTGCCAACTGTATGCAATTCCTGTATGGAAGATCTTTCAAACTCCTTCACTTTACATGGTTGAAATTCTGTGCCCATTAAAGAGCGATTTCCCATATCTCCTTCTTACTGCACTATGCCAACCATCGTTCTACTTTCTGGTTCCAAGAACTGAATACATTAGATAACTCACATAAGAATTATGCAGTGTTTGTCCTTCTGAGAGTGGCTTCTTTTACTTAGCATATAACCCTTAAGTTTCATCTATGTTGTCACATTTGTCAGAATTGCATTATTTTGAAAGACAAGAAAATGCTGTGTTGTGTGTATATATATCATAGTTTTTTAATCCACTCATTCATTATTGAACAGTTAGGTTTTTTTCTACATCTTACCTATTATGAATAATGCTGCAAAATACAAGGGAGTGTATTTCTTCACAACGCTGTCTTTAATTCTTCTGCTTAAATTCCCAGCAACTGTATTGCTACATCTTTTGAAGTCTTATTTTTAATATTTTGGAAACTTCAATATTCCTTTAGAGTGGCTATATCATTTTGCATCCACAGGGAAGCACAAAAAGATTCAAATTTCTCTGTGACCTTACCCATACGTATTTCCTGCTTCTTCAATAATAGCCATTCTAGCAAGCATGGAGTGGCACCTCACTGCAATTTTGTCCGGTATTTCCCTGATATCATGAGGGTGAGCATCCTTTTATATAACTGTTGGATATTTGCATGTCTTCTTTGGAGAAATGACTATTCAAATCCTCTACTGATTTTTAAATTCATTTGTTTGTTCCTTTTTTTTTTATTGTGGTTGTTGCTTTGCTGTGAAGTGTAGAAGTTCCTAACATTTTAGGTACTAACCCTTTATCAGATATATGTATGGCAAATATTTTCATCCATCCTAGGAGGTTGCTTGTCATTCTCTTGATTATTTTCTTTCCTGTGCAAAGGCTTTATAGTTTGATATTGTCCCAATTGTATCCTTTTTGTTATTACTTTTGCTTTTGGTGTAATAGCCAAGAAATCATTGTCAATATCCCTATTCCCTATGTTTTCTTCTAGGAGTTACTAGTGCAGTCTTTTATTGAAGTCTTTAGCCCATCTTGAGTTGATATCTTATGGTTTCTATAAAATGTGTCCAATTTCATATGTGAATTTTTGCATATGGTTATAGAACTTCCCCTATACCATTTGTTAGTGAAACAATGTTTACTCCATTGTATATTCTTTACATCTTAGATGAAAATACTTTAAAGATTAACTGCATAGTGTAATTCTGGGATTTTTTTCTGGCCCATTGACCTATGTATCTGTCTTTTAAACTATAATATCATTTTGGTTATTGTAATTTTGCAACATGTATGAAGTGAAGAAGTATGAGACTTCCACTTATGGTTGTTCTCAAAATTGGTTCTTCAGAGTTGTTTGTGATTTTAAATAATATTTGGATTGTACTTTTTCTATTTTTGTGAAAAATATCTTTAGAATCATGACAAATATTGCATGGACTCTGTAGGCAGATTTGGGTTTCATGGACACAATGTGGCCATTATTGGAAAATTAATAATGCTTTTGGTATAATAGTCAAAAACCATTGTCAAAACCAACCAATGAATACCACAAAAATTACTTTGTACTTTTCAGTATATAAATATTTTCACCCATTTAGTTAAATTTATTCTGAAGTGTTTTATTTGTTCATGTGATTGTAAATAGTGTTTTCCTTAATGTCCTTTTGGATTGTTCATGGTAATGAGTAAAAAAAGCAGTTGACTTTTGTATGATCATTTTGTATCTATCTGTTTTTCTGAACTTACTAATTGGTTGTAACAGATTCTCCCTGTGAAATCCTGAAGTTTTTTTCTTTTCTACAAAAATATTTCAGCAACAAAGATAGTTTCACTTTTACCTTTCCAATATGGGTGACTTTTATTTTTCTTTAGCCTAGATGAAAAATGTTCAGCTTTGCTCTAATGATTAAGATTTTGCCCGTGGTCTGTACATATACAGACATCATGGTAAGGAGATGTAGTTTGTGGACAGGTTTTATCATGAAAAAATACTGAATTTTATCAGTGTTTTTACATTGAGATGATTGTATAGCTTTTATACTGTTTTCTATAAATTAGGTATATTACTGTGATTTTTGAACATTCAATCATTATATTTCAGGGATAAAAACTATCTAATTGTGGTACATGATAATTTTAACGTGCTATTGATTGCTGCTTGCTAAGTGATTTTGCATGTGTTTTCAACAGTACTATGAACCTGTAGTTTTCTTGTACTGTTTTATCAGCCTTTAGAATCAGATAATTCTGCATTCATAAGCAAGAATATATTCTGTTGGATTTCTTATAAGCATTTGAGAAGGTATTATATTTTGGGGTTTTGCAAGGAGAACAATATAATACATGACACATATTTTATACGTTTATTTAAAAATAGTCATGAAAAGCATCATATACAAAGACTGCAGGAAATCTGTCCACACACTGAAGACCGAAGAATCTAGCAGAGGGCCTGGATCCCATGGTAATGTCCTGCATGAGTTCAGCTGAAGACCTAGAGCCAGTAACAATGCTGCTCAGGAGTCCAGATCGAGGCCTAGAGCCCATGACAATGTCTTATGCAGGCCTGTTTCACAGATCTGTACTGGGAAGGCCCGAAGGTCAGTGGTGGAAGCTAGAAGGTCTGTGCCAGCAGGATGAAGTATCTGTGCTAGCGGGCTGAGGGATCTGAACTGGAGCCAGGAAGCAACACTCAAAATAAGAACCAGAGCTCCCTTGAAAAGTGCCACAGCCATCCTCAGCTACAGTGAGGTCCTGAACTCCTCCAATGATGAGGAAAGCCAAATTCCCATCAGGAAAGCCAACACGACAAGTTTCTCTGGAAGCACAAACTTCCCCTCTGGAGCCAGGAAGAGATGCTCAAAGTGAGGACCAGAGCTCCCCCAAAGTGAACCACAGCCAGTCTCAGTGACAACAAAGTCCCGAGCTCCTCAGATGATGAGAATAGCAGAGTTCATCAGGAAACGCAGCTTGACAAGCTCCTCCAAGACAACCAACAGCTCCTCACAGCTTTTAACAGCACCCAACAGCTTCTCAGCTCCCAACAGCCTCTCTTCTTTTCCCATCTGCCTCTTACACTGCTGGCAACAACCCTCAGGTGGGCCTCCGGCACCCAGCCCCATGTTGATTCAATTCAGCTGTGTGTTAAAGTTAATCACCAGTTGTCAATCCACCAGAGAAGGGTTGGTCTTATTTATTGTGTAAGTATATGTTAGAATTATCAAATGAATTATTGCTTGCTCTACTTTCCCATGAATAGACCAAAATTCCCTTTTTACCCATCCTTTCAAGCATATTAAATATTTGATAATAGCTATTTTGCTTACCCCTTTGTTTCAATTTAGTCCTCGGTATTTTATTTTGTTTTAGTTTATATTATTGGTGCTATAATGAAAGGAATTTTAATTTTTCAATAATTCATTGTCAATGTATAGAAATGCTACTGATTTTTTACATTGATTTTGTATACTGTAATTCTATTGAATTTGTTTATTAGTCCTAAATTATTTTTACTCAACCTATGATTAGTTATGTCTGTAGATATTTTACATTTCTTCATAATTTGCTTTTCAGGTTTATCTTTCTACAAATTTATCCATGTATTCTATGTTATCCAATTTGTTGGTGTGTAGTTGTTCTTAAGTGTCTCTTGTGATCCTTTGTGTATTTGTGGCATTACTGCTAATGACTCCTATTCCTTTACTGATGTTATTTACGTCTTCATTATTTTTTCTTAGTTTAGGTAAAGTTTACACTTTTGATTTTTTAAAACATCGCTTTGTTAGTATATTTCCATTGATTTCCTGTTCTTTGTTTCTTTTTCCTGTATTTTGATTATCTTTATTATTTTCTTTATGGTATTGATGTTAGATTGAGTGTGCTGTCCTCTTCCCAGTTTCTTGAGGTAAAATGTATTTATTGAAAATTTTTTAAATGTAGATATTACTCATATAAACTTCCCTTTAGTATTATTTTTGCTATATCCCAAAAACTTGATATGTTTTATTTTTGTTTTCATTTGTCTGAAGTTATTTTCCAAAAGTCATCTGATTGCTTTTTATTTTTGACCCATTTATTGTTCAAAGAGTTAATTTCCAAAGATATATGAATTTTCCATTTTTCTTCTTTATATTGAATTTTAGCTTTTTTCTATTGTAATCATATAAGATGCGTAGCATGACTTCAACATTTTTAAGTTTGTTTTGTGATGTATCAGGGAAGATGTTTGTGTGCACTAGAAAAAGTGTGTGTTCTATTGCTTTTGGGTGGAATGTTCTATACTTATATGAAAGGTTACTTTGGTGTCTATAGTACTGTGTACATTTTCTCTTTTCTTTAATCTATTGTACATATGTTCCATATGTTATTGAAAGTGTACTAGTAAAGTCTATTAGTATATCAGTGTGTATCTCCTTCTTCAGTTCTATAATGTTATCTTCATATATTCTAGAGCTTCAAGATTGTGTGCATAGGTATATTTGTGTTTCTGTTATGTTGATCCATGTATCATCATAAAAGATTCCTCGATTCTTGTGACAGTTTATACTTAAAATCTACTCGTATGACTAAAGTAAAACCACTGCTCCTATTGGCTGATTTTCTATGGATTTTTTTCCATTCTGTTACTTCTGAACTATATTGATCTTTAATTCTAAAGTGAATTTATTTTGGCTAGCAGTTAATGGGATTTTTTTTTAAAAATCCATTTAACTATGATGTACCTTTTGCCTGGGAAGTTAAATCTATTTAGATTTAAAGGACGTATTGATCAGTAAGGAATTACAACTGCTATTTTGAAATTTTGATCAGCATGTATTGCTGCTTTTTGTCATCCTTTTTCTGCTTTGATGTCTTCCTTTGTATTTCATTGAATTTTGTAGTGATATGCTTTTATTACTTCTTTACTTTCTCATGCATATCTTCTATGGTTATTTTTATGGTTACTAGAGAGTTTACATAAGAACGTCTAAAGTTATAACAATTTATTTTAACCTGTTAACTACATAACTTCAATTACATTCAGCATTCTAGCCTTTTATTTCCCCTTTACCCACTTCATGTCATTGGTGTCATGAATTACATCTTTATAACTGTGTATACATTAACATATTTTATTAATAAAGTCTTAACATTTTTATATTACTTCTACATCAGGAGTAAAAGTGATTGATGTTCCATCGTTACAATGTTACAGTGTTATGTATTTTGTTTGTACATTCGTCATTGCCAATGAAGCCTATATTTCTGTATGTTCTCCTGCTGCTGCCCAGCACCCATTCAGTTCAACTGGAAGGATGCCACTCAGTACTCACTTTGAAGTGAGTCTAGTAGTGACAAATTCTCTGCTATTTTTATTCTGAAAATGTCTTCATTTCAAATTAATCACTAAAGGACAGTTAACCAGGTGCAGTACTCTTGCTAGGTAGTTGTTTTCTCTTTTAATGTGTTGAGTATACCATTTTATTTTTCTCTTTTCTGCATGATTTCTGATGAGAAACTTACTGCTAGTCTTACAGATGGCCCCACTTGCAAGACAAGTTGATTTTCTCTTGCTGCTTCAAAATTTGCCTTTTGTTTTATTTTTATTATTTTCTTTTGTTTTTGACATTTTAGCTATAATGTATTTTAGGAAATAAATTATTTATGGAAATTTATTTGAATTCTTCATGGTTAGAATCTCCTGGGTTCCTCGACTCTATTTCCATCATTCCTTCCTCAGATTTTTAACCATTAGTTCTTCAAATGTGATATCTACCATTTTTCTATTCTTCTGTAAACTCTTTCTTGAATTGTTTGTGTACTGATCTGCTTGACAGTGTTCCATATATCCCTTAGCATTTCCTTATTCTTCTTTAATTATGTTTTTATTAGACCCCTGACTTTATTTCATATGATCTATCTTTGCATTCAGTGATTCTTTCCAACTATTTCTAGCTTTCTCTTTATCCCTTCTAGTGAATTTTTCAGCCTAGCAATTACATCTGTTACCTCCAAAATTTATTTTTACAATATGTTTTTCTCTTTGATAATATTCTTCTGCTGTTTATGCATTATTTTTATAAATATATTGAGCATGCTTATGAGTTATTTTGTTTTTTTTAAATAAAAGGAGGAAAATATTGACAGACAGACAACATTTTACAAAATAGCAAAGGAACAGTACAGACAGTATGGAGTTACAAACAAAGTGGTAGCTAATTAACAATGCTTGTTGTATTACATATTGATATCTTCAAAGTGGTTTCTCATGAAAACAGATATAGACATGCAATGCTTATCAACAAAGGACTCATTGACAGTTTCTTTCAGCAAAGAAATACAAGACAGTAGAACAGCCATGTTGACTATCCTGCATATACATACATACAAACTTTATCCTTATTTCCCTTCCCTTTTCCCACATCCCAGTTGCCCTTTACCTTTGAGTGCTTTCCTATCAATTCACAATGTCTATCATATCTCCTAGTTTAAATTAACTTATAAGAGTTATTTTGAATTCTTTATTAGGTAATTCCTATGCCTCCTTTCTTCAGACCTGTTACTAGTGATTTATTTTCATCCTTTGATAAGATAGTGTTTCTTTTTTTAATGTGATTTTTAATATCTTATTATTTAGAATAAATAAATATACTTCTCTCACTCTTTATGGACCAGTTATATACAAAGAAAATCTTCACTAGTCATCCAAGCTAGAGATGATCATTGTCTGTTGCCCATTTTGTATGAATGGATGTTCTCTAGAATTATGCTTATAAATTATCAGTTACAGAAATTGATTAGTTTAATGTTTGGAGCTTATACTCTTTTGCTCCCCTTGATGTCCATCTGTAATACTACACCTCCTCGGAAGTTGCTACAACCCACCCACATCTCCTTTGTTCTCAGCAGTCCAGCTTCCAGAATGTCTGTAGAGTGAGCCTTTCAAGTTAGAGGAAACAGAAACAATTCCTGATGCATTCTCTTAAAAAGTTCATGTACTGGATGAATGTTCCATTCTTCTTTCTTTTCCCTACAAAGGGAAAGTTTGTCTGGTTGCATTGACCCCAGTCTGCTATGTTACAAGGCCTCTCAAGTACCAGCAAATCACTGAGCTTTCAATTGCCTCCTGATACAGTATACCAAATCATGTTAGCAACCTGAATCAGGAAATCAGTCCCTTGGTCGGACCTCTCAAAGAGCTGAAACATTGGACACATACTTTTCTAGTCTTTCTTTCCCCTGGGAGAAATAGGAAGTTGAGTCTTTCTGCCCCTTGTTCTGTGGTGAACTGGTGGGAGGGTTGACAGTGATGAGAGTGTACTAGTCCAGATATTTGCATTTGGTCTCAGTTTACAGCCCTTGTTTTTGCTAAGCACTGAGATTCAGGCAAGGCAGAAATCAGTCCTAGGGTCAGCTCCCTACTCATGTTGCATCTATCTTTCAGTTTTCTTTCTCCCTTCTGAGGGAGAAGCTGAAAGTTGATATTTTTACACTCTGGCCTGGAGAATGCAATTAGGGCAAACAGTACAGGTTAGACCCAACTACCACATTTGCTCTCAGTGGCTTCCTACCTGAATTCCTTTCCTCTCCATGCATGAATTCAATCAAGACAAAAGCAAACCAGTCAGCAAGCTCTTCCTCCCACAAATGTCAGAACACAAGATGTACCATGTAAGTTTCTGTTTCCTGCCCCTGGGAAACACCAAGAGCTCAAAGTCTTCTTCCAACTATACCATGCTATGGCCGGGGCAGGGAATATGGTAAATGATTGTTCACCAATTTTCTTTTTTCTTTTTTTCTTTTTATATGGTTTCCTTTATCATATGCTCAGTCAGTTTTAGAATTTTAAGAGACTTGGACAAGTAGTAAATATTTCTTTTCTTAAAAGGCAAATAATATAGAGGTCATCTGTGGTGAGTCAGACATAAAATGGAAATTTACAGGCTGAGACCTGTTTCATAAACTCCACTTGAAAAAGCTTATGTGCAGTAAGCAGATGTCTGCTTTTCAAAGCAATCTATAAGCAAAAGGAAACTACAAAAGGGGAACATTCTATATTGAATGTATATGCATATGCACTTCAGTGAGTAAATCACATCAAGAAACTGAATGAATGAAAGAGAAAAATATTCATTTTTACAGAGGATGAGTCTGGCACAGAACAACTACATTAATGAGTTAAAAATCAGCTGCAAGAGTATTGTTACCTGGTATTTATATATACAAAGAAAACATAATCACTCCTGTGGTATTAGCTGCAATAAAATAAACAGTACAGCAGCACCTGAACCTAATCATTAAACCAAATCATTACGTGAAGTTCAAGACATAGTGTGTTTCATGTTCTATAAATATCAATACTCTCAAGTAATATTTCCTTAGCTTATTAGGAAATATTTTATAATTCTGATTTGTTTCAATACTTTCTGGTGCATTCAATGCAATGAACTTCATACCTTCATATGTGCATTATTGGAAGACTTTCTATGCAAAACTGATGGAACATCCAGATGGAATCTCTGTATGTTCTTCTTCTGCATTGGTAATAGAGGACTTATTTCCATTAACAACAGCTGTAGGGAATCTATATATTCCATGGTTAACTATCGAAAAAGAAAATCTTCTAAATTGTAGCTCATAAATTCATGGTGAATATTGTCCATGGCAATAAGATGCTGTGGTGAATAGGCTGGAGAGAACACTCCAGCATACTGATGAAAAGTGTTTTCAAAAATCTTGACTATCATGACAAGGGAAAAAACCAAAAATGAGAAACAAACTCAAATAGGCAAGCACATCAGGAACAGAGCAATAATGGTTAGGATGGTCCACACACTTCAGGAGAGAGATTGGCCAACCACCTGCCCCAGGACGGGTGGATGACTTACCTGACTTCTTTATGCTTCTTCAGACAGGCAAGGCTATCTCAACAAATCAAACATTTATCTTGAGAATTTACTTAAAGTGGTATTAGCATAACCTCTTTACACACTTCCACACCCAGAGGAAGAACGACATTGTGACAGTAAAAATGCCTGGCTTTCATTATAATTGAGACTCAAAAACAATGAGCTCCTACCTGGAGACCAAAAATGTCAGTTTTTCCTTTGTGAGTTTTAGGTGTTCTCCCCTGCCAAGAACAACAGTTTCTGCTACAGAACTAGAAATACAGGTTACAGTTATGTGTCCCTTTCAAACCATGTGCACCAAGCCCTGCTTGTCACAAGCCTTTGGAAAGGACTGAACTCAGCTGTCCTAAATGTAGCTGGAACATCTTGTGCTTCATTCTGGAGTCACTCCACAATTAAGTGAAGCAGGTAAACAAAACATTCATGCTTCCTCTCAAAGCAGGAGACAAAATCTGTGGGGATTGCAGAGGTGAATTTCTTACAACTGTTATGTGATATAAACTGGAAATCTGGGCTGGGGCTGAAAGTAGCAGTATCTTTCCACTTCACTGCAGATATAAGTCACTTTGTATTCCAGGTTCAGACTAAGGAATTTTGATTTTCTGGTTGTGAGGAATGCTCCTAAACTGGCATTTTTAACAAGTTCCTGAAACTCATTATTAGTAGGACAAAACTAGAGAAAGAAGTCAACACGAAGCAACTTACAACCAAATTTCTAACAACTCTATCTGTGTCTGGTTTCATTCCCATTTAGTATGCAGGAGCATTCTAACTGGTTTTATAAACTTCACAGAAGGAAGTGTATTGTTCTGGTTCATGTATTATTTTGAGACAGTTTTTACCTGGGGAAAAAGAGGGTCCATAGCTTCCTATTCTACCTTCTTCTACAGTTATTTTTAAGTCCCGGTTTTCAGTACTGATTTTTTAAAACTAACGTTTTTCAAAAATCCAAATCGTTGTTTATTAAATCAAATAGTACAGCTTTAAAAATGAGTCACAATAAGAAATCCACATTCTGCCTTGTAGTAAATGGCTTCCTAAGTCAAATAATTGTAAAAGTAAATTGTAAAAGTAAATTGTAAAAGTAAATGGCTTCCTAAGTCAAATAATTGAGTATACATTGTAAAATATCCTCTTATATTATTTTAAGTCTAAAAATGCCAAAATAGGCAAACTACCTAAACCTCACTGGCTATATGAGCAATAATTCTTTAATTCTTCGTATTCCTTAAATCACTTTTTGTTTAGTAATCCATAGGAAAGGAAAGTAAGTATCAAGGGAAATATTCATTTTTTAAACAAATAGAGTAAAAAAAATCCCAAAATTTATCTAATTGGTTTTGTAGTCATACATGATGTAGAAATCATAATAATATAATGTATACTTCTATAAAAATGTATATCTTAAAATTATTATTTATTTTTATTACTTTTTGAGACGGGCATCTCACCATGGAAAGCAGGTTGGTTTCAAACTCCTGATCCTCTTTCTTTAGCTTCTGGAGTTCTGGGATTGCAGGCGTGTATCACCACATATGGCTTTTTATTCACATTATTTTAAGAAAAAGTATTTCTCCAACAGCTTTTGATTACTTCAAAGCAAGTGTGGGGACGGGATTCAGCCTAGTGACAGGGAACTTGCCTAGCAAGTGAGAATCCCTGAATTCAATCCCCAGTACTACAAGAAAAAAAAAAGAAATGTGGTTTTAGGTCAATCATAAAACACTGGTCCTTAATAAAATTATGCCCTCTATCACTATCACGCATAATTGAATTTAAATAGTAAAATTTGTTAGTTTAGGATCTCTAGCTTTGCTGTGAAATTTAAATCAGCCAATTAAAACTTCAAACATGAACATCAGCTGTAAACGGCAAGAAATAAGAACAGGAAAGAAGCAATTACTGCAATTCTAAAGAAATAAAAGTTTAGCCAAAATAAAGAAGCAAAGTGAAAAAGTGCCTTGAAAGTGGCAATGATTCATGATGTGGATGGCAAATAAAAGTCAAATGTAAGAGCATAAATACGTAATATGAAATGATAAAAATAAATCAGAGAATGTGGTGTTGATATTTGTAGCAATGCTAATTGGAGACTATTCACAGTTGAAAAATAAATGAGTTTTAAATAATAATAAATGTATTACATCTGATTTAATGAATCCATATCTTTCCTTTCCTTTCCTTTCCTTTCCTTTCCTTTCCTTTCCTTTCCTTTCCTTTCCTTTCCTTTCCTTTTCTGTTCTTTTTTCTTTTCCCTTCTCTTTTCTTTCTTTTTTTCCCTCCAAGGTGTGCCAGTGGGGGCTAAATTCTCCCACTATCAACTAACAAAGCCCTTAGCTAATGAAAACCCATTATGTTGAAGTAGGCTATCCATGCAATAAAGCACTAATCCTGATGGCACGGTGTTGTTTTGAACCTTACAACTCCTGCTATTTTTCCTTTCCTAAAGGGAACTTCATGGCATCATGTATCAGGGAGAAAGAATTTAAACATCCTCTTATTTTCAGTCTTTATTTAGAAACTTTTAAAGTCCTTTCCTGCCCTGGGGGTGTTCCTTTTCAACTTCTAAACGAGGCTTTTAGAATTTTGGGGCAATAAGCTTGAGGAGGACAGAACAGGAGGGAGGAGAAAAAGGAAAATCCGATCAGTTTAGATAAAATCTGGTGGAGATTACTTTCCCAAAATGGAGTTACAACACAGTCCACCGTGCACAAAGTTAGTTTTGCTGTTTGCTTGTGTGTTTGCAGTTTCACAAAGAGCATAAACACATAAACCTGACTTCGTCGCTGCTTAGCTGGTCAACTGAGCTTTGGACAACCAAGCACAGAGTGAGGATAACACGAAGAAATATTAGCTAAGTTCAGATAGAATTTACGTTCATGGAGCTTTGAATTACTACCATAGCTCTAATATGGGAAAATACTAAATTAACAATGATAACTCCAGAATATAATTGAAAATAAATGCAGTATATGTGTCTATTTTGTGTTTGTTTATCGAATTTTAAATACTGATATTAGAAATAGCCTACAATAGTAAATAGCTTAGACCTCTACTAGACCGGAAAAAACAGTTTAAATTCTGTGAACCTGGATACACATACTATCTCTCCTTAAACCTCAAAAAAAGAGAATATTTCCATTTTTTCACAACTAAAGAGCATAGTATCTTTTAGGAAAATAATATAAATTATGTTTTTAAAACTAGTTTTCTAAAACTCTCACACTGCAACTAAATAAGAACAAAAAAGGAAAAGAGGGGCTGGGGATTTAGCTCAGTGGCAAAGCGCCTGCCTGGCAAGCGCAAGGTCGTGAGTTCAGTTCCCCGTACCGGAGAAAAACAAAAACAAACAAACAAACGGATAAGAAAACTTCTAACCAATCTCTTTTGTAAATCTCAGTGAAAATAACATTCTAAATAAAGTAAGTAAATGCCACATTTTAAGAATAGTGCTTTATATAAGGATATAGTTTGTTCCTGTCCATGGCGAGGTCATTCCACATTACTCCTTAATGGCTGAAAAACAGAAAGAGTTGTTTGTGATCTCTGTCTGTTGGGTTCGTAAATAAATGAGTTGGATTTTTTGCCTGATATATATTGTGAATAGGGTTGCTATGTGAAATACATGATTCTTCATTAAATTTGAACTTAAGAAAACCAATAAATACATTTTAGTATAGATAAATACTACATAAATATATTAATACTAAAACAAAATTGTTTTTAAATATGATGACTTTAATTGTAAAAACTACATGAACTTCTGAATATATAAATGTACTTAAAGTGCAAATATATTTATATAAAGATGTATCTGATGCTTACTACATAGCTCAAGAAATAGAACATAGCCAAGCTTTTTAAATTGAGTTCTTTGACTGTCATAGACAGCATAAACACATTCCTCCACCTTTAGGTGAACAATGAACTGAAATAATTATTTCTATACATTTCAATATGAGTTTTCCAATCTTGAAAGTATCTTATATTACATGAAAGCTTTTGTACTGGCTATATTCTTGATTTACTTTGACAAGATCGTTTGTACAGATTGTAAGATGCATATGGGATTAATTATTCAATGCAATATAATATATAATTTGAAGTATCAGAATTTATTAATGTATGCTACTGCTCATAAGGGCTATCTGTAATTTATAATACATATTTAATTTGTCATTTTACTAAGTTTGATATTTCTAAGATAGAATCTACTACATGTACTATATATTGACAGTATATAAGTCGATAAAATTCAAAGCATACATATAAGTAACATACATATAAGACTTCCTGAGGAGGTATGAACCTTCAGATTACATCCCTTCACTTCTTTTACTAATGAAGACCCCACTAGAAGCTCCATCCACAAGCTGGAAAATAGCCCAGTTCCAGACACCAAGTGATGATGGCGCTAGCGCCATTCATGAAGGGTTACCATCACGACCGCTTCACGTCCTAAAATTCCCATTCACTTAATACCATCACTTAGGAGTCAGAATTTCAATACATGAATTTTGGGGAAACACAAATACTCATTCTATTGAATATAATAAAAAGTGCACCAATTTTCACTTCAAGTAGACAGTACCTAATGAATATTGTGCTATATTCTCATTAACACATTTTTTCATGCAATAATATTTATTGAATGAGTTCTCCATACCTGGTTTTGTTTTAGGTACTACTTTTCTTTAAATAAACTTCTTCTTTTGGGATAAAATTGAATTACAGGAAAATTACAAACATAGACTTTCTCTTCTCTCCTCACCCACATTCCCTTAAAGCATATGTATTTTTGCCTATGTGATGTGTATGAAATGGTATCTTATTTTAGTCTAAAATTCCATAAATACTAATATGTAAGGACATTTACATACACATAGGGAAAGAAGAAGAAAGAGAATTTAGAGTTTCCTTTTGGACAAGGTTTATTTATTCATCTTGAAGACATTTCTATGATTTTGTTAGCTCGTGTTTATGAAACTATATAAAAATAAGTAAATATTTTTAGTTAATGTTTTGCAATCCTTTGTCCTGGCTCATAACTTGTTTTTTTAATTTTATTTTTTAAAAAAATTAAATATTTATCTCAAAATGATTGTCATGTACACATATTCTAATGTTGAATAAACCTTCCTCATCTGAAACAAATTACTGATCGTGACATACAATACATACTCTATATGTGAATATTCTCAGATTGTGTGGAGGACCGCCTGGGCGACTTTGCTTGAAGAAGAAGCAATTGTCTCCATTCTGACTGAATCTGGCCCTATTTCCATGTATTGATGTGTGCAGCCCTGGCTAGGACTTCTCCTTATCCCTTCTATTGGCCTTAAGCAATGCTTATCGATCCAGCCAACATGCTGGTGTGTACTCTCTGAAGCAAAGAAGACAGGGCAGTGCCCCTGCCCCATAGCTCCCAAATAAAATGTGTGAACCAGGGTGAGGGGGGATACAGAGCCTTGCTCCATGCTGTTGGCTGGGATCCAGCCTCAAAATAAAAGACTATGGCTTCCCAGGGCATAAAAGATTACATGTTAGAGCTGACACACTGACTCCAAAACATCACATAGTACCTCAGTAGTGTTATGAAGATTATACCTTCTACATATCTTTCTCTGTGCATATTGCAGAGGTGAGTTCAGGCCTCCTACCTAGCCCAGCTCATAGTAGTTCCCACTATTCTCGTATTTATTCATCCTTAAGCCACCCCGTTCTTCATGAATTAATAAAATCCGGGTTCTGTCTTGGGCCAAGACCTTTGTTCTGGTTAGCCATCACTGTAACTGGACTCAGGACTCCCTTTATTCCTGATATATTTTGGATATATTATTGTGTATAATATATTTTGGATATATTATTGTGTCTTTATTTACATGATGAGTTGCACTGGCAGTGGTAGATTGGATTTAACTCAATAGGATCGCAGTAACTTTTCCATGGGGTTACAAATATAAACTTCCTGGCCCTTGATGAGGACCAGGAAGTGCTCTCTCTAAGTTTGTTAATGCTTAGTTAAATATTTTTATCTGTATTTATTAGTGTCCTTATTTCATGTAGGTCCCCAGGTCATTAGTAGCACAAGTTAGAATGTCTTTATTTTGCTTAATATTGCATTAATATTACTTGCATCTTAAAAATATGACAACTTTTTCACTTACTATGACCTAGTCTTGGGAATTGTGAGCATTGTCACAATAAATATGTGTGTGCTCTTTTGTATGCTGGCTTCCTTTTCTTTGGCTATAGATCCAGAAGTTACAGAATCTACCTAAACCCTAAAGGCAGATAACAGTGGAATACTATTAATTTATTTAAAAGAGTGAAATATTATCATTTGAGGAAAAATGAATGAAACTGTATGTTAAGTGAAATAAGACAGACATAGAAAGACAAGTACTATACATTCTCTTTCATATGTGGAAGTATGTAATAATAATGAACTATCACCTGGATGTAGAATAGTGATTGCTAGAGACTGAGATGGTAGTGGAGAGGGGAAAAAGAAAGTCAGAGTTAGTAAATGTATACTGTTTCTGTATATATACTGAAATATAACACTAAACCTTATTAATGTGCACAGTTAATATATGTTAATCAAAAACAAATATTAGTTTGTATTTTTATAGGCAGATTCTAAATAGAAATCTAAATTGATTAGGAATAAGAATAATAAAACAGTCTAATTTTTCTTGATTACAGTTTAGTTAATTACATTTTCTCCAATTTAATTTCATTTAATTTTATAGTGTTTTGGTAAATTCTACACTGATACTATGTTTTAAATGCTGTATTTCTATCCATTTTCTTTGGTAAAACTATACTTTAAGGTTTTGTAGTTTTTAAACATTGATCTGCCTTGTTTCTTTTTAAATTGCCATATATGTCAAAGGTTCTTGGTATTACTTTTTCAGAGAAAGAAATTTTATGATGGTGAGTATCTTCATCATTTTATTTCACAAATTTCTGATCTTATTTCTTTCCCTCTATACTGTGAGTCATCCCTTCCTTTTGTTTTAACCATGGAGATTCTTTAAGTTAGGCCTCATCATTTTTAACATTTCTACCTTTCTAATAAATATATGCAAGGCTATCTATTTATCTGTAGATATTTCTATAACTGCATAAGATACATTTTGTGTGATATTTTGTAACTCAATTTTAGTATATTTTTATACTTTTTATAACTTGGCAAACACACTAGTTATGTGTGTCTTATTTGAATTCAAAATGTAAAAGATATTTTAACTGTTTTGTATTTATTATATTTAACAGGTTAGTGGTCAGTAAACATATAAATGCTACCAATTATTTAAAATGTTTTATTTTTCCTTTATGGCTTAGATTATGATCAATATTGTTGACTGTGCTATGGTTCCAAAAGGAATATACATACTAATCAGTGTGTGTGTGTGTGTGTGTGCGTGTGTGTGTGTGTGTGTATGTGCATGTGTGTCTTTGAAAGGGAGAAGAAGAAACTGTATAGATACATATTAGATGTATGGATTTGACCCATTTGATACTTTACTACCTCAGACACGTTCCATAAAATCTTGATAGGCGTGTCAATTTTTCAACTTCTTCCACTGGGTTTTATTGAATGTAATGCATTAAGAGACTTGCTGGTGAGTCTATTTTCATTTCTTTCATCTTTAAATTTTATCCCTTTCACATATCTTCCACTTGTCCCTCCTGGTTGTCTGTGTTGGTATTGGTTTCAATTAGCTCTTATATTTTTTTCTTTGGGTTCCTTCACTTATTATCCTTCTACATATTATAAGATGTCTCTGAAAATTTAGTGATTTCCTATTTACATTAAGATATGATCAAGTGAATATATAGCTTTCTTTTTCAACTCTCCGATCGAATACTTGAGAATTCTATAAATTAGAATGCTATGTTTAGTGTATTATTCATTAAACTGACTCCACACTTAATCATTATCCCTATCACACCACAAAACTAGTGTTACCTATGCATAACCACGAATCTACCATTTAAAGCTTAGTCTTCCTTTTATTGTCTCAGAATCCTCTTTTAATAATTAGTCTTCTTCCTGCTGTACAATTGTAGAACTCGTTATAATGATGGCAAATTTTTTATTTGCCTAAAATATATCTGTCTTATGTACTCTTGGTTGAGTGATATTTAGCTAAGATTATGTCTCTTGGTTGACATTTTTTCAACATTTTTGTATCTTGTTTGACTACTCTATACTTGCTAAAGAGAATTCTGCTCTTACTTTTTATCTCCTTGTAGTAAATATTTTTCTTACCATCTTTTTATTTTAAAATCTTTTGTCTTTAGTATTTTCTAGTTCAACTTTGATAATTTCTCATCCTTCATGTGATTTTTTTTTTGTGAATGAAAAGATGTTATGGTTCCTAATTGGATGAAATTCAGAGTCTGAACATTAAGCTAGCTATGAACAGGCATTTTTATTTCAAGCTGCATATGCATTAGATTCATTCTCATTGCTTGGACAAAATAACTGGCACCCTCAATTTATTTTTCTTCAGAATTGAGTCCAAGGTAGAAACGGTGCAGTGGAAGCGCATGGCAGAGGTAAGCCTCTCAGCTCTGGACAGCCAGAAAGCAGAGAGAGCAGGGAGGAACCAGAGACAAGAATGAACCCTTCCAGGTCACACTCTCCATGACCTCCTCCATCCAGGACCCACACCATAGTAGCACATTTTTTAATAATGCATCACTGGATTAATCTACTGATGAGTAGGATAGCACCCATGTGACCAATCACAAAAAAAAGCCCCAACTATGAATAATTTGGAGGAAATTTTACATCTAAACCATCATATTTTATCCTTTGTTTCCCAAAGTCTTGTGCCTATATCATTATGCAAAATGCATTTAGTCCATGTTTAAAAGTTGTGAAAGTCTTAACAGTTCCAACAATGCTAAGAAGTCCAAGTCCAAAGTCTCTTCTGAGAGTCAGGCAAACACTTAAGTGTGTCCCATTATTATAAAAAAATAAGTTAAAGACCTGGAGCATACACTCACATGGTAAATGTTCCCATTCTAAAAGGGAAGAATAGGGAGATAGGAAGGTACAACAAAGGTAAAACCAAAACAGAGCAGAGCAAACATTAAATCCTATAAATCCATGTTCACCATGCTAGGGGTCAGCTTGCAATGAGATGTGAACTTCAAAAGGTTTGGGCAGCCCCACTCCATGGCCTTGCTGTGTAAAGCCCACATAGTCTATCTCTTGGGCTGGTTCTGCTCACTGCCCACAGTCATCGTTAGCGGTTCTTTCATGGGCCCTGAATCTCCTACTTTATTGGGCATCCATTGCAGCTTTGGTTTCACTCTTATAGCTACAGTACTTTTCTTCGGGGGCTCCTGGCCGGGACTATGACCCAGTTACATGTTTTTATCCTGGCTTCCCAGGTCTTCTTCTGAAAACAGAGGGAAAGCATCTGTGACCCAATGAATCTTGCATTTTACACTTCTGAAAAACTGGCTCCTAGTGGATGATGCAAAAGTCAGCCACCAATTTGAGCAACAGTCTGGTCCCCTTGAACCATGGTCATAACAACCTCTGAGCACATAGGTGGCTGAACTCAAGGATTCACTTTCCCAGACAGCCATCAGTGAGAAAGTTTCCTGGGGACTCTCTTCTAAACACAGATTCTTCAAGAGTTTACCCTCTTATACTCTTAAGCCTGCAATAGGTGGAGTCTGGCCAGTTTCTGAGTTGACTTCAAAATATCTTTCTTATTGTCCTCCTGCAAAGCATGTAGCTTCATTTTAATGTTAATATTTTCAACAAACCTGTTTCGTTTCACCCAGCTTTACACATTCCACCTTTCTGTGTAAGCTGCAAAACTTTCAAAGAATGATCTCTGCTTTCTTGATTCTGTTGCTTGCTATAACTCTGACTTAATGCAATGAACAGTATTTATGCCACAGTGATACCATTGGGCTGCTTTGAAATTTCCTTCTCTAGATCAGGTAGTCTATCACTTTTGAATTGAGCTCCTCACAAAGTCTTAGGATATGGACAAAACATAGGCAAGTGCATTCCTAAAATGAAACATTCCTGGCTGCTTGTCCACTTTCCCACCTGAAATCTCAAGAGCCAGGCTTTTATTGCCCACATTTTTATTAATGTTGTGGTCGTATGAGATTTGACCACAATCATACTTCGAACTCCACCTGAAACAATCTAAGGCTTCTCTAGCCACTTGTACACACTTTAAGAAACTCCTCCCTCAAACAAGTTCTAAAGGCTTAATGGCAGATTGCAAGGGCATGGAAGAGAAACATCTCCTCAACCTATGCCACGTAGGAAATAGAAAAGCAAAGAGCTAAGAACAAGAATACATCTCTCCAAGTCAACCTGCATGACCTGCTTCCAAGCAGTCGCCACCTCCTAAAACCACATTCTGCTATAGATTTACCAGTGGATTAAGTCACTGATGTGTATCATCACCCACAATCCTGCCACCTTCCAAAAACTCCACCTAAGGATGCATAGAATTTTGAAGGACATTTTAGATCTAACCTATAACAGTATATCGCTTAATATTATTTAACATTTGCTCTTTAGATTTAAATGAATGTAAAAGTTTTTTATTTAAATTTATAATTAAATCTTAATTGATCAAAAATTAAATGAAGACATAATAGGAGAGGTTAATAGAAGAAAATACACTTTCATGAAGAATGATTTTCAGAATCTCTCTTGGAAATTTGAAAGCAGACATGATACCTAAATATAGCTGTCAAAATTAACCCCCAGTAACTGGATAAAGTATATCTGTCTGATATATATTAAGAAAAGGTGATATGTGGAACAGAAAAGAGGAGCTGTTAGCCTACACCAAGTGTAATTTTTGAATATCAGGGTGATCCTCACATTGTGCTTCATGAGCACTGTGTCAAGCAGCCTTAAAAATAGCATATATTGCTTAATCTAGCTTTATTACATGGGTTTCTGTCACTTATAAGCAAGGGTAATAATTTTACTAGGCTATAAATGTGATTATTGTCAGGTTTAATTGACATTTTGCTGCTTCCATTATGGAAATTAGATTAAAAGAAAACATGATAAAAGAGTTAGAACATTCGCTGTAAATTATGATGAGGCATGAGGTAGAAAACTCCACAAGGATAAAGTGAAATATATGGATTTAAGAACTCTCGAAATGATAATTTAGTCAAAATGAAGTAGACTAGCTATAAGATGAAGAATCATAAATGATGCTTAGAGATCTGTCATGAATAGATATAATGGGACTTACTAAGGGGGGGGGAAATGTTAGGGCACAAGAGCAAAAGGATGGTAAAGACAGGGATGCTGATATGATGTTTATTAGAGACAGCAATCATTTTGTTCATGTTGACAGTAACCGAAATCTAATTGCAGCTGTAGGAATGGACTAGAGCTCATAAAAACTTTTCATAGTGAAAGAAGAGGCTGTAAGAAAGAAATAAGGATTCATGGGACTGTGGAGCCTAAAGAGATCTGACAGAAATAAATTGAGAGAGCATTATATCATCAAAACAAAAGGAAGACTGATTTTTCAACAAGGTAGAAAATATTCAAAGGGAATAAAAGATATATAAATAAGAGGTTCTTCTTAACCTGCTTCTCAGAGAACTACTTCTGATCTGAATAGATATTATTCATTTGGAAATAAAAATAAATGTGTGGGTTTTCTCAACAAAAGAGAAAAAATGTACATCAAGTAATAAACCCTCAAATCTATCATTTTACAAAGATATATCCCTCAACCTATGATATATAGTCCATAACAATCAATAAACTTCTTAGAAATGCACAACTTTGGGTTCCATTCTAGAAAAGACATCAATCAGAAATTCTTGGTTGGGCTTCATCAGTTTGAATTTTTATGAGCTCTTCAGATGATTCTAATGCCCCTTGGGATTTGAGAGTCAATGTTCAAATACAAAGTGACACTTAATTGCTCATTTGCCCATTTTCTCAAACTTGTGGCTTGCTATGTTATGCTAAACATGACCTTTCTTATAATCATCCAGAACTAGGCAGTGACATTTTTCAAGTTTAAATTTGGAATACAATTTTAAATAATATTTCCATTTTATATTTATCTTATTTTAGGAATGCAACATCTATGGCTCATGTACTGTGATTATAAATTTGCAACACTAAATTATATATTTAAAAATACAATATTGACATTAATAATTCATAATTAATTTCTTAACTGAAAGTTTGTATGTATTTGTACATATATATCATGAAAATTTTAAAATGAGCATTTGTTATGCAACTGCCAAAATAGCACAGCATCAATATGTATATTATATACATATATTTATGTCAGGTAACATAGAATTATTCAATAATTTCTAATGTGCAAGACAACTAAGCCAACGGTAAAATTTAAGTTCAAACTCAGTCTACTGCTTGATAACTAGTTAATCTTAGGAAAATATCATAAATTTTTGAGCCCCAGTTTTCTCTATTAAAAAGTAGTTGCAGTATTACCTGCAAAAATGTTTGACTTCAGTGATATGCCTTTCAAAGTTCATGTACTACAAACTTATTACTCAATATAATAAGGTTGAGAGTAGGGGCCTTTAAAGATGCTAATGTCATAAGGGCTCTTCCTTAGTTATAGGTCAAAGAAGTGGGTTTCTTATCCAAGACAGAGATACTGACAAAGAATAAATTAAGGCCCCTTCACTCCTTGTCCAGCTGCTGCTTTTTTACATGTCATAGTGCAGCAAGAGGGGCATTCGTTGAAACCCCTCAGTCATGGACTACCCGGCATCCAGCACATGAGCCAGATAAACTTCTATTACTTAGCCTATGGTTAGCAACACAAAACAGATTGTGATGACTATCTTAGAATTCTGTATGGGTCACTGAGTTAATAAGGAGAAAATTTTGATTGTTTTTCAACAGAAGGCAGATGAACAGTATATGATCTCAAAGAGTATATGATCTTATATTAGTGATGGGTGTATAGAGGCAAGTTGACTGCTCCTGGAATATTTACTGTTGCATCCCCTGCTCATGTAGCATTCTTATTTCCTGAGTGCTTAATGACAATTTGCCAAAACAATATGTTTTCTCATTGTTATGGCTTGTGTTTAGCTAGCCCCTGAAAGTCTCAAGTGGTCATAAGTGGAGGTTTTTCAGAAGCAGCTGGATCTACAATGTGATTGATTCATGGTACAATGCTGGGAGTAGGGTGTATGATTACTAAACCAGTCCAGTGATTGGTTTGACATCACCCTAATCTTGGTAGCCCAGATAGACTACAAAAGGGGCAGATAAATGCTCCTAAAGTCCCTTGCTGCTTTGCTACATTCTGTCTGCAATGCACTGTTCTCCTCTGTCAAGCCACTCTGCCTTGGAGCCAGCTGATTATGGGCTGAAACCTCTACAAATTGTGAGCTAAATAAACCTTTCCTTCCTTTACTTTGGGTGCCAGGTATTTTGTCTCAGCAATCAGAAAAGTAATTAAGACATTCATTTATTAAGAATATTTCTTGTTACTATTTACTGGTACATGGCAGTGTTTGGCATTAAATAAAATATATTTCTATTTTTATTTTCTTATTAACACAGCTGAGCATCTTGTCTATGCTTTTTTGTAACCGAAGTGCTTCTTGTTATCCTTTACTATTTTAAAAATAAAACTATGAAAGTCATTTATATTTTGCAGAAATGTGCAGAACCTACATGTGCAACATGATTTTTCACTAAGTGTGAATTCTATGATCACCATTCAAACAAAGAAATGAAATATTATTAGCAGCTCAGAATATTATGTTCCTGCTACCTGAAGTATTTACTTCTTTTTCCTCACAGATGACCAGTAATAATTTTGTACCCTTTGAAATTCATATATTATATATTAATTTGGATCTAAATTATTTCATTTATTCATCTATTTGAGATTAAATCACATGAATTATAGAAAGATTAATTTACTCTATAAAATATTGCAACATACTATTCCATAATTTATCAAGTTTAAACCTGTCTGCAATTAATATTGTGTATAAACTTAGAGCTCCTATTAATTTTCTTGCATATATCTTTCAGTGTTATATATGTGAATAGATTGTCAAATATATATTAAGAACAACATTGCCATGCCATTGGGTTTGATTATGCTTGGATTTATTTAATATTGCCACACAGTTCTCCAAATAAATTTTACAAATTCTATTTGTCTACTGATGCATTTATTTTATCTGTATTAGTGAGTACTAATTTATCTCAGTTCTTTGAGTGCATAATTTTTATGTCCCTTTATTACCATGGAGAATTCCACTATTAATTTAATTTGCTTTACAAGCAATCCATTTTTTCCCTATCTTTGAACTACGTTTTGATGTACTATAAGATTTCTGGTAGTTTTGTAAGATTATTACACCTGAGGACCTGTATTTTCCATTAGTAAGATTCAGCTGTTATCTTTATAAAAATGGCTTCTCTTCTATAGACCTCTATCATTCCAGGGTTAGAACTTCTATTATGTATAAAGGATTTTCTCATTCTTTTCCAGGTGCCTCTTCCCCTTTTATTGTATTACATCTATTTTTCTTTATATTTAAGTATTTAGTGACCTTTTTACTCTAAGTTCTGTATTTCTCATTTTTTTTTTGATTATGTCTTTTTCTGTTTAACTTTATATTACAATTTCAGAAATGTTGCTTTATTAATTCATAATTTTTTTCTTGAATTTAGTTTTACACCTTCCTGGATATTTAATAGTTTTTTAAAAAAATTCAATTGCATCCTGTTCATTTTATCATATTAAATATCTTTTTACATAATCTTTATCTGAGATGATTACTCCCTTTTGACATGAATAATTGCGCTAGAAGCAATTGCTTAACCTCATTAGTGTTTGTGCAGACTGAGACTGGAAGTTCCTCAGAGCTTTATTTTTGCAAATACAGTGGAGATGTTTTTACATTTATTTCCATCAGATGTGCAAGAGAAACAGAATTCTTAATTACTTGCTTATGTTATAGGTTTAAATACTACTGGGGAACTAAACCTGAGTAGGAATATTTATAAATGTTTGTTTAGAAAGTATGCTTTTCCTTTTTTAGCACCCAGGCTAAAATCTAGAAGTTTCTTCAACTTCCATCCCTAATGATTAGTTCATTTTCAGTTTAGACTTTCACCAAACATGTCGCTACTCATATATTCAGACTTCACGTGAGAGTCTCCATTACAACTTCCTGTTAAATTTTCTACATGTCTTTTTCATTGCATAAACCTTTTTTCCCAAGTCCTTTAAGTTTTAGTGACCGGCAAGTGTCCCCAAAATCTTAGTATTTTAACAGCTATCACGTTTAGATTTTCTCTTTTACTAGTCCCTCCTTGGAGATTTGTTACTTCCTTCCAAGTTTGACTATGAAGTGTAAAACAAATAAATTTTATGTAAACTTTTAATTTTCTGTAGTAAGGGCTTTTCTGGCTTTGAGCTCATAACATTTATTTCTAAAACTCTTTAGGAATCAGATTGTTCCTGATTTCCCTTGGTAGATTGAGGTCACAAATATACTGCCATGTAAATATTACCCAATAAGTATGAAATGTTTTCTGGTTGACAGAACTAATAAAACAGCCCCATTTACTGGGAGAAACAAGCAGATCAGTAGTGTCAAAGCATAGGATGAAAGCTGAGATCATCAGAAGCTAAATATGAAGAAGAAAGTACCAATCAGGTGGAAATAATGCTTCCATATAATTATAGGGAACTCTATTTTAAATAAAAAGAATATTGAAGGGTTTAAGTTTTGCTGATAGGAATGGCAGTCCCTGAAAAAGGGGTATACCTAAGTTCTCCAGAGAACACTAAGTCTTCAACTGATTGGAGAGGTCACTCACATTACAAAGGGCAAGATAATTCACTTAATGTGTCAATTTAGTTGTTAATCTAATTTGATAAAAAATAAACCCACACGGAAATACCAAGAACAATGTTTGACCAAGGATCTGAACACCCTCTGGCCACTTAAACTGACACTCATAGTTAACCATCATAATGCTCATCTATGATAATTTATCTGATGCTCTTATGGGTTGCTATTTCTGCCATAGCCTTTGACATGTTGCTCATATTTATTGTTTGTTTTTTTTTTGTAAATTCCTTGTCTAGTATTCTTCTTGTATTTTAGCTTAACTCATAATACTATTTTGAAAGATGGACCTTGTGAAATTACCTGACTTAGGAACTAAGTCAAAATATCAGGTTTTATATTAATCTAACTAAGAATCAGGCTGTATTTAAGGTTTGTGTTTTTAGGTAGTCATCTCTCTTCCTATGATCCTACAGCCCCTGTAGTGTGTATTTCCTCTAGTGTCCTGGTTTTCTTCTCTGTGTTTGTCTGTGGTATTCTTTAACTACTTTCCCTAAATACAGCCTGTAGCATACCACTCTTTCAGGTTTATCCACTGTTACTGTACTGTTTGGCAGGGAAGTATGTGGGAGGAAAAAGTGATCTATAATCATAATTATCTTTGTGTATTTTAGTGGGAGATTCTACCTAGGCTGTGATTTGCATAAAATTTTATTGACTTTTTCCGTCTATCATGTGAGACAGGAAGGCTAGAAGTTTCAGATTAGGTAACTGACTTTATCTCTAGCTGAGATAAAGACATATGCCCTGAAGAATAATAATTTGTTAAATTTTAATTAGAATGTCCACTCCCGATAAATATAAATTAAGGTCCACAATATAGAGCATCCACAACTTTCCGTGTTTAATCTAACATTCCTCCAGTTTTACCCATTTTATTTAATGGCACTCCCCTCAAACATTTATATTACTTAAAAAATGGAATCTAGCTGTAGCATACTTGTGCTAGTTTAGTCAGTGAAATACATTATTTTAAAAGCAATTCTCACTGTATTCATTACTACATTCTACATTCTTCTGTTTAAAGTTGTTAATCACCTTTACATCACTGGGACAAAATAGCTGAGAAATCAGGTTAGGAAGATTTTATTTTCTCACTCCTGGCTTAAGAAGTTTCAGTCTATGATCACTTGGTCCTCTTCCTTTGGGTCTGTGGAGGCATAGCATATCCTAGAGGGAACACATGGCAGAAGATGGTTGTTCACACCTTGGCAACTGAGAAACAAAGACAGACAGACAAAGTCTGGGATCTCAGTTTTCCCATCAAATACATGACTGCACGAATGCAACTTTCTCACCTACTGAAAGTCTCACTGATACCAAATAAGGCCACAGGGTGGTGACCCCTTTGGAGGGTATGCAAGACTCAGACTATAACACTAAACAATGACCATTTTAAATTTTGATACTTCAAATGCCAAGGATACAGGGTTTATGAAGACTATCTGATATCACAGGAAGTACAAAAGTAGATTATACCAGCAATATTGAGGTTCGGAACACTACACCATGTTTTGTCTTCTGTTTAATGTCGCAGTGTTCATTGTCACATATATTTATTTGTAGTTTTACTATTTCACCATCAAACTACTTGGAAAGGTAAAAGGTTTACTATTAGCATAAAAAGGAAAGGAACAACCCTCACGATCATATGCTCTTTATTGATTCTTATTTTCCATCACTTAAAATAATAGTGTATATAGCTGAAAGTTTCTGAGTATGTGTTAGCTATGTGCCTTGAACTGTTCTAGGCACTTTACATTATTAACTCAATTAATCCTCCTAAAATAATGTGATAGCAGATTATTAATAGAACCATCTCAGGGGCTGGGGATTTAGCTCAGCGGCAAAGCGTCTTCCTGGCAAGCGCAAGGTCGTGAGTTCGGTTCCTGGTACCAGAGAAAAGCCAAAAAAAAAAAAAAAAAAAGAACCATCTCAATGTTAAATATGATTAAAAGATATAATATCTTTTGATGGGTTACAAAAAGTGGGAGGAATTACAAACAAGACTTGCTTTCTTTATCCCCAGGTACTTAAAAACTCTAGTTTGAAGGAGTTAGCAATTTAATAAAAAAGAGTTATAATTAAAGTTAAAGAAGTGTAAATAAATATTTTACATCCGGGTAGGCAGAAAATGAAAGCTAATCGGTGTAAGCATCATTTTCTTAGGAACTCAAGCCCTAAAAGTGCACTCAATTCATGCTCCGCTAACCAGCATCAAATGCTCACTTTCACTGTACAACATGAAAACCATCAGCCAAGCTTGTAAAATGAGGATGACATGTTCAAAAACTTTGGGACTAAACAATGAGGGGCTTTCACATTTGAGACTGAGCCTTCAAAAGCCTACATGTACATAAATAAAATCATTGTATATATGTACTGTACATATAGCAGTACAATGTGGCTTCTTTGTATTGCTCCACATTATTTTTTAAATATTACCTGTGCTTTACTTTATTTACCCAGCAAGATAAAAAGAATGTTGAAAATGGTACTTCTCAAGTAGACAACTATCAAATTTGAATACTTAAAATGACATTCATACGGTAGAGAAAGTAATATACTGCTGGCTTCAAGTCTTTGCAATTGTGTTGGGATTTGAGGAGTCTGTGTAACACCACCCACTATCTTGTGTCATTTTCAGTGTTCAGAGACCAGGAGGAATGTTTCTTCCATCTCAGTTTTCATTCATCTAGTATTCTTTTTGCATAATGGCTCACATCAAAATCCTCCAAGGAAAAACAATCTGTCAGGATGTTTTTCCTTCCCCTCCTAGAATACTGAATACAAAACATGAGTTCATAGATTGAATCTGAATAGTTAAGCCTGAGAGCAATTTAAGAAAAATAAATGTTTCTGTTTTACAAGTAGGGGCTAGAAAATAGAAAGGGGTGAGAAGTCAGCAGTATATTTAAGCAGTCATACATGAAGTTAGGTGTTGAGCCATGCTGCAACTGTATTCATTTTTTACAAAGAATACTGACTATTTTTAGCAGGTCTGGAAGGTACCAGGAAATACATTGAGACATAACTTTAAGTATCTCCATGTTGTACCACAGATAAGAGAGACACATAGGAACATTTTAAGTGTTTACTTTAGTAAATTCTCAATTCCATTCAGATTTTATGTTGTTCTAAAATAGGGTTTCTACATTCTCAAGTAACCTAAATGAAGAAAATTAAATAAAGATCATTAACTGCAAAAATTTCACAGATATGATAAAACAATTCAGTCCTTTGAGGGTATGAAAATATAATATGACTAATGACTTTAAATTGTATCTGTGGGGCCGGGGATACAGCTCAGTGGCACAGTGCCCACCTGGCAAGTGCAAAGTCCTGAGTCTGACTCCTGGTACCAAAAAACTAAATTGTATCTTCACAGCTATAAACCATGAATGTAAATTCAGTTTGCTTAGTTGAAAACAATTTTTCTTCTAGAAAAAGGGAACTATGAACAAAGAATCTAACATGTGCCTTCTGGGGTCTGCTACCAAAACTTGAGAATTAATGAATGACGACTCTGTCTCTGGAAAAGTGTTCATGATTTTTTGGCATTTATTGCAGACTAATATACGTGATAAGCCTTCACTCAATAAGATATTCTTTTCCATGAAAGCAACACAAGTACCTATGTTGCTCACCTCTGAGTCACCCTCGCCCCAGCAATGTAACATTATCCCTTTTCTCCTTGACCAAATGTTCATCAAATGAAGGTGTGGTTAAATCCACAGAGGCTGGCACTTGAGTCTGGAAGATGGAAACTCTTGTAAGGATTTGGGATCCTTATAACTTTTTGTGGTCTCTTTTGGCTCAAAACCACTAGTTTCACTACAGTACACTCCCACTAACACTGGAAGAGGATTCCTTTATCCCCACAGTCCCTCCAGCACTTGTTATTAATTGATTTCTTGAGAATAGCCATTCTCTCTGGGATGAGATGGAATTTCTGCATGGTATAATTTGCATCTCTCAAATGATCAGTGTTCCTGAACAGTTTTTCATGTATTTATTTGCCATTTGTACTTATTTTTCTGAGACGTGTCTATTCATCTCAAATATCCACTTTTGAATTGAATCTTTAAATTTGGGAAGGTCTGATTTGTTTCAGTGCATCATACATTCTGTACATGGGTCCTTTGTCTGAAGAAAAACTGGCTAAGATTTTTTCCCTCTCTTTGGGTTGTCTTTTTATTCTGTCAGTGATTTCTTTTTCTGCACAAATCTTTTTAATGGATCATAGTTGTTAAGTCTTTGTAATATTTCCCATGGCATCAGGGTTTTATTTATGAAGTCTTTGCCTATATCTAGGTCTTTTAAGACTTCTACCTATTCTCTTTTCCAGCAGATTTTAATGTTTCTATTTTAATATTTAGATCTTTGATCCATTTTCACTTTACTTTAGTGCGTGGTACAACCACTGTGGAAATCAGTGTGGAAATTACTCTAAAACAAGGGCTAAAATGTCCCATTTTACCCAGCTATTCCCCTTTCTGTTATCTTCCCAAAATAATTATAAGCCTCATACTACAGTGATGTTGATAGCAGCACAGTTTGTATAGCTAAATATTGGAAACAATATAAATGCCCATCAAGTTATTAATGTATAAAAAAAATATGGATATTTTATGCAATGGAGTACTACTCAGCTAAAGAAGGATAAATTTGAGATATTTGTAGGATGTCTCAAATCCTATAAATCCTGTCTCAGATCCTATAAATCCTGTCTCAGATCCTGTCATAAATCAATAGACCTTGAAATAATACTCAAGTGAAATAAGTCAGAAATGCATATAAATATCACATTGTCCCTCTGGTGTGAGAAACTGGAAGGATAAATGAGAACCAACATATATTACAGATACTGTGAAATAGGAACAGACCGTTCACAAGGAAAGAGGAACTGAAGGGAGAGAAGAAAGGGGGAAAATGAGAAAAAAAGGATAAAATGGAAATAGCTTTTTAAATAAAGTGAAGAAGAGGGGTTGAAGGTAGGAGATGGGAATGGGAGAAAAAGAGGAGGTAAGATATATCATGTACAGGGTGCAAGTTCCCCACAATGAAGGTGATCATTATGTATATCTGAATTGTACTAATAAACTTAAATTTTAAAAAGAAAACACTACTTAGAAAAATTGTAGTAGAATGTATACTTTTCCTATTATAATTATACATGAAAACCCAGAATCACTTAAATTGAGGTAGAATATATTCCTTCTTTATTGTATTTCACTTTCTTTACTAAGGCTTGTTTACTAGTGTTCTAATAAGATAATGGATTTGGTTGACTCTAAGGATGACAATAAAAGTAAGAGCAGTTTTGTGAAAGAGACACAGAGAAAAGAAAGACAAAAAGAAAGGAAAGGAAAGGAAAGGAAAGGAAAGGAAAGGAAAGGAAAGGAAAGGAAAGGGAAGGGAAGG
>NW_004955436.1:18634467-18656508 GCF_000276665.1 Chinchilla lanigera | reverse complement strand
AAGGAAAGGAAAGGAAAGGATGGAAAGAACAAAACAAGGCAAGGTAGACTAGAAGGAAAAGACACAGAGAAACAGAGACAAGAGAAAAAGAGAGAGAGGCATGCCTAGGAAAGGACACACAGCTCTATCTTATCATGTGTGTGTGTGCTGTTGGCCGCTAGGAATGGTGTTTCAGAATTCAGTGCAAACCACCACAAGAATGCTCGTGCTTAGAGGAGGACATGAAGCAGTGGAACTTACCAGGCTATCTGGACCCATGTCTACTTTTGAACAGAACACTCGCTGCACTGATATGTGCCCAGAAGTTGGAATATTTGTAGGGATTTTCAGAGAAGGGCTGAGATCCTTGCATTATGGCTAGTTTGAGAAAGCCAGAGCCCCTCAGTATCTGAAGTGGAGGGTACCCAGGAAAGATGTGATAATAGATGAATTCCTATAACCTGTTTACTATTTTATATACATGTAGCTGAAATTAAATACTGAATTATGTTCCCAAGAAAAATCGCCAACAAAGCAGAGTACTCATTTAAAAGAGAAAAAGAAAAAGAACTTGGATGAAACAGATAAATTCTCTTACTTTCCAGCATGTGGTTAAAATTAGGATTTTGGCTTACTGCAGGCCCTTATTTCATTCATTTATACAGCTGGGTACTTTGTTTTGGAGATGTGGAGAGGGTGCTTGAAAGACCGAAAAAAAGTGGAGTTTTTAAAAAGCATTAAATTGGATCAGTTTAGAAAATCATTAAATCCTAATGTGATGCCCGAATCAACTCAAATCAGTTCGGGGGAGTAGTTAGAGATATTTTATACATCTGCACTGTTTAGTATAAAATAAACCAGACACATCAAATGGCAAAATACATGTGGGTTTCTCTGTGCTTTGTTGTTCTAAGGCTCTATAATAAAAAAATCCTGTACATACATCCAAAACAAACAACAAAAACCCTTTCTTTTATAAACCATCTTCAGTGATGTCATCTTTGACAGAATAGATTTGGGCAGTGAGCCCCTCCATCTTTGGAAGAGTAGGCTTTCTTCATCAAATGTGGCTTTTAATGTGCCTTCAACACTATTTTCTGAATGCTGATAGTTTTCTTATAACAAGAAAAATCTGTCTAGTCCTCTGATCAGAAATCTTTCTCAAACTCAGGGCTAACACACAGAGCTATTTGTCAACAGCATGTATTCCCCTCAGGTAATTTGGATACTTTTTTTTTTTCTATTTTTAGCACCTCTTTTATCAAGCCTCTCCAATTCATGCCTAGCATGTCAAATGCACTTTAAAGTCTGTTGTCTCCCACTGTCTTTGGGGAACAGTAGAAGATTAGGAGTGGACTGAAAGAGTTAATGCCTTCAGTTTTCACACTGGAATAAAGTTAATAGGCTGCCAATAACATGGGTTATAGTTGCAAAAGCTAAAGTTATAAGTAATCCTAAAGGGAAAGAGGAAAATTGTTCCTGACAAGCTGAAATTACTTTATAAAACCTCTTATGTGTTGAAAAGCCCTGAGTTGGTCAGAGCATGGAGCTTATTTCAATGTTTAACTCAGGCTGTTTTTAAAGAAAATACCTCGTCCAATATCCGCTTTCCTAAAGCATGCCCTTTAACCCAGTATTTTTTGTTTCTTTTTATTGTTGGCATGGAGACTAAGAAGCACTCCACTGGACTGATCAATGCATGGTTACATCAACATAACATTTTCAGTCAAGTTCCCAGGAGCCTTCCTCCTGAATCTGTCATTTTGATTCGGATAACTAAATCAGGCTAAGCACTGCAATGATAACGGATGACTTGCCTCATTAGCTGGCTCCTGCTGCTTGATGCTGCCAGGAAGTTCGACAGTGACTGCCTAGGATCTGGGGAGAGATAACTGGTTTTTTTGAAATTATTTTGGTGCATTTTTTCTTGTAATTCTCATCTTGCATTTTGACAGTACTTTCATATGATGACATGTGTACCAAATCCATATGCCTGGATATTCCTTCTCTGAATAGGTGGCATGTGATTGGTTTTATGACAATGGAAGCAGCCAGCTACAGGCTTAATCCAGAGGACTATTAAAAATTGTCCTTCTCATGTCTTCTCTAAATACTCCCTCTCTGATACCATTGTAATTAATACTACTAGAAATGTTAAGATGTCTTCCTACAGGAAAGCAGATTCTGTGATGAATGCTTTTTCTAGCTTTAAAATAATATTGTAAATAGACCTGACAATGTATTTAACTCTAATACATAAAACAATACCCTAAAAACTAATTATTTATAGAGAATTTGGTTCATGGGGAATATTCAGCAAACTGAAAAACAAAGGATCTCATGTAGTCAGGACAATCTGAATTTAAGATTCATGAAATCAGATACAATTATGCATGTGGCAGAAAGCTGCCTGTGGAAAAAAAATGAATGGGAACCCACAATTGGAAGCAAAAGGAGCTCAATTAGACCATGATCAATGCTCCAAGCTGAGAGAATATGAACAAATTAAAGAGGGCTGTTCCAAATCAAGCATAATTTCAGCAATATTATGACTTTCTAATACGGATCTAACTAGTAGCAAAGACTAATCTTTAAAATTAGATCTATGATGGGAACGTTTATGTTTCCAAGTGCTTGGTGATAACTTTTATTATATTTTTTGACTGACTTTCTCTATGAAAAATTTCCCAAACAATTTCTGCTTTCACTCTTAAGTACCCTACACCCATTCATGTTCTATTGGTCAAAATTTAGTCATTATTGGCCACGATTTATGAATGTCCATTCCCATTGTAAAGGATGAGAATCTACAGTGGGATTATATGGATACATCTGTTCAAATAATTTTTAAATTGTGTGTTGGCATTCATTTAAATAGAGGTGAAGAGAAATATTTGAATAGCAATTATTTTTCTCCATAATGTCTTGAATAAGTCAGTTTGGTAAGCCTGTTTGTTTATGTATAGGATAGTAAGAAGATTTTCTGAAAATATTTTATTTAGATATTTAATACTAAACCCTAATCCAGAAAATCTGCCTGTCCTTCTACTCTAGCAATACATTCCCCTGCTTTTTTTCTGTCATGCTAAACTCTCCCTTAAAAATATCCATAAATTTCCATCTGGCATAAAACCGTAATCTATTTGGAGCAAACTACAGGCTTCCTCTTCACTTGCACATGAACTGATAAACTTTACAGAATAGACTTATGTAGGACACAGAATGGGTTTCACTTTAAATATATGATATCACACAGCAAACAAGCGTTAGGGATTGTAGTCAGCAGTGTCTCTCGAGAAGTTTACTTTCAACTTGCAAAATACAATGTCACTCGTTCCTTTTCTCATCTGTGACCAGGCTTCTCACATGCTCTTTGTCCTTCCTACCAAGACACTGTAGCCTATTTATTTTTGGGCGGCATGGGGGGTACCAGGAATCAAAATCAGGACCTTGAGCTTGCCAGGCAGGCACCTGTGCCACTGAGCTATGTCCCCAGCCCATTGTAGCCTATTTAATACAGAAACCATTAAGGCCTCCAAGAACTTTCCTCTGACTAGTAGAGAGGGAGTTTCCCTGACTCCGGATTATGCTTTATACAGGGCACTTATTCTTCGGTTGCCCACATTCTATCAGGCCTCTTTTCACATTTGCCCCTTCTACTATATCATTATACTAAAATGATGTAAGCATTTAGATATGTATTTCAGATCATTTCCTTCCTGTTTAGCCACTTTCTAACTGCCTCTTCACTAAAAAGGCTTGAATACGTAGATTAGGTGATCTCAATACTCTGCTTTCTCCTTGTCTTTTCAAACTTTTGTTATCTAGTTCACATCTCTACAAGGACATCAAACATGCTCTGTTCCCACTCATAAAAGACCTCAGTTCCTGAATCTATTGGTCACTTTTCACTTGTCATCCTAAAACAACTCTGAACAGCAGGCTTCACAGTTGGCATTTTGTCTTTCTCCTCAAAATAAACTATGTGAGTTTAGTTGATACAGCATCAAACTCTTCTGGGTTTATTTCTACTGTGATTATACTTCTTTCTGTACTTTCCAACTCTACACCCTTTTGTTGAATAATGCTTGCATGTCTTCTGAGCTTTACTTTCAGCCTTTTTTCATTTCATTCTTTATTTTCAATTCCTGGGTGATCTCATTCATGCTTATAGCTTAATATATCTTTGTGTCAGCATCACTCAAACTTATAAAAGAAGTTGAAATCACAATATGCAATAAATGAGTACATTAAAATGATTACAGTAAAAGACACATTGCCATTAATCTCATTCAGCAATCCTATATCTCACTTGGAAAACACTTATCATTCTTCCACTTTCTGAGCAGTAGTGGAAGTCCTCTTTCATGTCTTTGTGAGTTATAACTGTTGCTTCTGACTGCCATACAATACAAAGGCAGAATCTTAAAAACAGCACTGTACATGCTCATCTGTCTAGATCACCAGATCCGACACCCTGCATCTTCTGGTTCTTTCTTAAAATCAACAAGACCATGAAAGGTAATGTTGTGAATGGATTCAGGACACTAAGGAAGCCATAGCAGCACAACTCAAAGAAAGAGCACTTACAGAAGTGCTTCAAACAGTGGCAAGAATGAGAGAAAGTGTTTAAAATGAGTGGGAGTATTCCCAGGGGGATTCCTGGCAATACGTCTTTTATGTAGAAATTTTTATAATTTAAGCTTTGACTTTATCTTTTATCATACCTTGTACAGTTTAAGACCTCTGTTCAATACTCCAGATATATAAATCAGACTGTATCCATCACATGTCCTCTGCATAGCTCCTGAGTAACTTAAGCTTCAGGTAATAAATTCTTCTACACGATTTCCATGTGACCCGCTAGTTTGTTTCATATTCATTTGCTCCATAAATGTGCTAAAAGATGTCTAGAACATTTTTCTGGTATAACTAATTAAAACACTAAAAGTACCAGTGGCATTTTTTGGCAAAAGTATTTGTGATTCAAATATTCATTATAAAAACATGATTGTATCCAATGCCCTTTCTATAGCAAGCCCTCACCTTTAGCTCTCATGAGTCAGGAGACAGAATTACTTTGGGTGACTTCTTCAATCACCCTTCCCTGTAGAGTTCTCTGCTGTTTGTGATGCAATCCCTACATAAATTAAGTGTTCTCATGATATACCCATGGAAAGTTCTTGATGGAATTCTCTCACTCCTTTGGAATGGTACTTTTCTTTGTGGATAGATAAATAGACAAATGTACACATACGAAGCTTCAACACTGAAATATTGGTCAGGTATTTTAAAAATGTCCCTCAGGTTTGGATTATTAGATGTTTTCTCATAATTACATGGGAGTTTGGGATTTGGGAATAGAGAACCACAGTGGTAAAGTGCTATTCATATGACATGGAGACAAATGCATACACTCTCAACGTGACTTATAACAGAGGATGTTTGATTTGGTCACCTGGACAAAGTGAATCTTTTTGAGTGTTTGTCAGGCTTCTCTTATGGAAGGTTAGTATTTTTCTTTGTTAAAGAATACTTTTCTATATTGTATGTTTCAAGGAATATTTCATTATATGCAGCCTACACTTAAAAGATAGGTTCAAAAATATACAAAAATATGCAGCTGAATGATTTACTAGGAAACAAATATTTTGTTACCACCACCCAAGTTAAAGAACAGAACATAACTACCATTCAAAGTCCACTTTGTACCATCTTCTAACTGATCTCTGTTCATTTGCCCCAACATAATTGATAACCTGATTTAAGAAAAATAACTTCCATATGTTTTATATATGTTACCATTTAAGCAAGTAACATCTAAAAGCTATAGGCTGATTTTGACTACTTATTTTGACTCTTACATAAATAGAAGCATCTGTTGCACATTTTATTAACCTTTAATAAGGTGTTCTAAAACACTGAAAAAAATAACATAACTCTGTGTACTCTATATCAATTTCTCATGTTTTTAAATCATACGTTGTGTGAAATAAGGTATTTATATCAACTAATAAGTGAATATTAATATATGACTATTAGTAAAATTCTTAGTTTTTATCTGATGTTCCCTATTTCAATAGCATATGTGATTTTAAATGATACTAAAATGGAATAATTCTTTTCACACCCAGAAAAATTAAAGCAGGAAATTATGAAGAAGCAGGACGCATGCCTGCCCAAGTCCTTTCTGAAGAACTTTCCACAGTCCCCACAAGTTTTACTGTCATTCATTGCTCTTCAATTTTTGCACACCTCACCTGCAAGCCCAGATATCGGTGATATAGTTTATCTTTCACATTCTTTAAGATTAAGATGGGGCTGGGGATTTAGCTCAGCGGCAAAGCGCCTGCCTGGCAAGCACAAGGTCGTGAGTTCGGTTCCTGGTACTGGAGAAAAACCAAAACAAAACAAAACAAAAAAAAAAAAAAAACAAAGAAGATTAAGACAATTTTGTGCAAGATCTGGACAGAACTCTTGCTCACCAACTGGACTTCCATCATTGTGCTGATGCTAACTCCTGACTTCAGTCTTCTTGATCAATGAATTTTCTACCCAAGTAGCTTCTATGAATTATGCTCTTGTTGCTTTTAAATGTTTCCTCTTGCCTCAATCATCTCAAACATGCCATAGTTTAATATATTGCACATACTGCTATAGCAACAGTTTGTTATTCCCAAAGACATAACGTGTTTCTTTGTGTATTCTCTACTGTGGACATCGTATACCACATAAGATATACACTGCATTAAATAATCATGTCTACTTAGGGTTGTAACCGTTTCTCAGACTTTCCTCATTTTTGCCCGCCTTGACTGATTTGAGAAGTACAACTATCTGTGCTACAGAATGTCCCTCAGTTTGTCCAATACATGTTTTTCTTATATTTTGATAATGGCTTTTGAAAGGAAACCACAGAGAAGTGCCATTACCATCCCACCATCTCCAGGGTCCATATTATCAGTATCTTTTATATCTGATAATTTTAGTCTTGGTAATCTAGCTCTATGGGAATTTCCAAGATTTTCCTATGTGAAGTTACTTCTGTTTACCAACCCCATTTCCATAATGTGCTTTTGGAATGAATTCATGTGCAGTCTATAATTAAGGAGTAGCAGTACAGCTGTGCTGCAGCTCTGGATGACAGAGTATCCACATAAAGTATTTTCAATTTTTCTGCATGAGAGATTTGGTTGTTATCCTTCATTTTATATTTATTCATACGTTTCTTTAGGTCATTATGGACTCATGAATTATTTTACTCTGTGAGATATAATACAATACTGTGTTATTTGCTTTGTTGCTTAAACATTTCCAGCTTTGGTCACTTGGAGCTCTTCCATTTGACTTATTAGTCACTTTCCTTTCTGCTCCTGGGGCAGAATGCCCAGCACCTGCAACTTAAAGGAGAGGTTTCTTTTGGCTCATATTTGAGATGAGTCAGTTCATGTTTGGTTGGCTGCAACACAGAAAAGGCATGGCACTGAGACATGGAACAGGAAAGCTGCACAACCAGTGGCAGACAGGAAGCAGAGGGAAAAAAATGGAGGAGCTGGTTACAAGAATCCACCTTGCAGGCTACAACCCAGTGATCCATCTCTAACCAGGTCCCCTTTTCCAACAGCAGAGTCACCCACTGAACGCATCCATGAATGAATTCACAGATAAATACAGAGCCCTCCTGATTCAATCATTTTCAAAATGTGAGACTTTAGGGGGACATTTCAGATCTCAACCATATCAACTTCTGTGCCATTTTAACATTCATCTCCATTGTTGTGTATTTTGAGCATTCTTGTAATTTCCAGCACTACAGGATGCTCCCAGCTTATTTAGTTCATTCTCTAAATTAAATAAAAAATCAATGCTTTTACCAAGTAGTTTTGGTTTCATTTGTTAGCATGACAATTTATGTTTAATGTGTGAGTTCTTCTGTTCAGCACTGTATTGGGAAACACGATGCTGCACCTAACTGCCTTTTGTGTATTTGTTGCCTTATACCAGAGATCAGGAAGCCACTGACTTTGGGGCAATTCGAATCCATTCTTGCTTTGTAAATAATGTTTTGGTATGATAGAGTCACAATCATTTATTTGTACTTTGTTGAAGACTACTTTTATAGAAGAACAGAGTTAAATATCATTATCATTTAAAAGTGGGTGAGCTCCAGTTTGAGGTCCTCATAAATTACACTGAAGGGAATATTATTGTATACACTTTTGATACTGGATAATTTATATTTTGCTTGGGCATCTAACTCTGGTTGTAAATTGCTAGCACAGAATATTCTTATGTTCTGCTTTGGTTGGTACTTCTAAGAAATTTGTCAAAGTTATATTAGCACTTTCTTATGTTGAGTTTTTATTTTCCAAATTCTTGCTATATTTGAATTTTCAGCAGTTTTTAAATTCTAGAAAAATGTATATGATGAAATTTTGGTGAATTGAATGTGCTTCACTTATATTTAGAAGCCTACTATTTTTTCCACATGGATATTGACAAATTACATTTTTTATGGAATGTTTATTCAGATTACCTGATCATTTTTTCCTGGGTTTTCTGTCTTTCTGTATGTAAGATTGGCATGTCTCTCTTTATTTATTTGAAAGAATTAAATGCTCAGGAGACAGTATTTTTCTTCTATGTGTTGATTTTTTTTTTTTTTTTTTTCGGTACTGAGAACCAAACTCACGACCTTGTGCTTGCCAGGCAGGCGCTGTGCCGCTAAGCTAAATCCCCAGCCCCTCTTCTATGTGTTGAAAATATATTTTCTCTATTTGTTTTTCTTTTTCTAGTGGTAATGAGAAATTCTTAAATTCATTCTATTTTTTTTCTCTATTTAAGGAATCTTTTCCTACCATGAGAACACAAATATATCATCTATAATATTTTCCTGGAATTTGCCTCCTGCCATTTCATATTTAGATGTATAATTACTAGAAAATATTGTCTGGTATGGTTTGAAGTAGGGATCAAATCCCCCACTTTCATTTTAAAATCCAAATACTTAGTACCATTGTTGAAAAGACTCTCACTTCTGCCTCTTCTACCTTGCCATTGCTTATTAAATCTCAAATTCATATAATAAAGGACCTTTTTAGGACTTTTGTTTTGAAAGTCTAAATCAACTTAACTATTATAGATTTAAAGTAAAGTTTCATATCACAAGGCAAGTCCACCAATTTCAGTGGTCTTCTTAAGACGTGTCTTATCTTTTCCTGAACTCTACTATATTTTACAATTTTGAGCAAATAATAAAACCATCAGTAAAACATAGATAATGATAGTGGGGGAGAGAATATTGAAACTGTATGTCAGACTGAGGAAATTCCACGTTTGGTTTTCTCAGTATATAAACACAACAAACTCTTCATTATTTAGAAAGTGTTCAATGTCTGTGAATAATATAGTTTTCTCTAACTGAGTTTTGTACAGATTTTATTAGATTTGTTCAAAGATATTCATACAGCCAGGAGTGGTTGTGCACACCTGTAATCCCAACACTGGGATATTTATTTTCAAGAGTAGGTTTTCAGCTATGAATTTATTTTTAAACTTATTTTGTTCCAGTAGGAACATTCAACATGCGACCTATCTTGAAATTTTAAGTCTACAACCCAGTATTCTTTGGACAATAGTCTTTGAGTTTGTGTTATTTTTATTATGTAATTTATTGAGGCAGATACTTACCTCATTGACTTTTAGCTATTTTCTTTGCTTTCATATTTTTGAAACCTTTAAAAGGGTCAAGTCTAAATAAATTGTAAATTTAAAATTATTTCATTTAAATCATAATCTCAAATTTTTGAATTGTGAAATGTTATTCTACATTTCTACTTGCCTTTACATCAATGGCATATGGTACAAGTCTAAACAGTACAGTTAGCTGTGGTATTTTCCTGCTGTATATTTGACTTCCATCATACATAGTCTCCTTGCATCTTTAAATTTTTTCTCTTGCCTGTACCATGATTGGATAGTGGATTTTTTTTTTCTGTTGTTCTAGTTGACTGGACTGCAATACTTACTCTCTCATTTTTATTATTCTCCCTAAAAAGAAGATACCATGCATATGACTCTTCAAATTTGTGTTTAGAATATGATCCTCACTGATACAATCCCAAGTACCGTAATAATAAATATTAAAGTACCAGAAAAAAAAAAAAACTTCTTGTATTTAAAATTCCAAACAATCATGATCTTCAATGATCTGGAAAAAATTAATAAAAATTATTTAGAAGACATTTATTTGTATTTTAAAAGATTATATGATTTATAAATACATAAAGATATCACACACACTTCATTAGAAGTCTTTATAAAAGGACATGAACAGCCAGACAGGGTGGCATACACTTGTAATCCCAGCACTCGGGAGACTGTGGCACGAAGACTGTTGTGAGTTTGAGACAAACCTGGGCTACAAATGAGCTCAAGGCCAGCCTGAACTGCAGAGGAAGACCTTGTCTGAAAAAGACAAAAAAAAAAAAAAAAAAAAAAGGAATGAACAATAATGATACAAATATTTTGCAAACATAAACATTGAGGTATACTAATCATGTTGCACAAGTAAATTTATAAGTAGCTTAACCATATTCACTAAGAAATAGATCGTAAAGCAAAATGTGTAAATACATAAAACTATGGTTTGTTATTGTGTGCATTCTGCTTTACAGCTGCAGTCATGTGAAACAGCATGACAGATAACCCAGGTCTTTTGACAGGACTGATCACAAAACTGCAATAGGTCATCATGTACACTCTGTAAAGATCTAAGATCTTGAGAAATTTTATCTCTCACAAATCTATATGTAAAAAGTACATATATCATTTCATTTATTGAAGAAGTTTTAGTATTTATACAAAAATACAAGATGGTTTCACATAGACAGTTTATGATAATGTACATTTTCATAGAATCAAATTGTTAAAAGTACATAAAATGATTAGAGCTGTCTAAATGTCTTTCACAATTTATACCTCTAGTATTGGAAATGTGAGGATAAAGTGCACAGCAAAAGCAAATCATGAAAAAAATTGCTGGCAATTAAAAATAGTGCGACAAAATAGAAGGAAACAAAACAGAAGGAAAAAGTAGAGAAAGAGAAGGAAAAGAAAGAAATACGAAAGACAGAAAAGAGAATGGAAAACTAACAAAGAAAATTTAATATATTAAAAATATTTTACAGAAATATAGTATGAGTTGTGTAATGCAAATATACCTTCAACCTATTAAAAGCTCCTGGAATGTCATCAGCTGAAAGGAATTACAATGCAAACAGAGAATAAATTTTCAAACTGAAATTTCTACCCAGACTATATCTAATAACCAAGTAGCAAAAGTGAATTTTATGCCAAATACATTAAGCATAAATGAATTATATTGGTCACATTCTGAAATCTACTTTTAGGAACCTTAATCAAACCTAATTCAAAATCTTTATAGCTTAGAGATTAATTGAAATGCACTTTCTACTGCAATATCTATCCAATCTTCAGGCATTTATCATGTAGTATTTCACTTTTGCCAGTCATTAATATAGAAAAAGCAGATAAATCTTGGAATTTTTTAATGTGACAATGGTGTGAATTGTACATATTTGATTATAAAAACAGTGGGGATAGTATATAAAGTGGCATTTATTGTTCAAAGTAAAGTATGTGCTAGCTTTTTCATGTTAGATTTAGTAATAAATAGAAGTCTATCTTCTTCAACAGATGAATGTGTAACCATATCACTTAATGTGTACTGCAACATTGCAAGAATCTCTACATCAGCAAGTGGCTGTTGTTCAGGTCACTGAGCTTATCAAAGTATTTTCATTCTCTGATGAAGAACATTTTTGAAGGCATAAATGAAGCTATGTGTGGAGTAGTACACAATTGGATAATTTGTCAACTATCCTATGTACAACAGGAAAACAATAACCTCCCACCCAGAATTTAATTTTTTTTTTTTTTTTTCTGGTACCAAGAATCGAACTTTCCACTTTGCGCTTGCCAGGCAGGAGCTGTGCCGCTAAGCTAAATCCCCAGCCCTCAGAAGTTCATTTTTGAGAACTTTTGTAACTTTTAAAAAATAACACTTTGGCTTTTAAGATTTGAGTTTTCAGGATTTCAAAATTTAGAGTTTTAGATTTTCTAGATCGTAATTTTTGATTTTTGGTCTTTAGAGATGATTGACTTTTAAGATTTTGATTTTGTGAGATTTTAACATTTTTGACTATGGTGTTTGAGACTGTCTTTTGAGAATATGATCAGATCTGCTCAATTCTAGGTGACTCTATGCCATACATCTGAAGGAATCTGCTCCATTGCGCTCTCCTAGATCAAGGTGGTTACTTGTGATTCTCCTTAGGTAAGCAGCCTCTGGAGAGTGAAACACACCTTAAGTTTCTGTAATCTTATCCTCTAACGGCGATGCTTAATTAACACCCTCTTCCTTTAATTGGTGAACTAGTATTAGGGTAGAGAAAACAGCACAATTTACTCCAACCAATACAAAATTCATACCATCAATTACTTACTTCTTCTGTAATGTTCATTCCAATACATTAGTGGGGTAAATCAAAGGAATTACCGCGCTTACCCATTGTTGAACTCTAAATAGGATACTTAGCAGCTCTGTACTGACTTTAGAATGCGAGGGAGATTAACGTTGATTATCTTCTCTTTTAAAACCTTAACCAAACTCTTTCTATTATAAACATAAAATATATGTAATCCTCTTGAAAAAATAAAAAATGTCTCCTTTACCTCCTTACTTATTTCCATGTCCTCTTCTACAACACATACTCAAGCCCATTTCTTTTCTGTTCTGCCTTATTTTAAGGACATCCTAACTGCTCCAAAAAATTGAACCTTGACAAACTGTTAACACATTTTACTCGCAGCAACAAGATGAACGTTATGCAACATAAGCCATTTTGCTTGAAATCATTTCCTTCTTAATTACTTCTTAATACATTCATAATAAAATGTAAATGTTTGGCCATAGGTTCAAAAAGCATGCAATGCTTCATTGTCACATTATTTTCACATCTCCTGCCATCTTGGCCTCAACTGTCTTCCCTATAGTTGCAGTCGCTTCTCTGTTCTTCAGAGAACCCACCTTTCTTTCCTCCCCTTACTTTTATTCTCTGCCTGGACCATTATCTCTGTTGGTCTTCGAATGGTGAACTCATTCATTCATTCTCATCTCCTAAGGGAGACTTATCCTTATACTGTGTGTGTGTGTGCCTGTGTGTCTGTGTGTGTGTATGTGTGTGTGTTTGTGTGTGTGTGTGTGTGTGTGTGCGCAATCAAGCCCACCACTATGGGTCACTCACAACTCACCACTGTCTGGATTTACACTCTTTCTGCCACCAACTTACACAAAATATTTCTAACTTAACACAAAGCAAAAACAAGTTTAATTTCAGATATTATTTTAATAACCTACAAATTTAAAAGGTGAAACTTACCTCTCATTTAAATTGTGTCATTCTTGAATAAACACTGTCAGGATTTAATATATGAATAAGGATTTAGTAAATATAACTTCCTTTCACATTTTAATTGTCTGAGAAAAAGGTTATTTACTTTCCATAAGAATCAATAAATTATATTTGTTAAAATTAATTAATAATAAATACTTGTTGAGAATAGATTTTGAAATCTTCATTTTCTGTTCTGAATTGTAAGTGGAAAGACTGGGTGTGTCTCCTAAAATTCTTGTGTTGAAAACTAATCCCAATGGGATGGCATTAGGAGGTAGTAGGATGATGAGAACACACGTATCATGAATTAGAATAGTTCCCTTACAAAATATACTGCATAGATCATCTTTGCCTTTTTCACCTTATGAGAACACTCAAGGAGTCCTCATCTATAAGCCAGAAAGTGAGTCTTCACCACTGAACCAATCTACCAGCATCTTGATCTTGAATTTTTCAGCCTCTAATATCATGAAAATAACATCCCATATTCTCTCTGTGTGTCTGTCTCTCTCTGTCTCTGTCTCCCTCTCTTATACATAATATAATTATCACCTTCTACTGAATTACCAGAATCACCAATCTGCTAACTTTGAAGCAATCCTCATTATAATACAGTTCTGCATGGGAAAGGAAATTAGTGGAAGATATTCCCCCTAATCAAAATGAAACTAAAATTACAAATTAAAACTGCTAAAAATTTAATGTCACATAAATGTAATGTGTTTGCTGAAAGAAATGTTTCATCAAATTTAGATTGTCTTTGAAAGCTTGAAGAGTAACTGAATCTTCATTTCTACCCACTGAGATATTCTTATAAATTCATGCAGCCAAATTCATTAAGGTAAATCAAATGACTCATACAAGTTGATAAGCAGGAGAAAATAGTAACAGATCTTATGTGTGTATAAATATTGAACACCTCTGGAGGCTGTATGTACTAATATATCATTTACTGTAATGTAATGATGTTTTATATTCTCCAACCTGTTATCATATAAAAATGCTTCTTCACGTTAAATTGCCCATGTCTCCATTAATGTGTGTCAACGTTATTTTCTAAGTATCATAGTTGTTATATAATACTGTAATGTAATAAGAAAAAAATTATACAGCCCAATTTCCAATTAAAGGAGTTATGGTATGATGAAATTACTGAATATTTAAAGTATATATTTTAGTAATGTTTCTACCAAGCTGTAACAATTCATAACATAAAATATTTTTGGAACTATCTTATGTATCTGTTTGTTTTTTAAAACTAAATTTATCTATGAAATGTCATTTACTGAGTTACAATTATAGAAGTTCAGCTAATACTTATAGGCCAATTATGGATCTAAGAACATTTCATAGGAGTAATTTACTTAACATTTATATATACTCAGTAAGGTAAATATTATCTTGTTCAATTGTATAGGAAAAATTAGTGTTAGATTCAGGAATTACTTTCTGTTATGGTTTGTGTCTGATGTTCCCCCAGAGCCTCATGTACTTTTAGATGGGACTTATTGGGAAGCAGCTGAATCTAGATTCTGTGAATCATTTGTAGTGCAATGGTGGGATTAAGAGTGCTGGGATTGAGGCGGGTGATTGCTGCAACAGTTCACGGATTGGATTGGCCCCTCCCTGGTCCCAGCAGTCTGGACAAGGCAAAAGAGGCAGAAAAGGCTTATTTCCCCCTTTTTTCTCATGCTTGTTTTTGCTGTCTTCTGCCACTAACTGTTGCCCTCTGCCATGTGCCATCCTGCCTTGGACCCAGCTGGCTATGTGCTAGAACCTTTACAAACTGGGAGATCAAGAAATCTTTCCTCTTTTCACTATGGTGTTGACTATTTTGTCTCAACAACAAGAAAAGTAACTAAGACAAAATTTGGTACCTGAGAAGTGGGGATATTGCTATGACTATACCTGGCCATGTGGTTCAAGAGTCTTTAGAAATGGGTTGTAGGAAGTGTTTGGAAACAGTCTGAGATGCCTGCCGAAAAAGTAGTGCTGGAATGCCTTAGGTTGCACTATATGGAAGATTCTGGTCAGAGCTCAGAAAACCAGACAGCTGATAGAAATCCAGGTGGCAAAGGCCAGGCTTAGGAGGTTTCTGCTGAGAAAAAGGACTGCAGCGGTTACTAGATCCCAGATGATGTATTATGGCTTGGCAGAAGGTTTTTGTCTTCATTTTTCTCATGTCTAGAAATTTAGCCTGAACTGAGATTTAGGGTGACAGACTAATTAAAGTTGAGGTGGTGGCATGGCCACTGTTGGGCCGTTTCAGCCAGATTTATGTTGCGAATCATGAGCAGAGTTCAGCTGAATACTCCAAATGTTGTGAGTTTGGCCAGAAAGCTCTAGGAAAGCTGTGGACTGCAAAGATAGAGCAGAGGAGCTCTTGATTGTTAAGAAAAAGCAGAATAGAAAGATCACCTGAGTGAATCACAAGAAGCAGCAGGACTCCTCCCACTACAACCTCAGAGTTGCAAAAGTGAAAACTTTGCTTTGAGAACAAAGCCCCACTCTACCATGATTCAGAATGGCAGCAGTATGGAAAAATTGTTCCTTGAACTTGGATTCAGAGTGCTGGACAGTCCAGGCACTTGACTTCTACAGCCAAGAGAGAGGGAAGCCTGGTGACTGCTACAGCTGGCAGCAGACCTTAGCATCATCTACATGGTGTTGGTTTTAGGTGCATGTGGAATGGAAGACTTGTGAGGTCAAGAAGGCTTCCATAGTGATTTCAGAATGTGTGAAAGGCCAGGCAGTGTGCCCCTGAGAGGGCAGTATGTGAAGCTGTTAGTGTGAAGCCAAAGGTGCAGTGGAGACCCCAAAAGTTTGGAGAAGCCAGGAATGTGAGTCATCTAAGGAAAACTATAGGAAGGAGCAGAGTGTGCCCAAGACTGAAACCACGAGAGCTACACCTAACAGAAGTACCATAGAGGTAGAACCACTTAGACCCTTTGTAGTCCATATCTTGCCACAGATTACCTCAGATGCTCCACATGAAACTACAGAACTTAATGTTTGCCCTGCTGGATTTTGGACTTGTTTTGCTCTCATTCCTTTGTATCTCCATTTGTAATTTTTGGAATTGAAATGTCTAACTTGTGCCAATGAAGCTTGGAAGTGTGTAACTTTCTTTCATTTGTACAGGGTCTCATTGTTAAAAGTTTGCCTTAGATCTTAGAGGGGACTTTGGACTTGGATTTTTCAGTAATGCTGAAACTGTTAGGACTTCAACAAATCCTAGAGATGGGCTAAAAGCCTTTGCATAAAGGAATGTATATGAGTCTTTGTGGGACCCAGGGCAAAATGTTATAATTTGTTATAATTATAATCTAATATAATTAGATACCCCCCTCAAAGCCTAGTGACTTTTAGATAGGACTTTTTAAAAAGCATCTGAATCTAGAGTTTGTGAATGATTTATAGTGCAATGGTGGTATTAATAGTGTTGGGATTAAGGGTGGATGATTGCTGTCCACTGATTGGATTGTCCCCTACTTATTCCCAGTAGTCCAAATAAAATAAAGGGGGTAGAAGTAGACATGTTTCTCCCTTTTTGCTCTTGCTTGGTTTTGCTGTCTCCTACCATGAACTGTTTCCACTCTACCATGTGCCAGGCTGCCTTGGACCCAGCTTATTATGGGCCAAAACCTCTACAAACTGTGAGCTAAATGGAAGGTTTCACCTCTAACTTTGGGTGTCAGGTATTATTGTCTCAGCAATAAGAAAAGAAACTAAGAAACTGTCAGAGGACTTGGCTCCAAATTGTATAGTCTTAAGGCCAGCTTGGCAACTGTTGTTACCCAATTACTATTTAGTTCTTCATGTTCACATTGTGTATGAACATTTGTATATGTATGTGTTCATATGACATGTACTTTTTGAGTACAATATATACTTTAGTATTATGTCTATATAAGTGTACATCTTCTAAGTGATATTAATTGGATGCTAGTCTTAAGTACCCATATGAATTGCAATAAAACATAAATTGCTCTATGTTTCCCATTGGAAAAAGCTGGGATCAATTCAATATAACTTTATTTTTTATGGTATTAAAAATCTCCAAAATTTCTTTTGTGTCTACAATTAAAAGATTTCTCCATCTTCTAAGTTTTGCTCTGTGGATAAAAACTAAACCAAAGAAATATTTTATAATGATAATATTATTTGTATAATAATTTTTTCCAAGAAGAGGAAAATTGTATTTATATCAACAAATTTGAATTATGTGCACTTAAACATCAAAAATTTATTATTTAAAGTAGTTTTCTAAATCCATATCTGAATTTCTTGAGGAAATATGTAGTAAATACTAAAATTACACATATTATTTGGACAAACTGTGCCATATATCGTATAAAATATGTCATTTAATGTAGTAATTAAAGTCATTATAACTCTTGTTTTTCATAAAAAGAACACGTGGGTCAGCTCAAATTATATGAGCAGAAAAGTCACTAAATTTTAACCATGAATTCTTACAGTTCAGCAAAGAAAGAAAGAGTAGAGTGTCAGTCACTGTAAATGACAACACTAAGATAGACTGGGAAATAACAATGACAAAATCAAAACCAAATAAAATTCTTCCATTACTGTTTGTAACAAGGCAAACTGTACTATAATTTGTTTGGTTTTATTTTCTGTTAAGTGGAAGAAAGAACACTGTTTTTCTTTTCTTCCTTCCCCTTTCCTGATTCATCTTGAAATGAAGCATACTGACGTTTCCCTTACAAAATCATCTTTGTATTCAGTTTGATAATATGCTAAAAATGATCACAAATCTTAATATATGTTGATACAAAATGAATATTTATTTGTATATTTTCTTATTCTAGGAAGATATTGCCGCCAAAGTAACATTTTATTATGTGTTTTTAAGACTTGGTCCTCGAAAAACACATTGCAATTTTCTCCATTGCAAATAACAGGGTTCTAAACTTGACACAAAAGAAATATCTCAAATTTACCCCAAAATGGAGAAACAAGTCATGATAAATATTTTAGTGAACTCTGTAACTCCCCTGATTGTTATGTTGTTTCACTCAATCAGGACAAGGAAGAATAGGAAATGGAAAGAAGAAAGATATTTTGACAAAGGATCAAATGGAATGAGCAACAGAATCAGAACAACTTTTTGACTCAGCTAATACAAAGAAAGAATCACAAAAATCAGAGCAAATCCTGGGAAACGTTCCATGCTTATAAGTGTAGATGTTTGTATCTATACATTTTACATAGTATCTGTAAAATCATTTATTAGAATGTATGTACAAGAAGAATAAAAGATCTATTATTCAAATCAGAGAAAGTTGTAAAAGTTTCCTTTCACATGTCAGTTTAAAACAGAAGAGTCAGTAATTTCTGGGGCTGTATCATACAAAATCTTATTGATATTAAATATGGTAAGCATTTAAATGCATGTTGCATTTAAAATTTTATCACTTTATATTTTAATAATGATTTTTTTGTATGTGTTACAAGTTTAGAACACTTATTGTTAAATTTAATATCAGTAATACAAGCTTATCATCCATAAAATAAAATAATATTTTGGCCTAAGGTATTAATAAAGGTTCAAAATTAGATTTATTACTCATCTGAATTAGAAACACAGTCTGTTTAGCAGTATTTAATGACTAACTACAATTACAGTTTCAATTTCTATGAAACTATGCAAGAACTAGCAAAACAAAATGAAACACAAAAGTATTTTTGTCATTTCCAAATGGCTTAATGCAGTCTATAGAACCTTTTATGTAAGTACATAAAAATAATCTTCTAAGGAAAATAATTATTCAGTAATAAAAGTGATTTTTAAAAATTATTATCTTTAGCTCTTCGTCATTTTGCATTTTCATTTTGTATACTTAGATCTCAATTTGATAATTAATATTAGTTTCTATAGAAAAGTTTAAAGAGCATGTAAATATGTTTTAATATTGGTGAAATATTTTAAATCCTAGCATATATGCATCTAAAACCAAATTTTTATTAATAATCCTATCTTCATTTATATTGCTACCCATAAATATAACCATGTTTACAGTGAAATGGAAATTTTCCTATTTTAAATTAAAAACTAGAGTAATTATACTAAAACTGAATTTACGTACATGTATTAATTACTACATTTGTGTACATACACAAGAAGTCATCTGTGTGTATTTAGGTATAATTAATTAATAGATAAATGATAGATGAGTAGATAGAATTTCAGGATGTGAAATGAACACATGGAAGGAATATACTTTAGATCCTAGTTAATGTGAGAGGTAGTGAATTCAAGTGATTGAAAACTATTTTTTTCAGATAAGTCCACCGGTCCAGAGAGATAAAATAACTTCTTCAGGATCACACAAATAAGATTAAGTTTATATTAATAAGATGGTTTCTATGAACATGGTTCTCTAAAACAGTATAGGTACATCTTCTGAGATATGTATAACTAAAAACAGATTTAAAGTAAAGGAGTATAGGTCTTTGCAAAATGACAAACAACAAATTCCAGGGCTTAACTTTACCTTTGGCCAGATTAGCATAAGAAATATTTCCAATAGGTGTTTTAGAATAGTTTATATTTGTATTAAAATGTTTTATTTTTTCTAAACAACATTCCATAAAAAGTCAAATAATTATATACTTGTAAGCATTCCCAAATGCATATTTTTTCTGGATATTACATTGTAGTTTAAACTATAAAGCATGTTATATAAGTAAAATTTAAAACATTAAGAAATTATGCTCCAACAATCAGTTTTTCCACATGAATCATGTACATACATCAGCTCAGGAATCCTTCTGATCACAAATAACACGGCTTGCAAACAGAAGCATTTGGCAACATTTTGTGACCCTTCTCAAACTCCCCATTGGGTGCCAAACATGACTATCTTCTCTGCAGGAACACAAACACTGCCATCTTCCCCAGAATCATGGAATAAATAAAGTTCATGAACTGAGCTACCACTGTATATCTATCTACCTATCTATGTATTTATAGAGATATAGACATATCAAGATATCTCTATAGATATAGGGAGATAGAAAACTATTCAAATTTTATAGAGAACTTCAAAAGTCATACCTTGCTCTTTAAAATACTAATCCATCATCTCTACTATATTAACTAACATTAAAAGAAATTAACTGCACACTTGAGGAAAGCAATCATTACTTTTAATGATTGGAGTCTAGTGGCAGGCATACTCACATTAACTCTTGTTTTAAATATGAAAATGGAAGCAAGACAATATTTAATACATATTTAGTAGTTTAAGTGGCTGTCCCACATGTAAATTATGAATATATTCATTCAGATTTTATGATATTAGAAGTTCTGATATATACTTTGGACGGCACATGTACAAGTCCATGGCCTTGAAAATAGTTGCTAAAATATTAAAAATGCAAAAGTAAATTAGAATATACATATAAATTACATATGATATGTTGAAGCAAAGTAAGTACAATGCATTTCACATTGAAACTTATTTTGGCATTGGTTTTTCAAACACAGTGTAAACATATTTTCAGGATGCTGTTAAATCAAGGTAGGAAGAACTCATTTCCTGAGTCACACTATTTGGAAAAACTGATGCTATCCTTTCTCAGGACACCCTTCCCAAAAAACAGGGCTGGTTTTCTTTTCATAGTTTTCTTTTTTATTGTTGTTGTTCAGTAGTGTTTGCTTAGAGTGGGATTAATTCTGTCTAAAAGTTTGATAGGTTTCCAGAAAGCCCTGTCCACAATCTTTGGATCTAGAAAATGGCCTTATGTCAGGATATTTTTTCTTCTCTTCTAACTGGCATTTCTAGGCTGCCTGCTTCTTCATGCTGCATCTGGTATATAAGGGATAGAAGATCCAGAGGAGCAATTGACATGATGCTTCTGAGTGCCAATCTTCCCAGGCAAAGTCCATTCTTCTGTGTCTTTCAGCACCTTCTCGTATTTGTTTTACACGTGATATCCATGGCTTTTTCCTTTCTTTTTCTTTTTTGGTTCCAGGAATTGAACTCGGAACCTCTCACTTGGCAGGCAGGTGCTGCACCACTGAGCTACATCCCCAGTCCTTGGCTTTTTTTCATTCTTGGCCCTCATAGGACAGATAGAACCCCAATGAATATTGCTAGGTCCAAAGCTTTGTTAAGTCGCATCTGTTTGTTATAAGGACAGGAAGTAAAAAGAGTTGAGTCTTTTCAAATGTGCTGTGGATTTAAACATGTATGCAGGACACATCTATGTCCTGGAGTCTGAAATTGGGGAAAGAACAAGAAAAGAAAGGATTTCCACTGCTGGTGGGAATGCAGACTGTTGAAGCCACATTGAAAATCAGTTTGGAGATTCCTCAGCAAACTAGGTTTAGAGGTCCCATCCAACCCAGCTATTCCCCTTCTGGGTATTTTCATAGAGGACCTGAAAATGTCATATTACAGTGATATATGTGCACCCATGGTCATAGCAGCAGAATTTGTAATTGCTAAATCGTGGAAGCAACCCAAATGTCCATCCACTGAGGACTGGATCAAAAAAATTGTGGTACTTTTATGAAATGGAATATTACTCAGCTATAAAGAAAGATAAACTCGAG
>NW_004955436.1:18623146-18634287 GCF_000276665.1 Chinchilla lanigera | reverse complement strand
GTACTACTGTCTTTTATTGCTTTACTGAAAGGAACAGTTAATGATTACTTGTTTGATCAATTTTGCCTGTCTCTATTTGTTTTCCTGAGAAACCACTTTGAAGATATCAATAAGTAGTACAACAACCATGGCTAATTTCCTACAACTTTGTCTGTAACTCTGTTTTGATTGTGTTGTTCTTAGGCTATTTTGTAAATAGATGTCTATTTTTTAATATGTTTTCCTTCCTTTTTTAAAAAAATAAGAAAAGAAAAGAAAAGAAAAGAAAAGAAAAGAAAAGAAAAGAAAAGAAAGGAAAGTCAACTCTACACACATAAGGATCATCTGAAATGGAGAGAAGGAGAAATTCAATTCTCACCTCAACATTTATAGCTTTATGAATAATTTTGTTAAAGAACCAAACAACTTATTTTACAGAGTATTAATTTGATATAAAATTATCAAATAAATAATGGGGAACATACATCTATATGAATACATAAATATGTGTGTATGCCTATAAATATAATCTGTGTTTATCTCTCTTTCTCTTTTCTTTTCTTCTGGCCAAATTAATTTATTTCCAAAATGGATTTAATCACATACACAGGAAGCACAACTACAAAGACTTTTGTACAACAACGTTTTAAACTTTTTTTTTAATTTCAAAGTAACTTCAGATCCCAAAAGATTGCATAGATGGTACACAGGCTGTACCTAGCTGCTGCGAAGTGACAAGACCTCAGGGAGTCAAAGCAGGAGCTCAGCTCCGTGTCATACCAGCCACTGATCTGCAGGCTCAGCATCCAGTTTGCCATGGTTTCCCTTCCTGGCCAGGATCCACAGGGCTCAAGTCCCATCTTTTGTCTGCTAAGCTGTGACAGTTGCTGCTTGTCCTTTTTGACCTTGACACTGATTAGCACAGGTAACTGTCAGTTTGGGCCTGGGGTTTGCTCAAGATTCTGGATGTATATTTTGGACCAGCAGCTCCGGAGCTACACTCACATTGCTGGTGACCACCACGAGGCCACAGTGACCTCTCCTGCAGTGTTTCTGTTGCTCCTTTGATCAGGTGGAGGTTTCTTAAGACTCATTTTGCGTGATGTTTTGTCGCTAACTTCAAGGCCCATTGCTGACTCTCCTCTGCAGCCATTATCCCTGTGTTTGTCACATGGCAAACTCTGTCCCCCCCACTTCTTCCACATCAGTCAGAATTAGAAAGGAAGAACTGGCCCTTCCCCAGGGACACTTATCTACCGGTAATTTCTACCCCCGTGGACCCAGGGATGCTAACGTGTGCTGTGGGCCACCTATTACATTACCCTTCACGCACTGTCTCAGGTTTGGCCCTTACAACTTCCACTTCTTTTGTCCCTTTAACAAACCTGTGTTTGTCCCCCTTTTCTGGCAGAGACACTCTCAGCTCATCTTGGTTTGGCCTGTCTTCAGCCAGGACCCCGGTTTCTTCTGTTAAAGAACAGTATAGGAGCCTAGAGCTGGCGCTGGGTGTTGTGGCCTCCAGGCCTTGAGTACATGACATGTATGTACCTGCACACATGACATGTATGTATATGTATGTGCAGACACCTGTCTGCACATATTTTTGTATCTGGCTGCATTTATGTCATAAAGGCACCAGTTCAACAAAGCAGGTACTCATTATCCACAGCGTACTTCTAGTTTTTCCACCTTAGAATACAGCGTCAGAATAATTGTCTGTGTGAAACAGATTTCTTAGCTGGACTCAATATCTATTCTTTTGTCTCTGGAGCCAGGAAAGGGGGCCTGCAGGGCCAGTTCTTTCCGGTAGTATTGGGAAACAGTCACTGCTCACAGAACCCAAACCCACATAGCACCAGCCTCTGTTCATGGCTTTGGAGTGTGGGCCGTGGCCCAGCCATCCCAGATATCCTGCCTGCACACCCAGACACTTGTAATATTTAAACTCTACAAGTAACTAGTTGCGCTGAGAATCCTGCTCCACCTATAACTGACTGAACACCATGAATCTGCAAGACTATGACTCTGGTGCGTTCAGGGCACTTGAGCATGGCTTGGTGAGAGAAAAATGTGGGTAAATAGAATAGAGGACATTCTCTGTGGGAATAACTATGCTCAATATTCTGTTCTTCAGAGGAACAATAAATTATTGAAGCTAAATATCTAGTTTTATTAATGTTACTGATACAAATTGAAAAATGATCTTTAGATTATAAATACTGTTGCTAGACAAAAAAACTCATGAAGAACCAGCTGTGGTGGTACAAACCTGTAATCCCAGCACTCTACAAGGAGGTTGAAGCAGAGGGATCGTAAGTTTGAACCTAAACTGGGTAATTTATTGACTTAGCAAGACTCTATCTTGAAAAAAAAAAAAAAAAGGTTGGGGAATGTAGCTCTGTGTGAGGGCCCTGTGTTCATTTCCTAGTACTTTCTCCCCCCCACACACACACAAAATAAAATATTTAAAATTAAGCAGACAAATATGAGTCAAATCTGTTGGCATACATATATAATTCCAGCTACTTGGGAAGTTGAATGAAAAACACCAAAAATTTAAGGCCAGGATGAGTAGTGCAGTAAAACAGACCTGGCCCAAAATTAAAAGAAGAGGGGATGTAGCTCAGGGTAGAGCGTTAATGGATTCAATAAGTGGTATCACCAAAAATAAAGAAAAGTTGAACAGTCCCTGTTTTGTATTCTGGATTTGTAAAGAAATAAGAAATGAACTGCCATACATATCTATGTACAATAAAAATGTAAGATTTTTGCAAGGGAAAGGTTATCCTCTCCCAATCTACGCTTGCAAGACTGAAATCTGCACATGTTTAGGGGTCATTTGGAAAGCTGCTCAGAGCAGTGTATGTGAAGGTACCCTTGGTAGAAAGCGCTCCTGAGTTCTTTCCTCCCATCGCATGCCTGCCAAGGCCCCCATGCTGCACATGGACTAACAGATAAAACTACTCCCTAATGGGAAAATGAGAATCTAAAACGAATAGTAATTTATGAAAATGATTTGGGCACTTCCCAGACAAGCCAGGTGCCTGGTTATGCGCTAGCTACAACCCCAGGACGTCACCATCATGAGTTTTCAGTGTGAATTCAATGCGAGCACTGGCCTCAGCACAGAACTTCCTGATGACCAGAGGTTCTCCTGCATCAAAATTTACTCTTCGCATCTCATAGTCCATCTACCAACTCCCTAGATCCTCATTTTCCTAGTGGTTCCCAATCCATCAGTTGTCTTTCCATTCGGCACTGCAGATATTCATTTCATTCTGTTCTGTATAAAGGCGTTTTCAAAATTATTCATGAAGTTATGTTAAAGGTTTTACATTCACCAAAGTGATTTAGTAAGCAGCTCCCCTTGTGATTACGGCAAGCAGGGGTACTGGAAGCCCTTGACTTCTCTCTATCTCTTTTTCTGTCTGGCCATCTATATTGTAAGCTCAGGAGTGAGTATTTTGATTTTAAAATTAATTTTAAAATTAGAAGAACTTCAAATACAAAATTGTTGCTAAGCTTCAGAATGTCCAATGTTTTTCTTATGTGTGACAGTTCTGATCGTTGCATGAGCATAGGAAACACATTTTTTTTTAACAGGAATTTAAGAGAAGAGAGTAATAGTGACCTAAAAGGAAATAGTGAAATTCTGATTATTAGATTTCAACACATATTTCTATACCTAAGGCTCAGGCTATCCCAGAAAATAGTAGCAAAGCATAAAGTTAATCTTTCACACTGTGTTTATATTAACACATATGCAATTTTATATCGTGTTAATAGAAATGTTATTTCCCTCACAAATATTCTTTAACATAGGACAATTTATAGCTTAATATGCAAATACTGCTTACTAAGGAATACTTTGCCTAATTACTTTTAGAGCTCAATCAAGAATTTAAGTTAGGTGAGAGTTGACAGTTTTGGAATGCAAAAGATTTGCCTTTCCAGATTTTAACTAATTAAACTTATAATTATTCAATACTTTCCTTCTTTAAGCACTTTAAAATACACTTTTTAAGTCAATTTTCTATGAAGTAGAGCAGTAAATGATCATCAGCCACGTTCCTCAGACAGAAAACATGTGGGCACTGAATTTATTGATGCTTTCTTCTTTATGTTATGTTTACATTAAAATAGCTGAAATTTTCTAACAGGCATTGAAATTGCTCCAAAGAGTATGCATGCACTCCATTACTACTTGAACTTAGAAACTATTTCAAAATGAGTGTTTCAATTTTTTTGAGGAAAGCTCTAATGCTTCTTGTTCTCTAATGAACTATAAATTGCTAATGTGAGGATCTATGCCAGTATAAGTAGTGATAACCTTGTTTTTTTTAAAGGAATGTTTTGGACAGCTGCTATTAGTCAGGGTTAATTGTTTTTAACAAGTACACAAAGCTGTGTTTCTTTATTTGGAGAAATTGAATGAAACTATGATGAGATTATGTTTTAGAATAACATTGATCTGTAAAAGCAAAGTTGTTTAGAGTTCAAAAAGTGGGGAAAAATACCCACTACTTGGAAGGAAATTGAAGTATTCTCAAACATCCATTAATCTATACTGTAATTCTAATGTAATGTTTATCTCATAACTATTATTTTATTGATCTGATTCTAAACCATAAGACAATTGTAGATTTTTTGCTCTGGTTTCACATGACTCTTTCACTACTGCTCACCAAGTTGATGAACAAAAAATGTTTATGTGTATGAAATATATCCCTTTATGGGTTGGTGGAATGAAAATAATTACTGCAATAACTATGTTGCCTTGCCTATATTTTAGAAGCAGAGGATATATATCTTTCACATAAAGGAAGCAGTCATAATTGGCATTAATTAGTCCTAACATTAGCAAAGGATACTGAAAGTAGAAATATTTTCTCATCCTTGAAAGAAGTTTTGTAGTGCCAGGCATATCTGCGAAACAGTTGTAAATAAATTTAGAATGTGCCTTTTGTTCTAACTTGATGAGTTTTTGCTATTATTCCATTGAAATTGCCCTATACCTGATTTGCTACAAGAATTTTTACAAAGTTACAAACTTTTACAAAGTCACAAAACTCAAATGGGCGGTGGTAAATATCACATTTTACTGAGATGTAGCTTGTCTATATCCAATTGTCTAGAGTTCAAGAATGCATAGTTTTAATGAGAGTGATAGAAAAATCAGGGCGAAATGTTATGCTATAATAAATGTACAAATATTTTGTTTTACAGAAGGTCATAAACCTCTTCATTTTTCTTTATAAAATTATGTTAGGTTTTTCAAGGTAAAATTCTATTTACATCATTGTAATTTGTGAAGAAATTATTTTATTTAATACTGTACTCTAGGTACTGCTATGGCTTATATGTAGATGTCACCCTACAGTAGGGATCGCAAACCTTTTACAGACAAGTACCCACACCGCAGCCAAAACCCTACTTATTTATTGCAAAGTGCCAACACTTCAATTAATCTTTAATACTGAGATTTTAGTTCAGAAAAAAACAACTCATATATTAACATTTTTGTCTTAAAAGAAAAAGAAATAACACAAGTGCAATAGGTTCCCCACCACTGTGCTAAAGCTCAAGATGCTTAGAGGTAGGGCTTTTGAGAATGACTGGGTCATGTGTGTGATACTGGATCAGTCCACTGATAGGTTTACCATAGTTCTAGGGGTGGATGATGGATTTACCAAAGAGAGCAATGTGCTTAGATGTGGGTGGAGACAGCCAATAGGCTTGTCGTCTGGATAGAAGAGAAAGGAAAAGAAGAAGAAAGTCTACTCTGCTTCTTGTCTGCCAAATCGTAGGCTATTTCTCCATCGCCATGATCCTCTACCAGGCCGCACTGCCTTGGATGCAACTGGTCATAGACTGAAACCTCCATAGACTATGAGCTAAAACAAACCTTTCCTCCTTCAACTTGTGAGTGTCAGGTATTAGTCTCAGCAATGAGAAGTGACTATAACAGGTACTGATCCTGTAGGTTTAGGGAGAAAGAAAGATGGCTTTTAATCTTTAGAGATTTGTACCTTATTATAATGGAAGACAGTAGAAATTACCAATGAAAATTACATATAAATAATTTGAGGAAAATTTTTAGATAATTATATTAAAGTATCAAAGAGACCTAACAAGCAGGCAATTCAGAATTTGAAATTGTGAAGAATTTCAAATTGTGAGTCTAAATGTTAGCCTGAAAAAAGTTTTGGAAGGTAATTTTTATTCAGTTTTGGCATCTCTCAAACTTCCACTCTGTACCAAAATTTTGCTAAGTACATTACAGTATATAATCAATACAATATTCCTATTTATCTATGTTTCATTTAGATGAGTGAGTATAATTTGATAAAGTCTTTCTTTGGATAATTCAGCTAGTAAGTGTCCATATATTTGAACTGCACAATTTTCAAAGGATGGGAATTTTATTTGGGGGGCCTGTTCATCAAGTGTTCATGTTGGAAAACACATATGAGATGAACACATTTATGAGCATGCTCAGTTTATAGTCCTAGAGCACATGTTTAAAAAGGAAAGATAAGGAACACATTGCAGAGCATGCTCAGTTGAAAGCTAGGGATTACAAGGTTAAAAAAGAAAAATGGTGAACAGGAATACTTCCAGGCATGCTCAGTTTAATATTATAATGAATTAAGTTTATTCTAGGTTATTTAAAAGAATGAGTCAGAGTGACTCCGTGACTTTGGCTGGTTCCTAGTAAGTTTCTACAAAGAAGTGCATCTGAAATAAGAGAAAGAACAACTTTGAAGGGGCATCATTGGTCTTTTAAAATAGACAACAGCTCTCTCCACTTCAAGTCTAGAAATTTTGCCCCTAAAAGGGCTGTCCTCATTCAATGGTTAACAATATAGTTTGAGAAGGACGTTTAAAGTGGAAAGAAAATAGGATAATAGAGAGAGATGCAGACAGCTGAAGTAGACTTTCAAGTTGAGCTCAACAACATATTGGCTAAACCAGATCCAAGTAGCTAGTATTAAAATAATCAGAAGATTCTCCTTCATTAGTCAGGTAAGTCATGGGAAGCTATGTTTGTAGTTACTCTTCAAATATTCAAACTTGTAATAACAAACATATGGGGAACACAGAAGTTGATACACACACTTCATATGGATTCATCTATATTCCTTTAAACTCTTGGATCAAAATGGAAATATACACTTGAAACACTACTTTAAAATGGTAAATATTTGGACAGAACAAACAAGTAAAATTTACTATCAAAAAGACTATTAATTTGCACTTTTTTGACTAGAAAGTGTTATGGTTGAATCAGAAGCAGATTTTTTTCATATCTTAGTATACAGGTGTACTATGTAATTAATTACAGGCACTTCAATTGAGCAAAGAACCACAATATCAATTTGATCCTAATGTTTATGTGAGAATAGATGGGTGGGAATAATCAAGTAGGTAAATGAGGAAATAACATCTATCATCTCTGGAGAAAGAGTAACAGTTACATATACATATTATAACTTCAAGGAAAAGTGCGATAAAAGTGAAGAAAAAAATTTGCTAAAATACAGAGAGAAGAAGAAGGTAAGATTTTCAGAAAAAAATGCTTGATCCACTCAAAAATACCCAAAGAATGTGATAACTTCAAAATAAACATGTATGAAAATAAACCGAAAGGCAGGAAAGAATTATTTAGTGCAGCAAGTATTTTTGTCATATTTATTTGAAAATACATTAGATAAATATGTAAATACAACACTCACGGCATATCCTTAATTTGTTAAATAAACTTTCCATCATTCTGCCTCCAATATAAAAAAAAAAATTCACCTGTATGTGCTGATTTTTTTTAAATTAATTTTATGGGTACATTTTAGATATACATCATGGTCACATTTATTATAGGGAATTTGTACCTGCACATGATAGATCTTGATTCTTCTTTTTTCCCCAGTCCCCTCCCCTCCCTTCAACACCTCTTCCCCTCATTTACAAAAGCTTTGTCTCCATTTTTCCCTGTAATTCTCTGTTTTCTTTTCCCTTCCTTCCTCCCCTCCCCTTTTGTTCTCCTTCCCATTTGAACACGTCTTCCCCCTTCCCAACCTCTGTTATACATTTTGGTCCTTATTTGTCCTTTCAGTTTCTCACTCCAGAGAAACAATGTGATATTTAAACACGTCTGTCCAATTTATTTCATTTAGGAGTATGGTCTTAAGGTGTATTCATTTACTTGGAAATGTTCCGAGTTTATCGTTCTTTATGACAGAGTGGGACTCCATTGTATAAAAACAAAGATCACATCTACTTTATTAATTCATCCATTGATGCACACTTGTGCTGTTTCCAAAATTTAACTATTACAAATGGTGCTTTTATAAACATGGATGAGCACTTATCTCTGTGGCATGATGCTTTTCTTGGGAAGATAGCAAGAAGAAGAACAGCTAGATCAAATGGAACCTCCAGTTTTAGTTTTTTGAGGAATCTCCACACTGATTTCCACAGTGTTTGTAGCAGTCCGCATGCCCACCAACAATGGAGAAGGGCACTTTTTACGCACAAATCCTCTGGCATTTGCTGTTGGCTGATATCTTGATAAGAGCCATTCCTTCTGGAGAGAGATGGGATCTCAGCATCTCAGTGTTGTTTTAATTTGCATTTCTTGAATGACTAATGACGTTGAATCTTTTTTCATATTTTTCTGCAGTTTGTACATCAGAAGTGTCTATTTATTTCAAATTTTTACTTTTGAACTGGGACTCAAGGATCAATGGAAAAGATGAGAAGTTGCAGAAGTAACTCCACATACACTCAGTCACCTTATCTTTGACAAAAGGGCCAAACACCTTCACTGGAAGAGAGATAGCCTCTTTAATAAATGGTGCTAGAAACACTGGCTTTCTACATGCCAAAAGTATAAACTAGCTCCCACCATGCACTAAAATAAAATCAAAATACATAAAAGATCTAAACATTAAAACACAGACACTAAATCTGCAGGAAGATAAGATAGGTTTAACCCTTAAAAACATAGGTGTAAGCAAAAACTTCGTGAACAAAGCCCTGATCACACAGAAAATATTGCAAAGAATCCACTACTGGGATCTCATCTTATTAAAAAGCTTTTGCACGTCCGAAGAAACCATCAACAGAGTGAAGAGACAACCCAGACAGTGGGAAATATTTTGCCATCTATTCCTCAGACAAAGATTAATATCTAGACTACATGAAGAACTCAAAAAAAAATCAGATTTCCCCAAATTTAAAGACCCATTCCAAGAATATTCTTTTTAGTATTCATCTCTTTTTTAATTAGAAATTTCAAAAATTAAAAAAAAATTTTCTCTTATTAATAGATTTCTTAAATGATAATGGTTACAGCATATCACAGAATAGCTTTCACACATGAAAGTATGACATTCTTGATAATTTCTAAATACATATACAAAAGTTTAAGCGAAATAACTATACTAATACCAAAGTCTGAAGGAATCAAAATTATTCCTTTATGGTATGTGGTTGTATGTTGAGTGTTCATGGAAATATTAAGTTTTATCAAAAAGTATGTTTATTAGCATATGTTTGCTGTACATGTGAATACATACATTATGGAATGTTGGTACATGTACATAACATAGTTTAGTTCTTTTTCTACTTCACTGTTTCTTCCCTTCTCTCTCTCCCATCAAAATTTTTAGAAATCCATCTCATTTGTTAAAGATCTATCTATGGGAGAAAAAGATTTTTGGTTTTTCTCCGGTACCGGGAACTGAACTCACGACCTTGCGCTTGCCAGGCGGGCGCTTTTGCCGCTGAGCTAAATCCCCAGCCCTGGGAGAAGAAGATTTTTAAAGATTTTTTAAGACAAAAAATAAAACTGGCTGAAATACAGATAAGCCACTCTACAAATTAGGGGTAATAAAAATGAAGAAAAAACTAACTGGAATACATACTTCCACCATAAATCAAACAATTTATAACCAATACATTGAAGATAATGAACTATGTATAACTTTTCTATCGGTTTCCTGACCAGGTACCAAAGAAAATGTAAGATGAATACATTGATATCCTACGCATTTCATCAGCAAAGTGTGGAAGACTTGTAGGATCATTATTTAAAGATAAATTCTAACCAGTTACTGACTAGTAATCTACATTGTTTAATCTTCTTTAACATGGGAAAGAGAAGAAAAAGTTGAGCAAACACATCAGTGACAATTTAAATGGAACAGATACCACAAAATTAACCCTGACACAGTAGCGAACAGATAAACAACAATAAGAACAAAACAACAGCATTTCAAGGAGAGAGGAAAGAACACAGAATTTGTTCAAAATATGTCTAAAATACCTCTTGTGAAAATTATAGACTCTGATATAAAGAAGAAACTCTGAGCAGGTAACAGAATAAATAAAAATTAATACACCCAATGAGACTTAGGAATACTACTGATAGTGTCAATATACATATAATGGGAGTTACAGAAGACCTAAGACAAAAAAGAAAAGGCAAAACAAAACAAATTCTCAGAATATTTGGACCAAAGTTTTACATATTAATAACAAATAGGAAATACTCAAGAAGACCAATAACTGCAATTAGGATAAACACAGACAGTCCATACCTTGACACAGCAGAATTGAACTGTTAATAAAGAGAGCATTTTGAATGTAGTAAGTAGAAAAGTACTTGTGCAATAAAGTGGAACTTCAGTGCATTTCACTGAAGTTTTCTGAAGAAACCTGTCTTCTGAAAGAAGTGATAGAACGAAAAAGGCAATGGGCTGAAATATTCAAATTATAAAAAAATAAATAAAAAAGCAGATCAGTAAAGAATTCTATACTCAGCTAAGGTATTATTCAAATATGAAGCTAAAATACTGATATGTTCAGGTAAAGGGGTCCTGAGAGAACTGACTGTTCTTTATCTGTAGTACAAGAACTAATAAATGAGAAACTTGAAAGGAAATGACACTGGATGGTAATAGAAATTGGGAAGAGAAACAGAACTTATAAAGGTAATTGCATAGCAAATTACTAAAGAACTGCACACATATTTTACATTTTGTCCTCTCATCTATATTTTATATAAACGATAGTTGTTATAAATAAAATGAGATTATATTTATATAATATAAACGTGTAATATATATGAAAATGACACCAGAAAGAGGAAAGCTGAGGGG
>NW_004955436.1:18611775-18623046 GCF_000276665.1 Chinchilla lanigera | reverse complement strand
AAAAAAAAAAAAGAGGAAAGCTGAGGATATTGAAGCAAGCATTCTGTTTACTAAAATTAAGTTAGTGTTATTCTAAAGGAAAATTTAGTAAAATATGTATATTAGATTTAATCTTCTACAAAAATCCCTTTTAAATTGTACACTATTTACTCACTTCAAAAGAGACCAGTTAAGTATGAATGGGCAGTATGAGTATAGAAAGGAAGGATGTGATACACAGAGAATACAAATAGCTAGAGAGAAGGCACAAGCCAACCCGTCTCCACTATTATGTCATGGATATAGCAGACCAAACACTGCAGCCAATGACAGAGACTGGCAGACTTGCAAGCAATAAATACTAATAATAAAACAACCAAGTATATGATAATTTTAAGAAAATAAAGAACAGAAGAACAGTAAACATAATCTTGAGCTTTAGACTTTCTCTGCAGAAATTTATAAATAATGAAATGCGGGGCTTTCTGCAGGTGATTCTCTCAGGAAGACACTAACTCCACTGGTGAATTAATCTACTGGTAAGTAAGATCATAATTTGATGGTATTATTGGGAAGGACGTTAGGGTATGGTCTTGAGGACACTAACTTGTCCTTGGGCTCTTTTTCTCTTGCTTTTTCTCTGTCTTTGTGCTCCCTGGCTCTCAGAGGAGGAGCAGGTTTGTGTCACAATGCGCCACCCCCCACCACCATCGCTGCGGTGCTTTGCCTCACCTCAGGGCTGTCGCAGTGGAACCAACTGATTATGAGACCTGTGAAACTGTGAACCTAAATAACCTCTCCTTCTTTAAATGATTTCTGGTATTGGACAGAGCAACAAGAAGCTGACCGATACAATCTACCAATGAAACTAACGACCACTTTGTCTATCTGATGTAAAAACCACAGACACATATTCCTTAGTGAAGCTGTAGGTATTATTGATAGTGTAAAGGCCGGGGATGTAGCTCAGCGGCACAAGTACCTGTCTGGCAACCACAAGGTCTCGAGTTCGATTCTCAGTAGCTCCTCCCTCACAAAAGTGTACAAATTGTGTTTTTTTTTTTTTCTGTGAATTAAATGTACAATCACTTCATAATTTCGTCTGATTTTCTGTCACGGATATTAACCTTTTCAAGACAAACTATTTTTGTCATATATTCCTTGAGGAAATTAATGGAGTGAGTATTTTGCCTTCTTACCAGTGATTTTCTTCAGTGTTTTCTGCACAGATTCATGTAATTAGGGGATTTTATTACAGCCGAAAAAAAAAGTTATGATTATCATCCTCCTTTTATTTCATACCTACAGGGTCCTTGAATATAAGTCACACATTCCAAATAAAACTACCGTCATTCATCTGTAAAATATTTATGTTCAGTAAGTGACATGAGGATAGCTTTACTCTTTTTAACCAGATGAAAAATAAATCTGTATTCCCAGACTAACCTAAAAGAAAAAGAAGATGCTTTTCAGTACTTAAAAACCTTCAGTACTAGAAATAAGATGCAACATTAACACATTACTATTTACCTGAAAATTCATGCACTCCCTTGGTAATCACCGATTTTAAAAACATTGTTTCCCTTTGGAAATTGAGTTTACTTATATATTTTGGATGTGATGGTGTACATGTACATAAGTTTCTCAGAGGACTTTTTTATACTAGTAAATTCTCAGAAGAAAAGATCCTATTTCATCAAATAAATTCTGCAATTTTAAAGACAGCTATATTTTGCCAATCTATTGAGTGCGTGTCTATATTTGATTATTCTGTAACTGTGCAGTGATCATTAAATCATCATGAATTCTGGGTGAATTACAGAGGCTGCTGGTCTTATATTGATATTACCTTCATTTATTTACGTACTAAACCTGCTTAAAATATCAATCCTTGTAACAGGGAGCACAGGATATAAATTTCTATTACATCTACCAATTGATCCATAATTCAAGTGTGAAGCAGCAAAACGTGATGAGTGTTTTAATATCTTATGTTAGGAAATTTCTTAGTCTTCATTTAAGAGCTAATAAAATGTAGTAGCACAATGTCATTTATCATCAACTGCAAAACAGAATTTAATGTATATCTAAATGGTCATAAAAATCCATAAAATATTTTGTTTCATACATATATAATTATGAATAGAGTTACTAGTATTGCAAGCACCAGAAAAAAATTTTATGTGTGACAAGAATTTTCTTTACATTGAAAAGTTTATCCATCTTATAAAAAGGAAAGAAGGAAGGAAGGAAGGAAAGAAGGAAGGAAGGAAGGAAAGAAGGAAGGAAGGAAAGAAAGAAGGAAGGAAGGAAGGAAGGAAGCAAGGAAGGAAGGAAGGAAGGAAGGAAATGCCAAGGGTTAGTTTTCTTTTTTCAGTTGAGTGGGATTTTTCTGAAAATAAAATTATTATCAATAACAACGTTTGCATTCAGTTTCACAAATTTTTAAATTCCCTTTTGTATTGAAGAATGGTAGTATTTTAGCCATTGAAATATGAAGCAGATGTGAACATACCGAGTCTATTCTCACGGTCCTGCGTACCCTGGATGTCAGCTGGACTAACACTGTGCTTTGATGGGGAAAAGAAGTTTTAACTGAATCTCATTCACTACAGTGGATGACCCAGGAGTATCCCTCTCAGCGTCTACAGAGAATTCTCAAGAAAATGTGCTGGCTCAAGTTGAAGGGAGTGGTTCTGGGATCATCTGTTCCCTGACTTTTTCTGCTGTTTCACTTTCAGATTCTTACTGTCAAATTCTCTTCCTGACTCTTCTCTCCTTTATTGGAGGCTTTTTCCTTAAAATATACACTGCAGGCTTTACCTGGAAGTATACAGGAGAATTTGTTGGTAGCAGTGAAGGAAGGTTACATAGTCAATAAATGGACAAGACAAATTTAAAAAACATCCATGGCCTTTGGCATCTTATTAGCAGATATTTTTTATTGGAAACATTTCTCAGTAGTCCTTAAAAGCCTTTTGTGTGATGCTTGGAACCACCCTCTATTTTGTATTTACTCTCATTTTTCTCTACGTTATTTGCCTCCACTTGCACATTTCTCATAATTTTATATGCAGCATTTTTGACTGTCAAGTTGTGTGATACTTGTCATTCTTTGTTTGTTTGTTTGGTTTTGGTTTTTCTCCGGTACCGGGAACCGAACTCACGACCTTGCGCTTGCCAGGCAGGCGCTTTTGCCGCTGAGCTAAATCCCCAGCCCCGATACTTGTCATTCTTGACCTCTTCTTCATCCTTTGTCACTTTGTCCTGTATCCCGGAGATGTAATGTATAAGGACTGCCTGCAATGGCTCCTTTGTTTTCTCTATCCAGTTGGCTTTGACCTCTCATAGACACCAGCAGGAAGTGCGAAAATAAAAGTCTACAAAATCAAGGTTTCCAGTTCACTGTGTATCACCCCACTGGGTTACCATATGTTTACTATGTCCTTTTGCATATGAAAACTGCTTCTGCAGGTGACTAGATGTATAGTCCCAGCCTTGTGTTCTGAGTCCTGACTTTTTAACTAAAACTGGTGTGTAATAAAAAAAGGTGTTTATTTCTGATTCCCAAAATTCTTTCCAGGAAAATATTGGGTGCCTGCAATTACTTTAACTTTTTCCCTAATATTTGTATTTTCAGATGAGTCTGGTTTGTTTTGTACAACTGAAGTGGTTTTAGAAGTAAGCCATAAAAAGAAAGCAATGATTATGAAGAGCTTTGTAGATTTTGACTTTTTTATAAACTGATAGAGGCATCAAAAATTAATGTATCTAATTATATCAAGAGATGCAACCCAATATTTGCTAATTACATAAATCTCAAAGCTTCTAGAGGTTCATTTTGCAAAAGAAAAGCCTCCTTCCATCATATGCTTTTGTCATGAGGACACCTGGCACCTGAAAAAGAATTTAAAAAAAACATGAGATAAAAAGGAAATGAAGGAATATTTTCCTGCTAAAGCAGGATGTAAGGCTTTGGATAATATTAGCACCTATATTAGTAAACAGACTGAGATGTAGACAGGAATTTCTACAAATTCATTTTGTATTGCTCCTTAACATTATCCAAAATAGCAAATTGAAACAAGTTTAGTTGTATCTTTAAGAATCACGTTCATTTTGTTGTTGTGCTCAAACATTGACATTACATATATCATTTTAACTCTTTGGAATTGGTTCATTAATGGTATATGCGAATATATTAACCTCACACTGACAAAATTCAAATTTCAAATACACTAGTATAGTACCATGTGTCTTAATTTTCAATTAATAAATATTTATCTTGCTTATGAACAACACATACTAAAATGCACAACGAAGTTACAGCTACTTTTTTTCTGCCATTTTCATACATATTTGTCTGAGCAAAGTAGATAAACTGGGTGCAAGTGAAGAATGACTATTGGAAGAATCTGTCTCTCACTGGCTGTCTCATGGTATGAAAGACTTAGCTATATCAATGCACATGTCTCTGCATTTTGCTTCCCCACACTTTGGGCTTATATCTACTAGATCTATCTCAGACTACCATAACATAACCTGACTTCTGAACTCATAACCATCTCAATGATTAAAATATAATATTTAATAATTTGTGTTTTGTTTTCAGTCTAGAATGTCCCACCAAACTCTCCTGTGTTCATAGGTAGGCCCAAAGGTGATTGAGTCATTGGGGCACTGTACGGAACAGTACATTAATCCATACATGAATTCATGAGAGGCAATTTTGAAAGGTGGGTCACTGGATCTATGGCCTAGCAGTGTGTACTTTTCTCTCTGGTTCTTCTCTCTCTGCTCCCAGGATTCCATGGGATGAGAAGATTTCCTCACCTATGTCCTTCCACTGCACCATTTCTGCTTTGGAGCCAACCAGAAATACACTGAAATTTCTGAAATCATAAGCCAAAATATTTCTCTCCTCCCTTATGTTACAGGTGCTAAGTACTTTGTCCCAATATTGGGAAAGTGGTAATTTATTACCATATATGTGCTGTATACAATAATTATTTTATCTGGGACTTAAACTCTTCAACATAATTGCATTTACTGTACCAATTCTACTGATCTGAGAATAAGCTATAGACAGGTTAAATCATAACCAAGTTATTTAGTAAGTGACTTTACCTGGATATAGTGTATTGCAATAGGACACATTTGCTGGATTCCCATGAGGCTTTTGATGAAAATTCCCTGAGTCTTGAGAGCTAAAGATACTTAAAAATCAAAAATCCTCCTTTCAACTTCTCTCCCTTTTTAGACTATGTTGCAAAAACTAAGTGTAAAGTTCAGATTAAAATGATGTACTTTGGATTCAAATAAACCTCTGTATTAGCTTTCCCATTGCTGGATCACAATAACCAATACCCATAATAGAAAAATAACGTCTAATTTAGCTTACAGTTTCAGACAATTCAGTCCATCACCACTTGGCTCCAAGGCAGAAGGATCACAACACAAGTGTACGGCAGAGCAAAAATGCTTAGTTCATAGCAGCTGAGAAGCAAAGCAGAGGAAAAGAGCAAGAGAGGATGGGCTAAGAGATCAAAAAATGACCCAAGGCCACACCTCCGTGACTATGCAGACAGATCCAGAAGGGTGTTTCACAAATGGCTTGGGTGGATCCCAAAGCTAACCTGAGATTGATACTCCACCCTAATTACCACAATCATTTTTAAAATCTTAGCTTTGTCATATTCTGGCTTTGAGATCAGTGATTCTGATCAGCTTCCTCAATGAATAATCCCAACTCAAACTCCAGAAGCTATGAGCCTCAAAATGAGGTTGTTGGTCTAATTTCCACATCTTTCTCTCAGGATAGCAAACAATTTTTTTCCTGAAGTATGGTAAGATCAAAAGTATTCCGAGCAAGTTTGTGTGCCTTCACCAAAGGAAAGCACCAACAAAGTGGAGAGAAAACTTACCAAATGGGAAATAATTTTTGCCAGCTACTCCTCAGATGTAGGAGTAATATCTAGTATATGTAAAGAACTGAAAAATATTAGGCCTCCCAAGTTTAAAGACCCAATCCAAAATGGACATTTGAAATGAATGGAAAGTTCTCAGATGAAGATTTACAAATGGCCAACACATGCCTGAACAAAATGTTCACCACTGGTCATTCATGATCTGCAAATTAAAACAACACTGAGATTCCATTTCACTACAGAAAGACTGGCTTTCATGAAGAAATCAGCTAATAACAAATGCTGGTGGAAAAAGTATGGACTCTAAAAGATTGTTTACTAGTATTCTAATTAGTATTTTCATATTTAATTTGAGTAAGGTCCTCAAAAGGTAAAAGAATGCAATCTTTTCTCTCCAACTGTACATTTAGCAATGTAGCATTCATGGCTTGAAGTTACCTATGGAAGAAGTTTATCATTATAAAATCAGGAAATACTACAGCCTTTCTCTCTCTTTCTCTCTTTCTTTCTCTCTGTCTCTGTCTCTGTCTCTGTCTCTGTCTCTGTCTCTCTCTCTCTCTCTCTCTCTCTCTCTCTCTCTCTCTCTCTCTCTCTCTTCTTTTTATAGGGCTGTTTCATCAGCTCACCTTTCAGAAGACTCAAGTATTCTATAAAACAGAGCTATTCAAACTGTGATGCAATGAACTACAGGTTACTATTCTATAATGGATTAAATACAAATTTTGAAACATACAGAGTATTCTGACACTGTCATTACATTTATATGTGTGTTTCATTTCTTTTTGGTTACTAAATCTTATTCAGTTTTTCAAATGCTTTAGTCAGTGATGTATTTAGAAGAAAAAAGTGCTTATGAATTTGTTGCTGTAGATACTACACCTAAGTAGTCCCCTGCCCCATGGCATCTTCATAACCAGATCACTTTCAGCTCCTTCTTCCCTGCCACGGAAACTGGGGCTCATCCAACTCCTTGCTTGCTTCCCTTTCTCACTGCTTTAAGGACCAAGAATGACTGATGTCTCAGCCAGCTCAAATTACTGCAGTGAAATTTAGTAAGCATATTTATTTCTGTGTCATAAATTTCATTTTCTGGGAATTCACTTTTATAGAGCAAATAGGAATATTTCTCATGTGGAAAGCTATCAGAGATTCAAAAACTCAAGATTGGCATGAATAGAAGAAAGAAAGAGAAAGTGATGCTAACAAAGGGAGCCAAAAGAAATTGTACAGTGAAAGATTTTGTGGATATTAGAGACTTGCTTAGAAATTCTGTTGTAAAAAATAAAATCCTTTATTATGAAGTCCAATGTTATTTTGAAAGCTACAATTTTCTTCAAAACTTTGGCACTTATTTCTAGCACTTCAAATACCCTATTGAATATTTTATAGTTTGTACTTTACTAGTCTACATTTGTACTTAAAAGCTTCAATGTTATTTCAACACTCTGAAACTAGAGATGCATGGAAAACTTTAGGCCAGAAATGGGTGATACTTATCTCCCTCCATCTTATCTGATTACAATGCTGCCAATATTGATGCTTGGCTAAATTCAGCAAACCCATTTATAAACCTATATCTCCTGGAAAAATATAGCAAATCCACATTCTGTGTTTCCACATATTATCTTCCACTGAGTTTTGACTGCCTCCCCCTGTAGTAAAAGGGAATTAGCATTCGTATTCATTCTACTGTGTACCAATTCATCTATAGTTAATATGTAATTAATAGTCATAATTATAAAGTAGGACTACTTCTAGCTTTAATACAGGGCCAAAATACTTGAAACAAAGAGACCTCACAAAATAATAAATGACAAATACCATATAAATGACAGATTTAAGGTTAAATTTCTCTTTAAACTTCCACAGGTAACATTTTTTCACTTCATTAGCTTATGCCACTCAAGCTCTTTAATGAAAATCTTTCAGTTTCCAAAACTTATCTCATACCCTGCTTGGGTCTTCAGTCAAAAAATTGTTTGCTTTCTCTCCTGTCTCCCTTTGGAGCTCTCATTCACCCACCCTCCAAGAATTTCATGCCATCTTCGTTATGATTAGTTTAGGGAAATAGTAGGTTATTTTATAAAAATGTATTCATTGTCATGTTAATGTGCATGATGTTTTTTGGCTATTATAAATGAGGCATCCATACATATTCTTATATATGTCTCTTGATAGATACATGAGTGCAGTAGACACTGTATTTTATGTCTCTTAGTTAAGCAAGTAGCTGTAGGATTTCTAGGTCATATAGTAATTATAGATTTGATTTCATTAAAAAATTGCCAGTTTCCCATAATCATACATTTTAGAAAAACATTTAAATAAATCTACTCTTTTAATCCTTTCCACCAAGTTTTCAGTCCTTTTACTTTATCCATTCAAGAAGATACCAAATGCTTTTTTATTGAAGTTTTCCAATGATCAATGCTATCATTGACTTGTGCATGTCTGTTTCTCCTTCTTTATTGGGTGGTTTCAATTTACTTATTCAGTTCTGGGAAAATTCCATATATTCTGCTAACAAATATACATAAGAAACACTTAAGGAGAGTATTTTTCTAGTTTATGAAAGAACTTTTTGCTTTTCTGATGAACTTATTTGATACACAGGTATTTTTGATGTTTATGACCATCAATTTAGCATTTTTCCTTTATGTCTAATTATTTATTTTATGTTCAATAGGAATATTTCCCTACTGTACATTATCAAACAAATTTGTGTAAGCTTTCCTCTAAAATATTTCTGTCTCTTGTCTTGAGGTTCTGGTTTGAATTATTCTTTGTGTATCAAATATAATACGGTTTGAGGTTCATAGTTATTTTACACATGTAAATTATTCCATAACATTAACTTGAAATAAAACATGTTCTTTCCTCTTTTTAAATTTTTATGGTGGCTTTGTTCAAATATTTGTTAACTATATCTATATTGGTTTTTCCTCAACTATCTATGCTAGTTCCTTGACTACATTAGTACATTTCTGCAGTCTAATAATTTATAGCAACCCTGAAATTTCTTATTTATTGCATCTTTATAACACTTATTAAAATCATGTTTGTATTATATACTAATTAATTTTTAAGTATATTTGTGGCTAAAGTCTTTTGAACTTTCACATACATTTTAAAAAATTATCTCATATTCTCTGTAGTGGAAACATCTTAGATTTCATTTTAATTTTTTCAACCTAGGTATAATTTTCATGCTGGGCATGCTGCAGTTAATAAAATCATATAAAACTGATCGCATATACTTATATAACCTGCATCCTTGTATATATAGAACATTTCCTTTACCTCAGAAAGTTCATTTTTTTAATCAGGCACTCTTTGTCTCACACCAATGAAGCTAATAATAGTCTAATTTATTTCACCATATATGGTTTTCTTCTTTTGTAGATTTTACATAAATACATTTATATAGAATATATCCTTTTTGTCAATTTCTTTTCCACAACATCATGTTTTATATTTTTAATTTTTTAGTGGGTACATTCGTAGTACATTCCCTTTCCCGTTGACCAGGATTCCATTTTACAAATTTAACACAATCTGCTTTTACATTCTTCTATTAATGAACATTTAAATCTTTTCCTAAGTTTAGGTTTTTAAAACTAAGTCTGTTATGACATTCTTGTTAAACAACTGCATGGATACATGTCTATGAATTCATTAATCTCTTCCAGTAATTTTTTCTATTTATTGACTGGTGATTTTATCTTGTAATCTCTGCTACAATAACATCTCAGTGCTGATACACTGTAGATTTATCTAATTCTAAGGTTTTCAAAATGAATTTTCCAGAAATAACCTGATGAGGAGACTGTGGTAAGGAGAGTGGTGATCGCTTACCTCCTCTATATCTGACTTAACATTGCTTAGACGTGTGATAGCATTAAAAGCCTTACCTTCCAGAGCCTGTGCCTACTTGCAGAGAACAGCACTGAAAAAAGTGTGGTTTGTGTAACAGATTAATCTCCAGGAGCCTCAAGACCATGTTAACTATTGTGTTGTGTACTGGGGTTACAAGTAGGAAGAAGGCAATTACAGCCTTTGAGAAAGTAATATTTCAGAGCCAAAGGAGACTTCATATAGATCAGTAACATGCAATATGGCATGCCTGGTAATAGATTCTTCACTAGTTATTATAGTAGCAGAAAATGAATAAATATTTCAGAAACACTGACTGATTCTTCACATAAATTTTGAAGTGTGAATGGAAATTACCCAGGCGAAAAGAAATGTCAGTTACAGGATTCCAGATGTAATGAAATCAAAAGTAAAGGAAAGGAGGACAGCAGTAGCATGGTGCAAACACAAAGTATATATTTTTATTTCAGTTAACACAATCTCATTAGCATTCTTCATATTTTTATATAATCTGCATAATAAAGGTGTTTAAGGATTTCATGATCATCTATCAAATTACCATTTAATACATTTTAACAGTAGTGTAGTTCCTCCTTTGAAAAGTCATGTCTAGTTTTAAAAAAACAAAAATTATTAAATCTGATTCACACAATGAATACAAAAGATATATGACTTGTTGATAATGCGTTTTCTTTCTTTTCCACAAAAAAAGTTAAGTGAATTTGTTCTTTATAAATAAATACTAATATTTACAGGGACAGTATTTTTGCTATGTTATTTTTTTTATTTATTTATTTTAAAGAAAAAAGCACAAAAAATGATACAGAATTTCAAAACCAGACGATAGGAAATTAACAATGGTTATTATATTTCATATTGTTATCTTCAAAGTAGTTGCCCAGATTACAAGATATATGCATGCAAAATTGATCAAACAATATAAGCACTGTTTCTTTGAAAGAACTAAAGGAAATTAATAGTATAATTATCTTAACTACCTTGTATATGTATATACATATTTTTCCTTTCCTTCTTTTCTCCTTTCCCCCATCCCAGTTATTCTTTCTTTTTGAGCAGTTTCTTCCCATTTCATAATATCTACTGTCTCTCTTGGATCTTAGTTACTCTTTCAATAAGTTAAAATATGATGTTTTCACATGTGAGTCTGGTTTATTTCCCTTATGAGTATTGTACCTATTTGTATCCATTTACCTTCAAAAGCCTCAAATTTATCTTTCTTTATAGCTGAGTAGTACTCCATTGTATAAAAATACAACATGTTTTTATCCATACCTCAGTTGATGGGCATTTGGGTTGTTTTCAAGATTTACCAAATTGTGCTGCTATAAACCTGGGTGTACAGGGGCCGGAGATGTAGCTCAGCGGCACAAGTGCCTGTCTGGTAAGCACAAGGTCCTGAGTTTGATTCTTGGTACCAAAAAGAAAAAAGAAAATAAACATAGGTATATATATATATATATATATATATATA
>NW_004955436.1:18609285-18611489 GCF_000276665.1 Chinchilla lanigera | reverse complement strand
TGAACACTTTTCATATATTTATTAGCCATTTGTATTCTTCATCTGAGAATTATGTATTCATCTCAGATGCACATTTTTGTATTGGGTCTTTGAATATTGGGGTCTTGATTTTTTTAAAGTTCTTCACAGTTTTAGATAGAAGTCATTTGTCTGAGGGACAGTTGTCTAAAAATTTTTCCCAGTTCTTGGATTTTCTTTTTATTCTGTTGGTGACTTCTTTTGATGGGCAAAAACATTTAATATGCTGAGGTCTCAGTTGTTGATTCTTTGAAGTATTTCCCATGCAGCTTGGATTCTCTTCATGAATACTCAGCCTACTCCTGTGTCTTCAAGATTTCTGCCTACTTCCTGTTTTATTAGATTTAATGTTTCTGTTTTAATATTTAGATCTTTGATGCATTTTGAATTAAATTTGGGGAAAAGTGATAGACATGGATCTAGTTTTAGTCTTCAGAATATGGAAAGCCAGTTTTGCACTAGTATTTATTAAAGGAGCTACCTTTCTTCTAGTGAACATATTTGGCCCCTTTGTCAAAGATAAAGTGGCTGAGTGTGCTTGTAGTTGTGTCTGCATCGTATAATCTACTCCAATGATCCTCAGGTCTGTTTTTTGCCAGTATCATGCTGATTTTACCATAGTAGCTTTGGATTATGATTTCAAGTCAGAGATTATGATGCCTCCTGCCTTGCATTTTTTGCTCAGGATTGCCTTTTTTTTTTGTATTCTCTTCTGATTCCAAATGAATTTTAGGAAAGTTTTTTCTAGATCTTTGAGGTATGTTAGTGGTATTTTGATCGAGATTGCACTAAATTTGTATAACAATTTTGGGAATATGGCCATTTTCACAAAATTGGTTCTTCTTATTCATGAGCAAGGGATATCTTTCCATTTTCTGAAATCCTCTTTGATATCTTTTTGTAGAGTACTGTAATTATCAATAAATAGATTTCAGATTTCTTTACTAGATTGATTCTTGAGTATTTCATTTTTTGGATATAATTGTTAAGGGTGAATTTTCCCTAATTTCTCTTTCAGCATGTTTGTTATTTGTGTACAAGTATGCTATTGATTTTTGAGTGTTGACTTTGTATCAAGCTACACTACTGAATTTGGGTATTAAATCTAGAAGTCGTTTGGTGTACATTTTGGGGTCTTCTATGTAGAGTATCATGTCATTATGAATAATGATAATTTAACTTCTTCCTTTCCTATACTTATTCCTTTCACTTATCTGTCTTGTATAACTGCTCTCGGTAATGTTTCCAAAACTATATTGAAAAGGAGTGATGATACTGCACATCCTTGTCTTTTTCCTGATTTTATAGTCAAAGCTTTCTGTTTTTGTCCATTCAGTATCATATTGGCTATTGGTTTGTCACTGATGGCTTTTATTAGACTGAGATAATGACCATCTATTCTGATTTTCTACAGGGTTTTTATCACGAATGAGTGTTTGACTTTGTTAAAAGTTTTTTCTGCACCTATTGAGATGATCATGTAATTTTTGTAATTGGCTCGACATGGTGTATTATATTGATTTGCATATGTTGAACTATCCCTGCATTCCTGGGATGAATCCCACTTGATAATGATGTATTATCTTCTTAATGATTTGCTGCATTCTATTTGCTAGTATTTTGGGGTATTTTTGCCTCTATGTCCATGAGAGAGATTGGCCTGTAGTTCTCTTCTTGTGGTTAGGTCTTGCTCTGGTTTTGGTATCAAGATAATATTGACTTCTGGAATGAATTAGAGAAAATTGTTTCCCTTACAATTTTATTAAAATTTTGAGTTTTGGCATTAACAGTTCCTAAATATGCTGTACAATTAACCTCTGAATTCATGAGGACCTGGGTTTTTCTTTGTTGGTAAGATTTTAATTACATTTTCAATTTTATTAACTGATATTGAGTTATTCATGACTTTTACATCTTCTTGATTCAGGTTTGGAATTCGTATGTTTGTAGGAATCTGTCTGTTTCTTCTATTTTCCATCCTATGAGAGTAAAGTTTTTCAAAGTAGATACTAATGAGCTTCTGAATTTCCCCAAAATCTGTAGTGATTTCACCCTTTTCATTCCTTATTGCATGACTTCTAGTTTTTTCTTTTCTTGTTTTGATAAGGGTGACTGGGTTTTATCAATTTTATTTATTCTTTCAAAGAACCAATTCATTAATTTTTGTACTGTTTTCTTAGTCTCAT
>NW_004955436.1:18591115-18607245 GCF_000276665.1 Chinchilla lanigera | reverse complement strand
TAGTCTTACATTATTTCTCTTTGCATCATCTTGCAGCCATTGAATTGATATTTCCTGCTTCCTTGTTAATTTTAAGAGATCCTTCCTTTCGTGTTCGTTAGCTGCAACCCTGTCTTCAAGGTTTGAAAGTCTATCTTCAATTTCATTCCAGCAGTTTTACCAGCTTTCAATGGAATTTTAAATTTCTGGATATCTTTTTGAATCTGTTTCAGGCATTCTAACTTTTTCCTATATTGTTCATTCAAGGTTTCCATCATTTTCCTATGCTCCTTTATTTTTTTTTAATATATGTCCTCTTTAGATATGCTGAGCAATTCTTTCATTATGATTTTCATTTCTTTTTTTACCTGAGAGATTATTTCTGATCTGATTTCCTCTATAGCCTCATGTATTTGTTTCTTTATTTCAGCTGCTATCATTGCAGACATTTCAGGTGTGTGACTTCCAATTTCTTCTGTGTTCATGTCTCCTGGACTTGTTCTGGTTGTGGTGGAGATCTGAGATGGTATTTTCCTTCTTCATCTTATCATTTTCCACTTCAAAATTTTTTTATTTTGTTTTCTGTGATGATCCTTGTTAGTTTTGGTAATAGGTATCTATGTCACTAGTATCAAGGCCTTTTATGAAAAATCTGTTCTTCAGGGATACCTTGTATGTGTAGGAGATTCTAGGTTTGTTTCTATCAAAAGCTATTACCATCCCAAGTAATTGAGATTGAGATGTTGGTTTCTGTTTTGCTCAGTCCCATCTTTTGATTTAGGGCTGTAGTGAGCTTATTATTCCAGAGCTTTCCAAAACTGTTACCCATAGAGAACAAGTGATTACAATAGATATGATGTCCTGGTTACAGTAGTACAATTAGCAATAATGATAGCTTTAAGTACAATTGAGAAATTGACAAACTGTACATTAGACTATAAGAGCAAAGTCTGTAGCTATATAACTGAACCAATCAGAAATTAGAAATTTATATGTAAAGTGTTTCCCCTTGTTAGTGTGGGTTTACCCTGTGGTGTGGATAATTAGGGAGCATGGTGTCTAAGATAAAGATAACCTGAAAAGAAGTAGAAGCAAAACTGGACAAAGTTTGGTCATTCAAGTTTTGGATAACTAGGGAAGTGTGTAGAAAGAAAGAATGAAAGAATATTCAAGGTATCTGAGCTTGGTGTCTCGGTTTGGGGGATGGGATTAGAATATAAAAAAAGAAAGAAGGAAAAAGAAAAAAATTAATAAAAAAGAAAAAAGGAAAAGAAAAAGATAGTAAGTTAAAGACAAAGATGAAGCAAGAAAAATAAAATAAAACTATATTAAAAAGGGGGCAGTCCCATTCCTCTGTTTCTATTCTGTGTGTCTTTGTCCCTAAGCACCACACTGGTTCACCTAACTTACCACCTGTTGGCTCATATTTTGGATGTATTTTCTTTTGCACTAGCCTCACCTGTCTATCATGTGCATCTCAGTATATGTCCTACTGTGTAGCTGTTATTCCCTGCAGCCTGGTCCTAAGAGTAAGAGTAAAAGCAAGTTTAAAAAAATAGGTGGTCAGGTATCAGAGACAATTAAATGTTTTTGCAAAAACATCAATTTGTATTACTTATGTGAACTTACGTGTACCTTTACTTTTTGATTAATCATGTTTCCAGCAATAATATGGAGTAAGAAAAAAGAAAATGTTTTTCATAAATTAAAACATTTTCTTTTATATACATTCTGATTGGAAAAATTTTCCATTCTGTCTTGTTTACTTTTTTCTCGCTGCTGGGACAAAACACCTGATGCCCAAAATTAAGGAAGGAAAGGTTTATTTAGCTTACAGTTCGTGGAAGTTTTAATCCGTACTTGGCAGGATTATAAGGCAGAATGGCACATTGCAGAGAGCTGCATCTCAGAGCGGCAGCACACAGCTAACCCGCAAGCACTCACTAGGGTGGAATGGGGGAGGAATGCCCCCAAGCAGCTCCTTCCTCTCCCTTACATATGCAAACTATCCACTCCGGGGCAGGTGCAGCTTTCACACCCATATTCAACTCTAATAGCCTGCCCCATATCCGCAGGAGGCTTTGGGGGGACACACAGACATAAACCATAACACATTCCTACAAGTAAAGATAGCAGACAGCAAATATTTGCTTGGTCTTACACATTCTATGCCCCAATATGTAGAGTAATATAGCATTGGATACAGTAACACAATTTGGAAGACTGCTTTAAAATATCTGTAATTTATTATCCCCTATAAGAAAAATGTATGGATAGATATTTGGTTATACCCTTATCATGTACTAATTTTTCTAATGTGAATTTGATTAACAACCCACAGACATTTATTTTATGTGTTAATTTAGCATGTCTTTACCTTCTGATGCTACTTAAAAGACTGCCCCACATTTACCTATAGAAAATATGATTCCATAATAATTTTGCATGCCCATATTACAAGTTATTATGAGGTTCTTGTTAGGAAATAGACATGCAAATATATTAGTTAAAACTTTAACACATTAATGCATTCCATTTTAATATATCATTTTAGCCAGAAGAAGTCTCAAAAATATGCCTATAAAATTGCATAAGAATACTTCAAGTTTGGTAAAGTTTTTTCCTCTGAAAAAAAAAATCATGCTAAAAGTAAAAGATAAAGAAGAAGGATTTTATAAACTGGAAATTATAGAGGAAGTATCAGTGTCAAAGCTGCTCTGGGAATTTATTTCCAATTATGAATATAGTTAGTCATAAGATGATCTATTTTACAAAAATTGATATTCTGTTCAACTAACAAGGAAAATTAAGAGAGTCATAAACCTCTTCTTCTCATGACATTTATTTCTATACTTTGACTTAAGAATGACCCTTGATTGAACAGTGAACATAGCCTATGAAAAACTATCAGGTATCTGAAGACAATATACAGTTATTTACTTACATTAAAGATGGACACAAAAATGAAAATATTTTCTTTGCAGTGACCACAGGGGAAAAAACCATATTTATATAGTGGTACAGATTTATGTTAGATAAGCTATCTTGCAAGAAACCTTAAGATTGGAAACATAAAATTAGCCAGTGCTTTCAAATAAAACCAAAGCATAGCTAATAAAAACAAAAAGAAAAATAAAAAATGTAAAAGTCAAAATATCTGTTTGAGATACAAATAGTGGACTATTGCTGTCACTCATTGCTCTGACACTAAAATGGTTGCCAGTATAGAAATGATGTAACAACATTTTTGCAGATTTCCATGATTAGTATCTCAAAGCTACTCTTTCTCTGTTGTAAAACTACTCATTGATAGATTTTTGTTTCAGACTTATAAGGAATAGCCTGTAGGTGAACAGCATTCCTTCTAAGAACAAATAAAAACCTGAATTAATTTTTAAGTATTTAATCCTGTTGGAAGTCTGAGACATCCAACATTTTTTGGGAGCAGGAAACCATAAAAGTCAGAAGCTCATTAAAGTTGGTTAAACAGCTGTGCTACACTTTTGCCCTTGAGCCTTTTGGTAACATTGAAGTTGTGTAGGGCAAGATGCCGAATTTAGCAGAAAACACCTAAAATGCCATAAAACTAGCTGTGGAGAGAAAATGACAATATAATGATTCCAGGTCAACACAGTTTTAAAGAGCTTAGCTCATAGAGATAGGATAAACATAACGAAACGAACCCAACATTGCCTTACTTTCTAGTGTGAGGCTTGGCCTGGTGAATATGTGGAGCACAAATATGAAATGTCAGCTGAAAATCTTTCTACAGTATTTGAGTTAGCAGAGAGACAAAACTGTAGTTCTCAGTCCACTAGATTAAATACTGTAACAAGCTCTCAGTTTGGAATCCAGCAGAATACTCTGTAGAAGTGGATACAACCAGAGGTTGAAAAACACATCAAAAGACATCATTAAGAATTATAAAAATAATGTAGCATGCAAAGATATTTATTATGCATGTACTCAATAAATATTCTTATATTCAGAATATATTCTACATATATACACACATGTATGCATATATATTTCATATATATACATGTATATTTCTATTCATCCTTGTAAATCAATAGTAAAATAAATATCATATCCCAACACATAAAACAGGAAAGAATCTTAATTCAACATATTAACAATCAAGTAAGGAAAATATCCAAACAGCCAATAAATCTTGATAAAGATTATACATTTTAGGGACTGGGGATTTAGCTCAGCGGCAAAGCGCCTGCCTGGCAAGCACAAGGTCGTGAGTTCGGTTCCCGGTACTAGAGAAAAACCAAAAAAAAAAAAAAAAAAAAAAAAAGATTACACATTTTATTAGTCATTAAACAAATAAAATTTAAAGCTATAACAAAATTTTACTAAACATATATTTAGGAAAAGTTTCAAAAATATCCGTGACTGAATAGAACAACTAGAACTTTACAGAGAAGGTGTAAATTGATATTATCACTGAAAAACTACTTGGCATACTCAGTTAAAGTTGAACCTACCCATTTCTTAAGACCAGTAATTTTGATCCTAGGCATACAGTATTTTCAACAAAAGAGTGTGCATATGAACAAAAAAAGTAATAGAATTTCATATTATCAATACTTATAAAATTTCTATATCAGAAACTCTAGAACTGTGTCAATATATGATCAGAAACATACTTTAGTATATCTATATTAGCAGTTCTCAACTGGTAGTGATTTGCCTCCCAGGGGAACCTGGTGATATGGGAGATAGTTTTCCCTTTCACAATCTTGAAAGGATGAGGGGAAAATAGCATTACAAGTATCTAAGAGGTGAAGACCAAAGATGTTGTTAAATGTCCTATAATGCACAGAAAAACTCCCACAACAAACGATTATCTGGTCAAAAATATCAATGATGGCAAAGTTAAGAATCATGATCTGTACAATAAAATAATATCTAGAGAACTGACTAATTTTGTACATGCAAGACAAAATCCACAAACATACAGCTGACAAAAGTAAGGCAGACACAATGAGTACATATTTTATAAGTCTGCTTACATAATTCAAACTCCACCAAAACTAATCAGTATTGATAGAAGAGAGGATGGTAATTTTTCTTGTTGGAGGAGTAATGATGAGAGTGATACAGGTTTCCTTCTATTTCATGATCTGGGAGCTGATTCTATGGGTCTATTTTCTCTATGAAAATTGCTTGACCAATGTTAATTTTATTTAAAGCTATTCATTGTATCGTTAGCCTGTAACAGTAGTGGAGGTGTTTATGTATATAATTGGGAATTTTACAAGGCAATTTCCATTTCTAAGAAGGATATAAATTGTTAGTTAAAAATTCTAAATACATAGTTTCCTATTTCCCAAATGTGTGTGTATAACACATTGTCAAGGAGTTCTTTCCAGTACAGTGTTTAAAAAAATCATTTCAATTGCTTATATCTATTTTTTGTATTTTCTTTCAAAGGCAAGGTCCTTCAAAATGTTTTTCATTGCTTGAGAAGTAAGTTAGCTTTTACAAGAATAATAAAACAGACAGCATATCAGGATATCCTACAGTGAAATACCATGGCAACCAATACTTTGGCTGAGTCTTTTTGACCGTGGGCAAATCTGCCCAGGTCTGTCAAATTCAGTATATACAAATTGCCATCAGAAATACTAATGTTGGCAAGAGGAATAACATTCTACCTTAATCATATATTTAGCTAAGACACATAAATAGCTTTGAGGAGTCAGAAATAAATTACTCCATCAAGGACTATATATGCATAGAACTAAATATTAAATATAAAACATTTTTGTTATTCCATTAAATCACTTTATGGTAAACTGTATGTAGATTAAGTGATTCAGCATCATTTTTTTTTTTACTTATCGAAGACAAAATAATTGAATTCCAGGTAGTAATTGACTATATATAACATTGTGCCCAGCAGTACATAATTTTCTTACATGTATGGTATTTAACTTGATTATTCATTTTAAATTCAGTATGCTCAGAGGTATCTCCTTATTGGTCAATTTAGACATCTTTGCTTAAGGGAGGACTGGTGAAAGGGTACTTTGGAAGAACTTGGTAAAGAAAATTTAGAAGAGAGGAAAGGTAGAAGGAAGAAGTGGGGTTAACGCCATGGATGTGGTTGAATTAGAAGAATGATGGGAGGATGGGAAAGAAAACACTGGGGAAGAGTACAGAATATTCTGAGGTTACACCTGATATTTCAGTTCCTCATGTGAATGGGAGAGCTCATGGGAGCAAATTGTGGCCAGTGGAGCTCATTTTATTTTCTTCGTTTGTTTGTGGGTTTTTTGTTGTTGTTGTTGTTGCTGCTGTTGTTTTTCAGACAAGATTTTTGCATGAACTCATTATATATCCCAGGCTGGCCTCAAACTGATAACAGTCCTTCCGCCTCAACCTCTGAAGTGCTGGGATTACAGGTGTGCATTAGGATACCTGCATTTTGCCATTGGAATTTTTATGGGACTACTTCATGAGACTTTTGGTGAAAGTCTATAAGTGAATTTATATATAATTATAATTTCACTCTATAGGTGAAATTTTATTGCTTTCTTCTATTTACCTGAATCTTGTGGTAAATTGGTGACTGTGAGCCACAAGCAGTGGAATAATAAAATAGGAATTCAAGGAACACAACAATTCTGAATTGTCCCTGAAATCTCTACTGTACATTAGATTTTTTTTATGGTGCAGACAAATGTCTACATTGTGTATGCCATAATTTTCACATTTGCTTTCTTCATAATGAAACCTTTAGTAATCAATATGAGTTCCATTTTTTCTCCCTTATGCCAAACCTAGAGTTGGAACTAGGGATACAAATGTCACTTTTGAAATGTCTCCTCTGCTTAAGAAGCTTATTGTCTGCAGCTTGGGAAATAAACATTAAAATTGGTGCAATATATTGTTGCAAGTAGTGTAATATGGCCTACAAATGTGGAGCACTCAAAGTCTGATGCAGCTCCATCAAGGAGATGATCCCTGAGTTGACAGTGTTCACAAAGCAGTTACACCTGCAAGGATGGAAGATTATTCCAAACAAAGCACGCCTCATGCTAGAAGGCATATGTCCATGGAATACCCACCCTCCAAAGATATTAGAAATTTTTGTGCTAAAAGAATTGAATCTGAATATGAGAGAGGTATATGACAACACTAAATCTATGTATCTAAATGAGCACTAAATATTAAGATACTCTGGGATTGAGATAAAGAATATAAACATAGTCCTATAAACAATATTTAAAGGATTTGATTATTGGCAATTCATTGATCACAATTTTGTTTCAAAACGTCCTTTGGAAAGGTAGGCTGGAGCCATGAGATAAGATACAGAAAACTGAATCATCTCTGAATTAAAACAAAGCTCATAGTGAAGCCTGACTAGATCACGAGGATAGTTGCAAAATTCAGAAGTGCCTTCTCCTTCATCTCACGCGTTGGAGTGTTTGCTGAAGTTTCTTAGGGCTGCCTGAGTATAGCTTCTCTCTCTTGTTATTTTAACAGTTTGTCTCTGTTAAAAGCCTTAGCTGCAAAGCAGCACCAAATTCTGTCTTCCCCATTTTCCAGAGGAATCAGTTCTGAGTCCTTTCTCTTTTTATTACTCTCTCTTCCAGGGTGACTTCTACTATAGCAGAGAATGCCACCCCATATACAGAAATGCACTACAGTATTAGAAGGCTATGAGCACAATGATATCTATAGTAATAAAAATATAGACATTAATATAGCATATATAGTAATATTTGAGCAAGATGAACTAATTAATCTGTAAACCTTTAAATTAAAAGTCCATATATTTCTAACTCAGCACACCTGGGTATTATTAAGCATATCAGAAAACAGGACCTTAGCAAATTTGCAGAAGGATTACTATATTTAAACTCTTTCACATAACACTTCATATCTCCCCACCAATGAATTTGAATACTGTCATCACTTTGGCTGTGTTTTGAGTTTGAAGACTCTATGTAAACAGAACAACAAAGATTGCAGTCTTTTGCAACAGTGCTTTTGCTCTATATTTTATTTGGAGATTTACCATGTTGTTTGTTTTTTTTCTTTTACTAGCCAGATATTTTATTCTTTATTTTTTTATAGTTTCCTAGTGAATAAAATACTTTTATTATTCAGTCTGCTTTAGATAGGCTTTATGGACTAATGTGAATAGCGCTATAGGAAAACTCTGAGAAAATTGTGTTCTGGGACACACGTACTTACATTTCATTCAGGCTCTACCCAACTGTGGGTAACAAGTTACACATATGTTCAGCATCCATAAATAATACTTAAAGGTTTTGTGAGTTGTACAAATACCTTAATATTCCCTATTGCACTTAGAACCTCTGATGGTTCTAATTCTTACTGACCTTGGTGTTCATTCTCTAATTCATTTCAGCCTTTCTGTTGGATTCATGCACCATACTTCTAATTTGTATTTCTTTCATGATTAATGATAATGTATACTGTTTTTTCTCTTTAACTTGAAACAGACTTTATATAATTAATCACACTTTATCAGGTATATGCATTGTGAATATCATATCCTACTCCTTGCTTTCCCTTTCATTCTTAATAATGTACTTTGAAGAGAGATTCTGCAGGAATAGCATCATTCATTTGTGCACTTTTCTTCTTAATTGGGACTTGTGAGGTCTTTTTAAGAAACATTTATCTATCTAAAATATACCAAGAAAATCTATTTTTTTCTCACAGTGTTAGTTTTTACATTTTAAATTTGGATCTACACTCTATTCACAGAATATGTGAGAAGAGTATACTTCACTGTCTCGGTGATCATATAACAAGGAGCTGTGTACGTTTGTTTTATTTCGCAGTGCTATTTCTTTTTGTAGTTGCTTTCTCTACACTATCCTAATTAGTATAGAAGTATAATAAATCCTTATTTCTGAAAGTATAAACTGTGCAGTTTTATATTTCTTCTTTATGATTGTCTCAGTTATTCATAAATTCATGCTGCTTTAAGTATTAGATTCACCCAGGAAATTTTTATTCTCACATACGCACAGCAGCAATTTTTCAGATTACATTGCATGTACAAAAATTACATCTTGGAATTACTTTGTCTTATAATCATTGAACATGATGTATGCAGCAATTTTTATGCTCTTTAAAAATGTCTCATTAATGTCTGTAGCTTTCAGAGCAGTCATCCTGCATGAGTTTTGGCAAATTGCTTCCTAGATATGTAATGATTTTGTTGCTTTTAGAACTGATTTTTGCAAGGCTAAATTTATTTTCTTGTTGTTGGTCTTTTTTGCTGTAATATACATGTAAAATTGATTTATGCATAGTGATCTTGTATTTTCCATCTTTGGTAATTGTACCCATTATTCAATTTGTCTACATATTTTTTTTAAATTCTACAAATACTTTCCATTATAAACAATATATATTTTCCTTTCCAAAATATGTATGTTTTATTTCATTCTATTGCCTTTTAATATTGAGTTGAACAACGATAGAAATGGGGGTAATGGGGATCACGAGCATTGCAGTTTTGATCCCAACACTGGTCGATGAGTAGGAAATTAAATATTTTCACATTCACTTCATATAGTATAGCTTTTTGCACTATTCTTTGTGGGGTGGAAAAAAAGAACCCTTCGTTTTCACTTTGCATTGTAAGATTAAGAGTCTTCAACTACTGGCACTTCATTTGGTCGGTCTAATGAATTATAATGAATGATTTTCACTCCATGTTAGATCAAAGTGGCATTTACAGAAAATGATGTGTTGTGCTTTTGACATGTCAGATAAAAAATTGTATACATTTGTTTTGCTCTATATGATACTTGAACTTTATCTTTTTATCTATTTCTCTTGCCTCTTTGTTGAGAACAAATGGCAGTAGTAAAAATTCTTAATTTTTCTTATATAGTAGAAGTAAACTTCATTTGTTCCCCATTTTAAGAATGACGTTACTTAGGGAGTCTGTCATATATGATATTTATTGTGTTGAGTTCCTTCTCTAATTTGGTAATCATTTCATCATGAAAGTATATTAAATTTTGTTAAATATTTTTCCTACTCCTGTGGAAATGATCCTGTATATTTTCTCTATTTTTGATAATGCAATGCACATAGTTGTTTTGCATATATTGAGGCACTTGTACATTCCTGAATGACTCACTTCACCAAGAATGATTTCTTTAGTGAGCAGCTGAACTCAGTTTGCTTATATTGTGTTGAGTATTTTTGCATCTTTATTTATTGTGTTGGTTAGGAACATTGGATATTGGACCATACTTTCTGTTTGTTTGTTGCTATTTCGGGGGTCTTGTCAAGTTTTGGTATCAGACTAATGCTGCTTTCATAAAATAAATATGAAAATACCCCTTGCTCCTTAATTATTTGATAACATTACATCAATTCTTGATCCATGATTGAAGCCATCAGTTCCCAGAATTTAAATTTTTATGGAAGATTTTTATTACTGACCCAATATCTTTTATTACTGATCTATTCACATCTTCTCTTTACAATTAAAAACACATAAGACTTATGTGTTAGTTGCTTCATGCATTTATTCTACGTATCCAATCAGAGTAAAATTCTTAGAGTGTCTTATGATCTTTTGTATGTCTGTGAAAAGTGTTGCAATATTTCCTTTTATATCTCTAATTTTATTCATTTTAATTCACTCTCTTTGTCTCTCTCACTCTTGTCAATTTTGTTTATATTCACCAAACTCGTACATTTCTTGATCAGTTCTATTGTTTTTCTAGTGTCTATTTCATTTACTTTTTTTGATGTTTAAATATTTCTTCTTTATACTAATTTTTAGTTTAGTTCTTATTTTTTTGTTTGCTTAGGTATAATATTTTGTTGTTTATTTGACATGTTTTTGGATATATATGTTGGCATTTACTGCTTTACACTTCTTCCTTAGGTCTGCACCCAATAAGTTTAGTATATTGTGTTCCTGTTTTCCTCTACTTCAAGAAAAAGTTTTAATTTCATTTCAATTTTTCCTCTTTTCATTAGCTATTAAGATGTGTTTTAAAATTTTCACGAGTTTTGATTGTCAAAGTTCCTCCTCTGCTTCATTTCTAGTTTTATATCATTGTGTTCACAAAAGATACTTAATGTGACTTAACTCTTAAATTTGTTAAAACTTGTTTTATGGACCAAAATACGATCTGCTTTAGAAAATGCTCATTGTGCCATTGAGAAGAATGTATACTCTGTGCCTCTTGGGTAGAATCCTCTAAACATTTCTTTTTAAGTTGTTTTCTGTGTTGATGAGCTGAAAATAGTCTTGGAGTATGTTACAATCAATATATTACATTGTTTTTCCTTCCAATCTATTAATATTTGTATTATATATTTAGCTTCTCCCACACTAAGTGAAAACATTTATATTTGTTACATTTTCTTTTACAAGCAAGTCTATTATCATTACATAACCATTTATTTGTTTCATTTTTATAGCTTTCAAAAGAGGGATTATATTATCTAAATATGGCTTCAACTTTTCTATGATTTCCATCTGCAAGAAAGAATTTCTCATCCCTTCACTTCTAGTCTATGTATTGCACTACAGATGAAGTGAGTATATTGCAGGCATCACACAGTTAGGGTTTTTGTTCATTCAGCCATTTAATGTATTTTGATTAAAGAATTTAATCTATTGACTTTCAAGGTTATATGTAAGAAGTTACCATGGCTATTTTCTTAATTATTTTTTGATTGATTTATACAGCTCTCGTTTTTTCCCTCTCTCTTACTACTTTCTTTTGTGGTTAATTGATTTTCTTTAGTGTTCTTTAGGTTTGTTGCTTTTTATTTCTGTACATTTAGTATACTTTATAGTTTTGTGATTACCATGAGGAGTACACAAATTTTTTAGAGTTATAACACATTATCTTAAGCTTACAATTGATACTTGATTCAGAAATTCCTCTGTGTACTCCACCTTTCCCCAAAGTTTAAAGTTTTAATGTCTTATTTTAAACATTTTATATTGCATATGCCTTACATTATTGTAGTTATTATCTTAATAGTTTTAAGTTTTCCTTTCATACTACTTAGGTAAACAATTTATAATCCATCATTACAGTACGAGTCTATTGCACATTTAGTGATGTACTTATTTTTTCTGTTAAATTTTGCATTTTTAAATGTTTTCAAGTTATGCACTAGCATCTTCCACTTCCGTTTGAATTGCTCCTTTTAGCACTTCTTATAAAACAGATTTGTTGATGATTAAGTACCTCAGCTCTTATTTTACTCTCATTCAATTTTGAAAGAGTTTTACTGGATATAGCATTTTTAGTTGCCATTTTTTTCCCTTCAGTATCTTGAATGGATTTTCCACTCTCTCCTGGCTGGCAAGATTTCTACTCAAAATTATGGTGTTAGAAGACTGACTCTGTGTTACACGTTATTATTTTCCTAGATTCCTGGTTTTAGAATTCTACCTACAAGTAATTTTTAACAGTTTGACTAGACTACAATTAGTGGAAATATTTTTACTAGATTGGAGAATTTCAATCCTCCAGGCCTTGGATTTTTCTAATGTTATTGATTTAATTATTGATTTATTATTGATTTAAATAAAAATTCTTTTCATTTATTTTCTTCTTCTCACTCTTGAGGACCAGTGCCTTGAAACATTTATGTTTCTGATTTTGATCCAAAAGAAGCCCCATAAACTTCACTTCTTCCTAACATTTTTCTTACCTCTGACAGAGTACTTTCAAATATCTGGTCTTTGAGTTCCCAGATTCTTTATTCTGCTTGATTATATCTGTTGTTTATGCATTCTGTTGCCCTTTTTCATTATGTTAATTATTTTTTTCAGCTCTAGAATTTCTAATTATATATTATTACCATGTCAGTCTATGCCAAGTTCTTCATTTTGGAAGTATTGTTTTATTATGTCTTTGGGTGTTTTTTTTCTATATCTTACTGAAATTCATCAAGCTTTCTTATAAAAGGTATTTTAAATCTTTTGTTAGGCAGTTCATGTATTGCAATATTGCTTTCCTAATTCACTATTAAGATCCAAGGAATATTGTACTCTCATTGCTTTAACAGTTCCCCTATGGAAGGTATCTTTCTTCACAATGTGCTACTTTGGGTTTAAGAAGAGTTGATGCAAATAATCTAAAACTGTACTGCCTACCATACATCATGTGTCTTTTCTTATTGTGTTTTAATCAAGTATTTTGGTTCACACCTGGTTTCCTTCAAAATCGGTATTTTTGTGGATGTGTAATAATTGGAGAGTCTTATTTCACTGTCTTACTTCATCTTTTTCCTAGATTGGTCTGTTCTTTGATTGTTCATTGGATTGTTCCAGCATTTTTTGACTATTACTTATTTCCCTTGCTATCACACAGAATTTATGTTTAATAGTATAAGGAGTCAAATAAGTAAAGGGTATAATTTTTATATATTCATATAATATCTAATTAAATATGCATATATTTAATTATTTCAATTTGTGACATATGTTTTTTCCTAAAAACATATTTGTAAAAACCTTCAGATATATTTAATTTGGATCAGTAAATAAGAACAGTAATGAATCTCCTTTCATTAATCATAATTTTAGTTTTATTCTTTTAACTTTTAGCCTGCATAAATTGAGAATAAAACTTATCAGAACAATGACTATGATTAATATCATTTTTCTTTTAGTTTGAACACACATTCTGTCACTAATTTTTAAAGAATTTCAAAAATAAACCATGTTTAATTTCTTATGTCAGGATTTCTGAGTCTTTCCTTTGTTCTAACAAAATTATTTCAAATTTCTTTTAAGAAAATGAAAGATAATAGGACTGGTGCATATAAGTGTGCTGAAACTATTATATTAATTATGTTTAGCTGTTTCATCTGTCAATTCTAGAAAGTTACATATAAAAATTTCTGAATGCTTTTTCATGTGAAGTAAAACAGATTAACTAAATTATCTTGTAGAAAGCTATTCAAAATCCTGAAAATACAACAATTCTATGTAATAATGTACCGCATTCTGTATCAATCTTTATGACTGGGTCATTCAAGGCATTGTATGACTTTACAATATTAAAGGATAGACTTAATGAACATGCATTTTGGTACTATATAATTATGCAGATTGTGGCTCTTTAATTTTTAACATGGTTAAATTTATTTCAACCCTTGTCTGATTTCTGCACTGAATAATCTTCCATCATCAATAAGGAAAGGGAAGGGAAGAAAATTCTTCTGTTACTGTTAGTCTTGATATGTCAACTTGACTGGATTGAGAGATGGTTAGCACCAACCACCATAGCTGGCTTGATGGTGGCCAAGAGGGACGGAAACTCAAATGGAAAGCAGACATACTGAGTTGAGGCCAATAAACAAAAGCAGGTTCAGAAAAAATAACTAAAAGGAGAGACTCACTGGATTGAAATCCAGCAGTGAGGGATTTAGAAAGGGAACACAGAAGCTCCAGGATTTCGTCATCCCTTACTTTCCAGGTACTGCACATGTTTTGGTGGAGGATCAGGCTCATTGAAGAAGGACTTCGCATTTCAGAGGTGGCCTGCATAATAGAATAGGCGGTCCATCCTACTGCGCTCCTCACCAGCAAGAGGTACACGGCCAGTAAGATACTGCTAAACCAGAACATAAGAAAAGTTGAACACTGGAGAGAAGAACATGAGACGACACAGTAGACCCTTGGGAATTTGAAAACAGTTGTGCAACTCTGATCACGAACCCAAATCTAAGGGCTGAAAAATCGGGGCTTGGGGGCTGCTGCACGAGTAAGCAGCGTCTGGTAGTGGTGGAACTCGGGAAAGAAGACGTAAAACTGACTCCAAAATAATTACTCAGCCATTCTTTCCACATACACTGGGAGAGTACTGGGAGAGTTGTGCCTCGTGGACATACTGCACACAAGCCCTACATCAGGTGCCCAAAGAGGAGCCCACAAAGCCCCCTGCCGGGGATTAGTGAAAGCAAGGAGCCCTAGGGTTTGCCCTCTTCGTAGGTTACAGAGTGATGCTTTGCAGACAGGGACAGAAAGGAACCATAGGCAGACATATAAACAGCGGCACCTGGATCAGAGGGCATCCAAAGATGAGCTAGGCAGAAGGCTCCTGCAGAGAAAACACAGAGGCGATAGCAGAATTTTCCCTCTAGGGAAGAGTGGCACGTGAGAGGGCAGTGGTGGAAGATGATGGAAAATCAGGTGTCGTGCCAATTACACAGCACTCTACCTTCCCCAAGCTAAGAGAGTAGTCAGATATTGGGAGACATAAAAAGGCCTGCAGTTAGCCACACCCCAAGCATAGTTTATATCTGGGAGTGGTGGGCAAGAGATTCTTCCTTGCTCACAGTCAGTAGGTAAACAACACGTGTCAGCTCATAGACCTGCAGTTGAACTCAACCTGCAATATAAATGGTACCATAAAAATACTTCAGGTTTGTGCTTTTGCAACTGCTTGACTTTCTTTGGCAGATTATTCTTTCATTTTTTTCATTCTTATCTTTTTTCTCCACTTTTCTTTTTTTATTTTAAAGAGAAGGAAAATAAACAATAAAAACAATGCTATAAAATTTCAAAACAGGATTGTAGGAGAGCAACAATGTTCCATAAATTGTGCATTGTTATCTTCAAAGTAGTCGCTCATAATACAAGCTACAGGCGTGAAAAACCCATCAAGCAGTACAGGTGTATACCTATGCATTCAATGAGCTAATAGCTATTAGTAGTATATCTATCTTAACTATCTTGTGTGTACATATATATTTATTTTTCCTCTCAAATTCCTTCTTATCTCCTTTCCATCATTCCAGTTTCTCTTTCCTTTTGAGAATTTTCTTCCCATTTTACAATATCTATTGTACATTTTGTTCTTATTTACTCTTTCAGCTTCTTACATGTGGGAGAAAATACAATGTTTACACATGAGAGACTGATTTATTTCACTTAGAAGTTTAAGCTCAAATCCCATCTATTTCTTTATAGATATCTCAAGATTATTTTTCTTTTGTAGCTGAGTAGTACTCCATTTAAAAAAAAAAAAAACACATCTTTTTTATCCATTTCTTGACTGATGTGCATTTGGGTTGTTTCTAAGATTTTGCTATGACAAATCATGCTGCTATAAACATGGGTGCACATATATGTCTGTGGTATGATGTTT
>NW_004955436.1:18589234-18590277 GCF_000276665.1 Chinchilla lanigera | reverse complement strand
GCATCTTCTAATTTGTTCAACTGGTCCTCAGGCCTATTTTTAGCCAGTACCATGTTGATTTTATCACAGTAGTTTTGTAGTATACTTTCAAGTCAGGGATTGTAATGCCTCCTGACTTGCCTTTGTTGCCCAGGATTGCCTTTGCTATTCTAGGTCTTTTCTGGATCCAGACAAATTTTAAGAAATTTTTCTCTAGTTCTGTGATGTACGCTAATGGTATTTTGATCAGGACTACATGAAATCTGCATAACAATTTGTCGAGCATGGCCATTTTCACTGTATTGGTCCTTCCTATCCAGCAATAAGGGATATCTTTCCATTTTCTGATATCCTTTTGATCTCCTTTCTCAGAGCACTATAATTTTCAATATGTAAATCTTTAACTTCCTTTGCTAAATTGACTCCTAAGTATTTCAGTCTTTGGATGCTATTGTAAAGGGTGTGGTTTGTCTAATTTCTCTGTCAATAAGTTTGTTTTTCATGTACAAGAATATTATTGATTTTTGAGTATTGACTTTATATCCAGCCACACAATGGAATTTGGTTATTAGAGGAAATAGTAAACTCCTCCACCGAGGAGTCTTTTGATGGAGTTTTTGGGGTTTTCTATATAGAGTATCATGCCATCTGTGCGTAGTGATAATTTAACTTCTTTTCCTACCCTTATTCCTTGTATTTCATTCCTTTGTCTAATTGCTCTGGCTAATATTTCAAGAATTATATTGATAAAGAATGGTGATAGTGGACATCCTTGTCATATTCCTGAGTTTAGAGTGAAGGCTTTCAGTTTTTGTCCACTTAGTAAGATGTTGGCCATTGGTTTGTCATAGATGGCTGTGTTGGTTTGGGGCATGTTTTCACAGGAGGAAACAATATAATACAGGACACATATTTTATATCATTATTTGTAATAGTCACCCAAAGAACGATATACAAAAGCATGCAGCAAATCTGTCCACACACCAAGACCAAGGAATTTAGCTGAGGGCCTGGATCCCACAAAAATGTCCTGCATGAGTACAGCTGAAGGCCTAGAGCTCATA
>NW_004955436.1:18585941-18587374 GCF_000276665.1 Chinchilla lanigera | reverse complement strand
ATGGGTAAGAGGACCTGAACAACAACAGAAGGAGTATTTATTTATACTCTTGTAAAATTAGTATCATGAAACACAAGGTTGCCTAGCAATTAATTAAAGAAATTGCCCAGCAGGATGTCCTTCTCAACACTGAAGTAGCTTCACTGCTTTAAGCACTATGGCCTTATCTTGTCTCCACACATATAACAAATTTCCAGCTCCAGCCATTCCCAATACATCTCCCTTCTCTGTTTTTGAAATGACAGGTGTTTAGTTGAATCTGTAAAAGCTGTGTTTGTAGAGAATATAGTCTAAATATCCATAACAGTGGTCAGACGCTGGCCTAGCTGGCAACTGTCAGAAGTTGTTGGTGATTTCAATATTTTACAGCTAACACATTACCATGGCCTTGTTTTTGCATACATCTTGTGGTTATGCTTTTCTGCTGGATGTTTAAGACTAATTTAAAATGAGAACTGTATAAATAAAAGAATAACTTTTTGCTATCTACCAAGGTCTGTAGTCTCCTCAGGATTTACCTTGAAACCATGTACAACCCCTCTTAGTTTCTCTGTCAGTGTCTGCCATCTGAATGAGTTATGGCCATTGCTTGACCAGTTGCTTTCTGTGAAAATTTGAGAGAATTATCCTCTCCACGTGACTGTCTGTAGGCCCCTTATGCATCTTAGAAACTTTCTTATGTGGAACTTTCTTTTCATCAGAAAATCAGGGACTCAACTGAGTTACAGGATGTTACAGCTAAGGTTCTTCTATGTTCTGAGTCTTCATTAACCTCGGAGGGCTGGATCAAAATATTGGCTATCTTCTTAGCCCAATCTATCTCTAATTTTTGATCTCCAAACCACAGTTGGTAAACATCCAGAAGAGAGGATAAATGGCATTACATTGTAAAGGAGGCAGTATGGTTAATATTACTACCCTATCTGAATATCAAACATCATAGAACATAGAACAGAATTGTTATTTGCTAATAACCATGGATATCCTAATACTTAAATTCTTACAGAATATTAACCAACAATAGTTACATATTTTTTACACAGTTTGAAATTTTTTACATAGTTTTGAAATTTAGATATCAAAACTATACATAACATTTCTGCATGACAATCCTGATGACATTTTGTAACATATCTAATTTTTCTTTTTTTTTAAAGAGAGGAGTATATGAGAAAAAATAAATAAAAAATTTGAACAGTAGCAGCATACCAGTGTCACAAACATAAACAAATCAAAGAAAATTCAAAGTGATACAGGGTCTCCAGACAAATTAATACAAATCAACATGGTTGCTGCACTATATATCGCTATCCTCAACTACATTGCTCAGACTATCAGATGTAAGAATGGAAGATTTCTCAAACCATTAAAGAGAATAAGAAAATAATTCTTCAATAAAACATTAGAGATAATAGAGTTTCACTAGAGATGAT
>NW_004955436.1:18578751-18580051 GCF_000276665.1 Chinchilla lanigera | reverse complement strand
TGAAAACCTTTGTTTCTTCATTTAGTTTTGTACCAAGAGCATATATTGTGAGAAAACCTTATCGTAAATTTTTTGAAAAAACTTTTATCTTTTGACCAAATGATCAAATTATTGGAGTATCTCCCAAGAGACTATGGAGACCATTGGGAGTGCCTTATTAATGAACAAAGGTTGGACACTCCTCTATAAAGCAATTGAGTCCTATCCAATAATCTCTCCCCACTCTAAAGAATTTTTGTTAATTATCTTAAATTTTTTGATGACCTGTGAGCAAACCATTCTTGACATCACTTAAACTAACTGGTAACTCAGGTGAAAGTATGCTTTCAAGTCTATAACTCAAATTGTATTATGAGCAAATAATAAAGGAGAAAAATTGTTGAGCTCAAATAAAAGAGGAACAGCTGTTCACAGAATGATATACAAATAGACAAATAATGAGTGCAAAGAACAAACATCTTTACAAGATCATATTGCACTCAAATATATTTTTGACCAAATTGAATTATAGTAATTCTATTATAATTTTAGAAATTTATAATTATAAATAGACTAGTCAAATTTTGTTGTTCATCAGTTAGCAGAGATCTCTTATCAGAAAAATTTGGAAGGAATATAATCTTTTATCTATAATTAATATGCCTATTTTGTGTTTTATTCTGTTTTTAAAGTACTGTAACTTTCAACTCAGTTATCTATATATATCCTATCACCTATTCAGACCTTAGATTTCCATTTTGTCAGTTTCTTTAAAAGGCCTCAGGTTGAATCTAACCTCATTTTTGTCAACTTCATCTCCAGATCTGGATTCATGATACAGCCAGACAGCATGCTGTAGCAAAACACAAACATGTTCTCAACCACAAGATAGCTTTATTTTTTTGCTTTACCTGATTGACTTGTCTTTCTGCTGCTGTACATCCATCTTTTGTAGAATTTAAAAATTTAGTAGTATATAATAACAAGTGAAGTCTATTATGAGGTGTGGAATTTTATAGGGAAAGATTCCCCCTTTTCTTTTTGTAGTTTAATTTTGATCACATGATGAGTGCATTCAATAATTCCATGACCTTGAGGATTAAGGAATCCCTATGATAAGGGAAATATGAAAAGTTTTACAGAACCTTTCAAAAGCATCACTTGTATGTGCTGGGCCATTGTCAGTCTTAAGTATCAGTGGGAATCTCAGGGCACTAAACACATTGAAACAATGAGCAATAATATGTTTGGCTGCTTCACCAGAGTGGGCAGAAGCAAAAATAAACCCTGAGGAAGTGTCCACTGAAATGTGGACTCAGCA
>NW_004955436.1:18575901-18577221 GCF_000276665.1 Chinchilla lanigera | reverse complement strand
CTTATGCCACTGAGCTATATCCCCAGCCCCATGATCTTTTTAACTAAAAGCAAACTGCTTTTACCTTGAGAATGGAAATAGCCTTTTAAATTAATCACTTTATGGGGAAAATGTAAAGGCTTCTCGTTTAGTGTCAATTCTAATGAAGAACAGAGAAAAAACTCACTCTTTTCCCTATGAGGCTTTATTCCATGTGGAGCAAAAATTCCCTGGGGAGCTCTATTTCCTGATGATTGGCCTTTTGCAACTCTCCAGGTTAGCACTCTAGCAATTTTGTTATTGTGGTCCTGTAGCTGCCATACCTGGACACCATCCACACTTGTGTATAAAGCCCTTTAAAATGTTCTTTCTTTAACTAATCAATTCCATCTTTGAACCCAATATATCACCTTTTTACTTATAAATTTTAAATTTTTATCAAAGAAAGAACAACCAATTGAGTGATATAAGAGTTTGGTGTGATTTAAGCAATGTTTTAAATAATTGGCTTTCCATGTACAGTCCAAATCAGTGACATCAGGCAAATCCTGGAGATTTCTTTGCAGCCTCTGTATGCAGCTTCTGCTCCATCGTCTCAGTGCTGGGTGAGCTGCTAGCAGTTTCCCCATTGTCTTAGTACCAAGAATGGGCTCTCTCACTGAAAGTGCCCATCCCCAAGCAAGCCAGGACTATCGTCTCTTACTGGGAGGGTCACTTACTGGGAGGAGTCACTTACTGGGTCACTTACTGGGAGGAGGGGAACAGGGATGTGGGCAGCCACTGTGCATGTTGGCTATTGCTATTACTTTGACCACTGGATGTCCCATTTTTGCCTGAATCTCAAGCACGGACTGTTTTGAGCCAAATGACTTTTTGGTACCAATAGCGCACACACCAGTGCCAGTGGTGGCAGCTGTGGCAGCACAGAGAGTCAGAGAGCAACACGTTCACTTCCCAGCCATTTGGTTCCAGGCACAGATGCCTACGTGTGGTGGTGCATGCCAACCGATGCTGGCGGATTGGGCAAGCAGACACACAAGCGCCTAGGAAATCCCAGCTGAGTCTGCCTAGAACTGGAGTACAGGGCCCTCCTTGAACTTGCCCTGTGCACCTTCCCCCTGGTAGCACCACCATGCTAACTACCGTGCACAGCTTAAAAGATTTTTTTCCTTTTTCATCTGATTGAGCAAAGCTAGAGAATTCAAGCTCTATCTGTGGTACCTTTGTTTTGCTCTCCTTTTCCCATTTGGGAGTTGATTTTAAAATAGTACTCCATGGTAAGTCCTTCATGGTGGTCTTAAAAAGTAAGGTAGATACTATATATACATATTATATATATAC
>NW_004955436.1:18528019-18575621 GCF_000276665.1 Chinchilla lanigera | reverse complement strand
CAAATGTGAGGACTCACTGGTCTCTCAGTGTACCCCAAGGAGGAACAGCAGGGGGAATGAAGAAGAGATAAACAAGAGACAAAACTAGGTCAGGTGGAGTTCTCTTTGCCAGATAGGTAGGAGGACCTGAACAACAGTAGGAGTGTTTATTTATACTCTTGAAAAATTAGTATCATGTGACAAAAGGTTGCCTAGCAACTAATGACTGAAATTGTCCAAGCAGGATGTCCTTCTCAAAACTGAGGTAGCTTGACTGCTTTAGGCACTATGGCCTTATCTTGTCTCCACACAAATAACCAATTTCCAGATCAAGCCACTCCCAACAATGTTGTGTTTGCATTCTCACTTAGTTATAGATATTGTTTAATTTCTTCCTCTATTTCACCTGTGACCCATTGATTATTTAGGAGGGTGTTATTTAATTTCCATACGTCTATGGAGTTTTTGCAATTTCTTTTGCCACTAACGTCTAATTTCATTGCACTATGGTCAGATAACATACATGGTATAATTTCAGTTTCTTTGCATTTACTTAAGCATGTCCTATGGGACAGTAGATGCTCTATTTTAGAGAACTTTCCATGTTCAGCTGAGAGGAATGTGTATTCTGATGATGTTGAGTGGAACAGTCTGAAAACATGTACTAAATCCACTTGTTCACAGGTTTGGCTCTCTTCTGTTATTTCCTTGCTAATTTTTTGTCTGGTTGATTTATCTCTTTGTGACAGTTTGGTATTGAGGTCTCCCACTACAATTGTGTTATTGCTTATTTGATTTTTCATGTCTATTAATAACTGTCTTATATAGTTGGGTGCTTTTTTATTTGGTGTATATATATTTAAGATTGTTATTTCTTCCTCTTGAAGTTTTCCCCTAACAAGTATGTAGTGACCTTCTTTATCCCTTTTAATCATTCTTCATTTGAAGTTCATATTGTCAGGAAACAGAATAGCTATTCCTGCTTTTATGTGGGTTCCTGCTTCATGGAAGATTATTTTCCATCCTTTGATTTCAATCAATAAATTTCTTTCTTCATTAAATGTGTTTCTTGTATACAGCATATTGTTAGAACTTGTTTCTTGATCCACTCTGCCAGTCTGTTTCTTGTGAATGGTGAATTGATGTCACTTATATTGATAGTTGTAACTGATATGTATTGGCTTATCTTAATTATGTTATTGTCTCCTGTTGGTTCACTACTTTTCCCCTCTGTTTAATTGTTTGCCCTGCCTGGTGGTTTCCTTCTGCTGTTCTTGGAATTGTGGTGATTTTTATCTCTGTCTAGAATATCTTCCAGTACTCTTTGTAACAACAGTTTAGTGTTTATAAATCTCACCATTGTGCTTTTTCATGGAAAAAATCTTATTTCTCCATTACTTTTGAAAGATAGTTTTGCAGGGTACATCACTCTGGGTTGGAAGTTGTCTTCTTTCAGCAATTGAAATACATCAATCCAAGCTCTTCTTGACTTCAAGGTTTATGTTGAAAAGTCTGCCATGATTCTTATGGGCTTTCCTTTATAGATGATCTGTTTCTTGTATCTAACAGCTTTTAATATTCTGTTCTTGTGATGAATTTCTGGAATCTTGATTATTATATGCCTCCTTGTAGTTTTATTTTGGTCATGACTATTGTGAGTTCTATATGTTTCATTTATGTGTATGTCAAATTCTTTATCCATGCTTGGGGAGTTTTCTGTGAAGAGTTTTTTTTATGTCATTTGTGCTGTCTCCCGCTTTCTCATTCACCTCAAACTTATGTTGTTTTTATTTGCTTCATCTTGTAGCTATTGGATTTATTTTTCATGGTCTCTTTCTATTTTTAAGATACCTTTCTTTCCATGATCACTAGCTACAATTCTGTCTTCAAGATCTGAAATCCTATACTCTCCATTCAATCTGTTGTATATACTTTCAATGGAGATTTTAATCTCTTGGATTTCTGCTTGGATATGTTTCATGGACTTCACTTCTTTCCTGTGCTGTGCATTTTTTGTTTCCACCATTTTTCTAAGCTCATCTATTCTTTTATCTGTGTCTTCTGTAATATCTTTGATTTTAAGCATCATTTCTATATGTACTGGAGATATTATTTTCTCCATAACCTTTTCCACTTTTTTTTTTTTCACTTCTGCTGCTTTCATTTTAGGAACTTCCAGTGTTTGATTTCCAATTCATATATCTTCTTGAGTTCTTCACTTGTCCTGGCTGGGCTGGGGTTCTGGGGCTGCATTTCACTTCTGCATTTTGTCATTTTCTATCTTCTCTTTTTTATTTTGTTTTCTATGTTGATGCTGATTTCTTATGATATATAGCTTTATAACTAGTATTGATGTTTCCCTGGAGGATGACTCTTTTTCAAGGATGTCTTCTAGATTTAGGTGGTTTCTTACAACTGTCCCATGACTCTAACTTCCCAATTTATAAAGGAAACAAGGTTACTATTTGGCTCAGCTTCTAATCCTTTGGTAGTTGGATGTCATGATGATTATGACCTCATATAGTAGCAGTGTTGCCATATAGGGGAGGAAAAACTGTTTCTAACATGTATGATACCCTGGCTAAAATGGCTAAAATAGTATAGTTAGTGATAACAATAGTTTCAAGTACCGTTTAACTACTTATAAATGATGGTAACAATTAGCATGTTATCTCTGACCATGGGACCAAATGCTGAAATTATATAGCAAAATCAGACATGTATTGTGCACTTGTATGCAGGGATTTTCCCCTTAGTTGGATGATTTTACCCTTAGGGGCAAAGAATTTAAGATGTGTAGGGGATAGGCTAATGTAATGACTGTGTTCAGTTATAGTACAGTTAAGGCTAGAGATTAAAGGATGATCAACTGAGTTTTGGGACACTGAAGGACACAAGAGAGAAAGAATGTAATAGAGTACAACAGAGAAGTCAGAAAGGACAGAGATGATGTTTACTCATTGGAAAGTTTAAATTAAAAAAACGTTGCAGAAAGAGAGAAAGAAGCTCTGTAGAAGAGCATGAAAAGGTTAGAATCTAAACATTGAAAAAAGAAGGAAAAAAGTGAAAGAGAATGTAAATGAAAAGCAGAGAAGAAAAAAAGAAAAAGGAGATAGAAGAGAGGAAAGAAAAGAAGAAACAACCCAAATACAAAAATAACTACTGAATACAGAACTTTTCTGTCCAACCAGACAGAAAAGGGATATTCAATCAGACAAACAAAGGAGAAGGAAATTAATAAAATGCCTCTGGTGTTTACAGTTCTGTGATAGTGTCCATATTTAATCCCAGAAATGTGTTGGGTATGGAGCTGATCTTGGCCTCTGGATGTGGGGGCTGAGACTGGACTTCTGTTGGTGGAGCTCTCTGAAGTTAAATTGCTGATCCCTTGCTGCTGTTTCAGACATTTCTATGTTGCTGGTTTCACTAATTACTATTCCCTCCAAAGGCATGTGTGCACCTGTGTGCCTGGGTCCTGGCTGTTGTCCTGGGTCTCAGACCTTGGGGTTCTGGTCAGTCTACTTGACAAAGCATGTGTCCTTACTCTCCTCTCACAGACACTGTTGTTCCCAAGACAACAGAGGAAGCATAGAGCACTGACCTAAGCTCCTCTCGCAGACCCTGATGTCCTAGAGAGAATGGGGGAAGCACAGAGTGCAAGATTCTCTTCTTACAGACCCTGCTGTCCCAGAGATAATGGAGAAAGTGTAGAACATGGACTCACACTCCTCCAGCAGAGCCTGTTGTCCCAGAGACAATGGCCACTACCTTTTTCATGTACAGAGGAATAATACTGCTATGGCCTTGGAGGTTACTTACAGGCAACAGCTATATAGAGTATATAATGAACTAAATCATCGCCTGGACTATCATATCTTTGTGAAGAATATAATTCATCTAAATGAACAAGAGCACATGATAGGCTGGGTGGAGAAGCAAGTGATACAGAGCATCTCTGCACAACAGGAAAAGTTTCTTCTTTCTTTCTCTTCCTTCTCTTTCTTTCCTCCTTTCATCTGGCATATATATAGGAAGTACCTCTTTATGTGCAAAGGAGGATAATAATTAACCAATGCTTTAATTTAAATGCTACCTAAAGACTACTTTTAATGGACCTGTCAATGTGACCTCTACCAAAACTGGCCATAGAGAATCCAATATAAACTAACTACCAAAATACTAACAGACTTGGACAGTCACATAGATTACCTCAGTGTTTAATTATTAACTCTTCCCTCTGTTATTATATTTAGAGATTGTAACTTATGGAGATGTGTCTGATTGTCAAATTGACAAGGGGACAAGGGCTGTATTTTGACCTTTCATTATGATCATTAAATGACTGAATTAAGAAACACCTAGCAGATTAGTAAATCATAATTGTCCATAGTCAGTTGGACATTTCCAGAGAAGATCTGAAAGCAGGCCAGAACACTGAGGGGAGAACACCTACCCCAATTTTCAGTTGTATCATCCAATAGTCTTGTAACTGAATGGAATGAAAAGGAAACATGGAGGAAGTTGGCATGCCATTGCTCAGTTCAACTTGGGAGATGCATCTTCTGCTGTCTGTTCTTGCTGCTGCCACCTGCAGACACCAGGTTACATTTTTTTCCACTTCTCAAGGTAGATGCACACAAGTGACTCCAGAGATCCAAGCCTTAGAACTTGTACTGGAGCTTTAACTTTGATACTTCTTGTTCCAGGCTTCTTGTTCTGGGATGGAGAGGCTGTTGGATCCTCCAGTTATCCAACATGCAGATAGCTATTGTGGACTCTGCTACCTCTGATCTGGTAAACCTATTAACAAATACCCTTGCAGAGTTTTGTATTCTCTACAATTCAATATTAATATTTATTTGTTTCTCTAAAAAAACATTTTGCATCAATGCAATTTGCATCACAGAAGCATACCGTATATTTAATTCCTTAAATTAAATTTTTCACTGAAATTTTAAGAATAATATATATGCATATATGTATATTTGTAATTATATATGTGTATACTATTAATCATTGGAACTCAAGTGTATCAGATGTAAAAGTTTCATTAAATATTATCTTATTATAATTAAGGCTGAATTTTAGTTTCTGAATGCTATTTAATTTTCAGTGATATATTTTCTTAAATTATTAATTTTTGTCACATATTGTCTCCCTTTAATAGCCGTTTTCCATGATAAAAGGCACACTGTGTATGAAAAATTAAGTAAATTAAGGGGATAAATATTGAAAAGAAACATTACTAAGTTTTTGTCTTGAATAATTGGTGTAGTAATCTTCGATCAAGATGGGCTACAGAATGCTGCAGTAAGAAAACCTTTAAATCTCAGTGGCTTAGCACAAAATAATTTGCTATTTTTCCTACATATTAGATGCAGATTGAAGAGGAGGCATTTTTCTAGAAGTTCACTCTAGCTGTCTTATTGAAGTTACTGGAGGACAGATGTGTGCTTTCCCTCAGCACATGCTTGTAGTGTTCAGTTAAGATAAAAGGGTTATAGTGAAACACATACATGATTTTGAAGTTACCAACAAGTGACTGCTGGCTTTTGTCTCCATCACATTGATCAAAATATGTCATTATCATAAGCTTCAGGTGGATGAAGAGTATAATCCCATGGTATGTGTGGCAAAGGAGAGAACAAGATATATTTGGCAAACAACCATAATAATTACCATGGTCTGCCTTTGTGGTCACTAACTAGACAGTGTTCTCTCTCTTTCTCAAAAGTATCACTCATCTCTTCCCAAGATAACAAACATCAAGTTCTGTCCAATTGTAGTGCCAAGTCCAAGTGCACGGATCTTACTTTGTCCTGTGGTTGTAACTTGTTTGGATGAGCAAACGGAATAAATATACTCTTCATAAACCAAAACACATTAAATATTAATCTGATCAACAAATGAACACATTAATCATGTAAATAAACACCTGAATAAATTAACTGTTACTAAATTCTCACAAGCTCTTTCAGTTTTAAAGTTTTAGTCACATAACAGTGATTGGTATTTTAAAAATTTTTAAATCTGCTGGAAAATTTCCTACACTGAACTCAGGGTATATGTCTTTATTACAGACCATATTCACCTTTGAAAAGGATTTTCTATTTGAATTTTTCCTGAGGCTATTATTTTCTTCTCTGAAATATTTGATTCTCTGAACATGTCTGAAGTGAACCCTGAAGAACAAACTTTCCTTGGGGACTGACTAATATTTTAAACTTATTTTTGTCTATAATGTTCAGATCCCAGGGTTTTTTCTAAGTCTCAAAGAACTAACATCTTTCCTTCATGAGAATACCTTCCCTGAAAAGTAAATCTTCTTATTACTTACTGAAGCTCTTATCCAATTGATTCAAGGTCAAATTCCTGGAACTAAAACTATACTTACAGTTCTTTCTTGACATAATTTTCATAATTACTAACAGTTTGCTTTTTGCCCAGATGTTTAACTTTCTAAGTTTAATTGTCATTATGCAGATTTACATATATGTGATGTGAGAACAAACTTTAGAATCATTCTCAGATCCATGAATCCCACCCAAGAGTACAAAAGGAACTCCTGACATCAGCTTAACACATTTAAATGTTTTAGAGTTACTCTGGAATTTAAACTATATGTAAAATTTAATGTTTATTGTTTGAATTTGAGAAGATCTTGCTTTACGTAACACTAAAGTTTCCTGGAATTGTGTATCTATCCACTATTTTTCATAAATGATAGAAAATTTCTTACTTGAATTTGTCATTTTAATTCCTTGAATGGAACAGTGAAAATCAATAAATCCTTGTTATTAAAGTAACTTCTCAAATTTTTGGTTGAGGAAGTAAATGCCACTGCATGGTGAACACCCTTCCAACCAATCAAAGGTTGCAGTTTTACCAAATGATTGGTCTTGTAGAAGCTGGATCACAAATCTTTTTCAGACCTTTTAAACAGATTTATCACCCTATATTATTTGGTGAGTGAACCAAGGTCATTATTTAAATATTCTGTTTTTGTGATTTTAGGTATGGAACCGGCTCATTTTTTAGTACCAAATTCAAATCAATCACGTTGGTCAACGTTCTATTGCAGCAGTATGTATCAAATTGTGGTGGCTTTAAAAGTAAAGTTTATTTCTTATTTCTGCTACACAAATGAGTGTGTCATCTGTTTAATGTGCCCACTCAGCCCATTCTTGATCAGCTGACACAACTTCCGAGATATTAAAAGATGTCAATAGTAATTTTCTCTCTGGCTTAAAGCATTACTTCATGAATGGGTTTAAGACACGAGATTTCACCCACAAAGTTTTAGCCAAAGAAATGGCACAGTGCAATACTTACCTTAAAAATCATTAGTGTTACTTTGTCTTATTATTTCCTTTTACTCAGGAAAAATCAAGATATTTTTGGTGAATAATAATCCTGGCTCTTTATTAATGTCCTTTACTACCTTTACGCAAATATTTTCCATTCTCATACTCTATCTATCTACATATCTATCTATCTATGTACCGATCTATGTATCTATCTATCAATCCATTTGAATTTTCTGAACTTTAAGAAAAGCAAAAGGTTTTAATATGAAGAATACAGTATTTGCTGATTTATGGTTATTAGAAATTTTTCTCCTATCAAAATTTTCCAATCATAGTTATCATATCACTCAAATGATATTTTGCCATATAAAAATAGATTCCAATTTAGCAAAAAAAAGTCTAAACTATGTCTCTATCAAGTATGCCAAAAAACTTTGAGAAATATTTCTTTACAACAACATGTTGAATACATTGTTAGTCTCTTGAAAATTTATATACACTATTCTGTACTTACCCATGTTCTAAAATAACTTTAATCATGTCATTTCAAATTGCCAGATTTCATTTTTTGAGAACTTCATGTGTAAATAAAAATGGAACAGATAATACACCAAATTTCCATGTACACTTTATCTTTCTCATTTCCCTCTATTACTAATATCTTTGCTTTAGTGTGGTATCTATGTTATAATTAATGAACCAATATTTATACATTATTATAAAATAAAATACATGTTTCATTAAAATTTATATTTTAGGTTGTTACTCCTATGACAAATATGTGGAATGTACTCACCATCAGAATATCATGCACAATAATTTAACTGCCTCAAATTCCTCTGTGATACACCTATTCTTCAGTCTCTCCCTCTAAACTCCAGTAAGCACTAATTTCTTTACTGTGTGCATAGATTTTGCTTTTTCAGAAGATCATATATTTTAAATCACATAGTATGTAGTTCTTTTAAAGTGGTTTCTGTCACTTAAGAATATATTCTTAAGGTTACTTTTTTTGTTTGTGCCATGTTAGTTATTTGCTTTTTATTGCTGAATAATATGTAATATGCAGATGAACTAGAATTTCTTAATTCATTCCTCTATGTAATGATGTTTTGGTTGCTTGCAAGTACTGGCAGTGACACATAAACCTGCTATAAATATTAAAAGCCACGTTTATGACTAGATACATTTTCAAATCATTTAACTGTGATGGATGGATAATTAATGGATAAATATGTTTACTTGTCTAACAAATTCCCAGACTACCTTTCAAAGAGGTTGTACCTTTTAAACTCCCACTAACAATGAATGTGATTTCTCATTGTTGCAAATTATCAAAAGGATTTTGTTGTTGCTGTTGTTTATTTTCACCATTTTCATATGTATGTATTAATAACTGATTTACACTAATTTGCAGTTCCATGAAGATACATGATTTTTGCATATCTTTTCACAGGCTTATATGTCATCTATCTTCTTGGGTGAAGTGCTGTTACAATATTTTTCAATTGTTCATTGGGTTATTTTCTTATAGAACATCAAAGTCCTCATATATTCTGGACTGTTCTCCATTACTGTATATGTATTACAAATATGTTCTGCAAATAGGGCCTGATTTTTGGGAAGATTTTAATTGAGCTGGTGCAGAAAAGTAAACTCCCAAAATATCATCCTCTAACCACTGTACTCAGTAAAAATGTAACTGTGACAGCACCAAAGACACTTGTCTTTAACTTAAAGAAATGTACTTTATGCTTCTGACTTCAAAGCTATTATATAATAAATGACAAATTGCTGTCATTTTAGTATGTCATTTAGCTCATGATAAGTTTTTATGGCAGCAAAAGAAAGTGAATACAGTTTATTATACTAGAGTTGTAAGGTGTGATGAAAAATACCGCTTTTGTTGTCAATAGACTAAGTTCCATCAGCTTAAGTACACTGTGTGAGTAGGATAATCTCCTAAAAATAGACTTCCATAATTATGCCTATGAATAGTGTTAAAAACATGAAGATTTTAAATAGATAATAGGGATAAAATAAAGTTTCAAATATTCTAAGTGATATTGAAATATAGTTTACTGAAAAAATACTCTGAAAGTGACATATACTGCCTAAGGTTTTGTTTTCTTATGTTTTGTTTTTTACTGCAGGGTGAAAGAGTTGAAATAAAATTTCTTCTAATTAGCATAGAAAAATGTTCTTTTCCAAATTTGCAAAACATAAGTGAAACACGACATGTAATAAATATATGTGTGTATTTTTAAACAGAAGTCTATTATTTTAATCATTTCAAAATTATGAGAATACGAAGATAAATGAGGCTCAATTGTTTAAGTTGTCTCCTTCATTTACACAAACTATATTTAACAATTTTCAAAGTAAGAGCTGTACCAGATTAAAAATATAAACTGTATCATCTTATTAAAGATTTACTGGGGCTGGGGATTTAGCTCAGCGGCAAAAGTGCCTGCCTGGCAAGCACAAGGTCATGAGTTCGGTTCCCGGTACCAGAGAAAAACAAAACAAACGAACAAAAAAAAACAAAGATTTACCTATAGTATTTAAAAGTTTTAGAAAATAGATTTAGAGCAATTTTCACCTCTATAGAGGTCAAAACAGCAAATACTCAGTAAATGCTTAATGAATATATGTGTTCTTATATAAAATGGTAGCCACTGGAGTTGATCAGATATTAATCTAATCCATAATCTTTTACACTTGCATTTATGCTGATCAATTGATAATCATAAGAAGATTGCACATATACATTATGCATGAAATTGTTTTGATGTATTATACACTTATAACGCAAGTAAATATGGGAATGAATATTAATTGTTGAAATACCTTTAATAATAGCAACAAAATATTAGTTATTTCATAAAAATGTAGATATTGCTGTGTAAAAATATATGTACAAATTTGACAGTATGTCATCTATAACCCCAGTGACAAAACGTCGTGCCAAACCACTCTTGCCAAAACTGAATATACTCTAAAAGTATACAAAAATAAAGCCAACATAGTGATGCTGATGGATCCTCACTTTCTCCTGTTTAACTTGCATAAAATGATTACTATTATCATTGATTTCTTTCTTCAAAAGCAATTGAGCCCAAAGAAAATTGATTGATTTACATTTTATCCTATATGTGTAGAGTTCCCTGAAGGCCACGTCTCCCATGACATTCAGAAAAGTAAGATATTTTCCTAATGACCTGTCTGTGAGCTCCTACTTCTATTTTAATTAGATCAATTTGTGAATAATGTCTCCAACCCATATATCTTGTCTTGTTTTCCACCATGAGACCACAAATGTGTACACATTTTATTTTCTTAATAGTCATAAAATCAGTGACCATCCCAAACAAGCCTCATGTACGTTTGTTTCATGTGTTTCACAATTTATTATAGTTATATTCAGGGTATAAACACTAACAAAAATACATTTTAAATTGAACTTGAAAATGTGAAGTTTAATTAATTTCATTCAGTTTGCTAATAATTTATTATATGTCAATTGTGTAAATATTCAGTCCAAAAAACCACAGTACAGAAATTCATTTACTGACATAGATGATTAAATTAGTCATTTCTATACTTTCATAAAGTTAATGTGTTTCATAGAAATTTAGCTGTATATTATAATAGTCCACGCTTATCCTTGTTGGATACACTTCAAGGCCACCAGTGTATTTCTGAGACCATCATTAGTACTAAATCTCATACATATGCTATTTATTTCCCTTCATATAGTATCTATGATAAAGTTCTCATCAAAAATTTGGTGTGGCAAGTTATCAAATAGAATAAATAACATTAAAATAGAGCAATCAGAATGATTATATAAAAGTCTGAATGTGTTATTTCACTCAAAATGTCTTATTGTATTCTAGATCTATATTTTCTGTCCTTGTTAAATTAAGAGCTTTTGCTTTTTCTCTATAATAAGTATTTTTTGTCTTCTCTTTAGTATAACCTAATAGTCAACACTACTGCTTTTGTAATTTGAGACCATTAAATAAAATAAAGTTTATTGGAAGACAAGCACCTGTAATTTCTTGATGGTAAATTTGCTAGATGGCTAATAATGACCAATAAAATGAGCGTGGATACTTTATAGAAATGCTGAATAAGGGATGAATTCCATTTTGGGTGGAACAAGCAGAAAAGATTTTAGATTTTATGCCATTTAGAATGGTGCACAATTAAAAGCTTATGAAGTGCTCATTTCTGGAATGTTCCATTTCATATTTTCAGACTGCAGTTGACTGGCTAACTGAAATAAAGAAAAGTCACGGATAAAGGGTCTACTTTTTTCCTCTTTCACTTAGTGTAATCTTTATGACAGTCAAATATGTTTTGCAAGTCATTAATTGTTCATTTAGTTGATTGCAATGTTTTATTCTGTAGTTGAACTATAATTAGGGTATTTTCAGTTTTTAACTATTTCATGTAGTGTTTGTTTTGTAATTTAAGCCCAACTATTTCTTTGGGCTATGTTTCATTTCTCTTAAATTTCTAGAATCGGGGCTATTGGGTCATATAGCAGCCATATCATAAACCTCAAGTTATGCCACATATATCATGGTAGTTAGTCCCTTAAAACTGATACTATAGCAAAAAGTCTGTTTATCTAAAGAATGGGAAAAAAACAATAGTTTCAGCAGACTAATAAAAAAATAAAAGGAACACTTAACACTTACAGCGAAAATTATTGTGGATCTCAAGTATCTTCTGAAAAATTTTAAATATATGGATTCCAAAAACAAAAGGTTTCCTTTACTAGATAAAAATATACATGGTGCATTATCTGCTTACAAACAAATCCATGATAATAAAACGAAACAAATCAATCAAAAGCACCTTGGTCCTATTCTTAAAAAGAGTCGATACCTCCACCAGTCCCAATCAAGTCTCTCAGGAGATACTGCACAAGAATACCCTGACATCATACTAGAATGACAGCTCTGTGATAGTTTTGTCTCCAGAGATCTTCAAATGTGACAAGAAATGAAGGTGGAAGACAGAGAAATTGATGACCCTAAACTTATATAGATTTACACTAATGTTTTGTCTTAGTTTTCAACAAAAGGGGTTAAAAAATACAGATGAAATAAATGCCTAAGTAAAAAAAAAAAAAACCTATAAAATAATATTAAGAAAATATTTTTGTATTACTATGCAATATGAGTTTTAAACTAAGTGCTGTAAAATGCCAAATTTTAAATTTTATAAATAAAAAGTTATAGTAACTTTTTAATTTGTTATTAAAGGAAGAAGGTTTTCTTATATTTGTTTTTTGGTTTTGTTTTGTTTTTTTCTGGTACCGGGAATCAAACTCACGACCTCACGGTTGCCAGTCAGGCGCTGTGCCGCTGAGCTACCCCCCCAGCCCTGTTTTCTTATAATGTAAATCATCCCCTCCCAGTGTTCTTTTATGCAGCCTGGCATCAATCCTCAGGTAGGTTTTCCACAACCAGAACCATGCTAACTCAATTCAGCTGGATGTTCCCACTCAAACTGACCATCACTGAATCCACCACACAGGTTATAATCCAATACATTATATAATGGTACTTTTTTCTACTTTGGCTATTGGGGCCTCTTTTATGTTGTCTCTTCTGTCGTCTTTCTCTCCCTACACTGGTGATATTTGACTACATCCTCAGTTTCTATCACGGTAAGATGCACAAAGAGCATTTGGCACCTTTCCTTGTTCCAGATGTTGAATCCCATTTTTTCCCAAAGAGCACTAGGTACCTTTTACTGAAGAACATAATTTAGAAAACAAGACCTGGGTGCTAGGGTACTTGTTGTTACTGAGTGCCATTTCTTCTAGCCTTCTAGTAACTATAGAATATGCACGTGTATTCTAAGTGATGTATACACACACATTTACAATCATTTCTATATCTGTCCTTCTGCACAAGCCTAATAAATGAAACATGATTCATTAGAGGTCCTTGCTTCTACTGCACTCTAAATCCAATTCTTTGTAGCTTTCCTTTCTTGCTCATCTGTAAAGTCTTTCTTTCCACAGTGAGAAATCTTGCTCTCAAAATTGTTACCCTATTCATTATTTATTCAGCCCCAGTATACATATACCACAATTTCAGAAAGTTAAATTATACCTCAAATTTACCAGGTAGGTACTGTTTATGTATAGTTTTTATGTTTTTAGGGTTATAACTTTCAGCAAAAATACAATGTTACAAAGTGTGGAGAACCACTCCAAGTCGCTTTAAAGCTCAGGGCATCTGAGGACATCTGAGGAAGTGAACTGCTATCTAGCACAGGCACACAGAGGGATACACTTGTAGAATCATGACTTGGCATTACACAGTCAAGCATGTGCCACATGGTTAAGTCAGCATACAACAATGTAAATACGTGATAACGGCAAATATAAGGGTTAATCAAGAAAGATTCAGCTACTCTTGCTCTGCTCTGCTGCTGATGATCGCTGATGAAAGCTCTTCATGCATTCTTTTCCCTGGGGTCTTACCCATGAAAATCTCCCTTGGGCCCCCCTCCCTGACAAGTGGCATAGTAAGGGCACTGAGGTGAGTGACCTTGTGGTGTCTGTGGAAGCAGCTCTTAACAAGGAGGGAGAGCCTAATTATCTAAGAGAATGAATAATTTTAGAAGCCAGTAAGCAAGGAAGAATGGAATCATGTATATAGAGGGAGGAGTTTAATTTCCTTAGAAGAAAATAACAAGTGGGAAAAAGTGCATTTGGACAGAGATATTTATCCATAAGGTGAAGTGTGAAGGGTAGGAGATAAACATGAAAACTCCTCAAGGAAGTTTCTATCAGTACAATAAGAAGAAAGATTATCAGTTAAAACTCATATGAGAAAAACATGAAAATGGAATTTGGAGGGAAAAGAGTATGGTAGACTCATCAATGAGAGTGGCCAATGGGTAAACAAGGGAACCACAGTGGGGTTATTACTGAGCAATAATGATTTGTTTAATCACCATGGGCATGATGTCACGTAAAACAGTCAACATGAATTAACATCGTTTCTCTAAATTCATCCCCTTTGCTGCTGATGTATATGTGCAGAGTCGTATTTAAACAATATGGAGTTTATTGGGCATGTACAACAAAGAAAATGAAGTGTAAGTGATTGATACTATATGTAAGGTGCTGATTTTCTACTAAACAATAATAGTATGTGATGGACTATAAGTGGCAATATGGGGTGAAGAAGAATAAAAAATTATACTTTTGCAAAACAGTCAATTAGAAATCCTAGTGAGGGAAAATGCGATTGGATAATAGTGGAAGAAATGAGCTGAAATGTTTAGATGTTTTGGTGAGGTGCTAAATTTTAGACTGTGGAAAGATTGCAGGTCTAGAATGTGATCATTGGTGCAGTAACCAAACTGGATAGAAAAGAAGGCAATTTGAGGTGGAAAATAGAAGTGTACCTGGGATCTTTCAAATTAGTGTTAAATCTCTAATAACTTAAAACATGTAGATGGGGAAAATAAATTAGATGACAAAATCTTTAAGAAGTAAGGAAGAGTGGAAAGAAAGAGAATGGACTGGGTGATATATTGATTTATAAAAAATGTATGTTAAATAATGTAATTAGATATCAGATTTTTTGTAGGGGCAAAGTCAAGGAGAAAAAGGGGATGATGTTCAGAGGCAATGAAAAATGTTGTTTCAGAAGATACTTGAACTGTGGGAAAGAGTGAAGGTGTGTTCTGAGGCTTCAGTAAAACCCCAAGGTAGAGTCAGATACACCACTAATTCTGTATTAATGGGAAAAGATTGAGGCTGGAAGCCTCCATGTTAGAGTATAAATATGTTTGATGATGAAATTAAGCTTACAGATTATTAAACAAGTTCTGGGGAACCATTCAGACTGTTACAAAGCTCCGGGGCATCTAAGGACATGTGAGGGCATGACCCTGCTTGTCTAGTGGAGGTGCACAGTAAGATACAGTTATGTAACCATGACTTAGCACAGGTAAACACACATGCATTGGCTATGGCACTACATAAGAATGTAAATATGAGATAACAACCTGTATAAGAATTATACAATAAAGATGCAGGTGGCTCTTTCTCTGGCTCTCTGCTTTGCTCCATGTTGCCTGCTGTTGCTGATGTCTTTCACACGTGCATTGTTTAACCTGGGAACCTCACCTGTGAAAATCTCCCTTGGGCTCCCTGAGCCAGCCAACACAAGTATTTAATATTCCCAACTTGGAAAATATATTTCCCTTATGACAAAATGCATGAAGTGTTTTTACATTACTAAAAATTGATAAAATATCAATGACGATTCAACATAAAGGTTTTTCCATAGCTGTGTGCTTTGTCTCTGGGACAAAAATTTTGCAGAAGTGAGAAAATAAAAACACACATCATTATCACATTATTATACAGTGTTTTATTAAATTATCTCCCCATTTCAGCAAAATCATTATATTCTTTTCATAACACTTTTCATACAAGTTCTGTTCCCATTAATAAAAATAATTGAAATGAAATACACATAGCTGTAAACAATGACAATGAAAATCTTTTTTTTTTTGGTTTTATTCCGGTAGCGGGAACCGAACTCACGACTTTGCGCTTGCCAAGCAGGTGCTTTTGCTGCTGAGCTAAATCCCCAGCCCCTTTGCAATCCTTTCTAGAGAATTAAAAATCATTGCAGTTGGAAGAGCCCAAAAAAGGAATCAGTATTATAAACTAAATTCTTTTAAAGAACACAGTTTTTAATTTAAAAATTTAATTCAATATTATGAATAAATTAATATAAAACTTTCCTGCAGGTAATGAAAGAGTCAGAATCATCCTTTACAGACATTTTAGCTAGACCCATGTACAACTATCTTATGTGTATGATTAAAAATAATTCTTATCTATAAAATTTTTAAATTATTTACTACTTCAAAATGACCAACGGGGCTGGGGATTTAGCTCAGCGGCACAGCGCCTGCCTGGCAAATGTGAGGTTGTGAGTTCAATCCCTGGTACCAGGAAAAAAAAAAACAAAATGACAAACAGTTGTGACAATCGCTATAACTATGATTTGAAAAACAATTAGAAATAGGAAAATCAGTGTTCAGAATTAACTGGGAATACTTCTTTACGCAGGAATCTTTCATATTCTTTCTGAGAGGAGAATTTTCAAGTTAATCTCTCTTGTTGTCTTATTTCAGCATTTGTTCTTTCAAATTTTCCCTGTACTTCATATTGAAGATTCCCTAGAGCCCTCTCCACAAAAATATATGTTATTTTGATGAAACTGCAATCATTTCTAAGACATAGGGTAAGAAATATGAGAAGATCCTAGAAGTTAGGCTTAATTGTCAACCTGACTGAATTGGGAACTATGTTAATAAAGCACACTTCTGGGTATATTTGGTTGTGTCCATGTCTAGTTCTTCTGCCACTGTTCCCCTGCTCTATTCCCAGGCCTCTATGTACTATGTAGCTTTGTTCCACCAATCCCTTCCACCATGATGTGTCTGCCTGGAGCCAGGAAACCATGCACTGAATCTTCTGTTACTGTAAGCTAAATAAACCTTTCCTTCTTTTAAGTGATACGCATCAGGTATTTGGTCCAAGCCACAGGAAATCTGACTAATACAAAGCCTTTCTCAGAAAGCTGAACCATGTTATTTTTGGTGGATTAATTATTGGTCAACTTGAGTAAAATTGCCCAGCTGAATTGAGTCAGCATGGTTCTATGCCTGGAAGATTCACCGCATGATTGTTTCCAGAACTGCATAAAAGGAGGAGGAGAAGACTGAATGCTACTGATTTCCCAGGAGAAGCTTTGTTTTGGCTGTTTTTCCTGTAACAAACTGGGCTATTTCCACCTTTGGAGGACTTCAGGTCCTAGTTCCTATCCGGGGATAGCTGGTGTTCTCTTCTGAGGTGCTCTGGTCTTTCCCTTGAGCACTGCTTCCTGGCTCCAGTGCAGATCACTCAGCCTCTAACACAGATTCCTCACACTGCTGGTTCAGACTTTCTAGCTTCCACCACTGTCCCCTAGACCTTCCTGGTGCAGATCTTTGATACAGACTTGCATAAGACATTGCTGTGGACTCCAGGCCTCTGACTGCACTCATCTGTGACATCACTGTGAGATCCAGGCCCTCACCTGGATTCTTCAGGTCTCTAGCACGAGGACAAATCTCTTGCACTATTCTGTGTTTCACTTTTTGGGTAAATATTAAAAGATACTCCTAGAAATTTACATGCCCTGTAGTAAATCTATTCCTTGAAAACCATGATTACAGCATGAAGTAAGAGGGTCAATATTCATGTAGAAGATGCATCACGACATCTCATACCTCTCAATATGGCCCTTGTTGTTTTCATAGTTGTGTGTGTACTTATGAGTGTGTTTGTTAAGTGCGTTTTTGATATGAGAGAAAATATATTTTCTTAACCTTTCTGGAAATATTTTAAAATTTGGGCAGTTTATTGAATTCAGTGGAATGTTTCCATATCAGGTATTGAGTAGGGTGATTTGCCTAGGGCCCTGGTGTCTCTGAATCCTTTTATTCAGTCCCACAGTGCCAGCTTAGAGACCAAAAGAAATAGCTTGAAGCAGAGAAGATATGGAGGCATTCTCGGTATTCTTTCTAATGAAGCTGTGAAGATTAGAGGGAAAATAATATTCAGAAGAATTTGCAGATATCTATCAGTAATTTTAATTTCTGTTGAATTACTGTGATCCTATTTTCTCTTTTAAATAGTTTTACTAATTTTATAGTTTATTGCTTTGTACTTTTAGAACTCTGTGAAATGTTAGTTTCAGCAATGTTCACTGTCAGTTTTAAAAGAATAATGCTATTATTATTATGCTACTCAGCGAGATAATTTTATGACTGATATTGACAGTTTTATCATATTCATTACTGCTCCAGCTTTTGTTATTGTTCTGGCCTATGTGAGCTGCTACTTCAAGCACATCCCGACACACACATCTTCCCTAATAGTACCACAGGTTTTCAGATATTTGCATAATAAGTTTTCAGAAATCCATTACATTACGTATGATACTAAGAATAAGCAAAGAAATGAAAATACTGCCGCAAATACTACCATGGAAATACTCAGACATGAAAATTATTTTTACTATTAATGCCTGAAAAATATTCACAATTCTTTTAGTAATTAAATTTAATTTTTAAAGTATATAAGTTTGTACATGTGAATAATTCATGTAATATTTAAATAGGTTTATAAATTTTATAATATTTAACATATAGCTCTGCAAAACTTGCCATTTCTTTCTGGTTAAGAAATTTTAAAATTCTTTCTTCTAGTTTTTTTGAAAAGTGCATGCAGTACGCTTTTGTTATTTAGAGCCAACCTACTGTGCAGTATTGCAGAAGAACTTTTCATTCCTACCCTAACTCTCTGACAGTGTTCACTGATCACGCTCCTTCCCTCCCTCCTCTAGCTCCTGGGCACTTCCTCTCTACTCTTGACTTCTGTGATACCAACATTTTTAGATTTCACTTGAATAATACCATAGTTTTCTAATATTTTATTTCCGCTTTTCACTTTTAGATTAAGAATAATTAGTCTAAAAATTTCCTAGATTTTTAATGGTCCTCTTGTTTTTACAAAGTTGTATTAGCTACATAATATGAGTAGTTAACTTATTGTTATTTAAAATGAGAACTGCATGTTCCCTGAGAGTTGGAAAGAACTTTGAGCAAAACAATGAAGCTCGGAAAATACTTTTGTTTGTCTGTTTGTTTCTGTCTTTTTTTTTGAGAGAGTCTCGCTCTGCAGTTCAGGCTGGCCTTGAGCTCACTTTGTAGCCAAGTTGGTCTCGAACTCGCAACTATCCTCCTGCCTCAGCCTCCCGAGTGCTGGGATTACAGGTGTGTGCCACCATGCCCAGTTAAAAATACTTTTGTGAAAAATATTTGATGATGTTTTTAAGTTATAGCAAGTAAAATTCCTCCAATACTATAGTCTTTTGTAGTCAGTTCATCAGGATAGGGTTTTTGAGCCTCTATTTGGGAGAATTCTGGTTCCTTAGAACTAATAATCACCTAACTGGTTTATAGATTATTTATCTTACTTGAGAAACTCTGTAATTACTTTATTTTTTATAAATGAATGGCTTCAAAATATATTTCTATTTCTATTAAAAGCCAGCAATGTCTGTAGAGAGTTTTAGAGTAAAAGAAATACTTTCTTCTTTCTCATTCAAAAACTTACTAAAATTTTATGAAGAAATATATCTCAGATATATACATGTATATATATGTATACGCAACAGCAAATTTATATGTATTTGTGTGTGTGTTCCTGTGAAAGTGTTAAAGGTGAAATTACAGAATATTTTAAGTAAACTTTTACATTTTTAAAAATTTCAATTCTGTTTAATTTTATATTAGCAGTTAATGGGCACTTAAGTTTAAATATAGAGTATGTATTTATTTAGTTAAAATAAAATGTGTTTTTACTGTTGTTCAATTAGAAAAGGCAATTAACACCTGCCTAATGATAAGCTACACTGTTTATTTTATTTTTAGATTTTCAAATTAGAGCTTGCCCATAAGGATTTGTACCTACTGAGAAACACAGAATTATTTTTGAAAAGTCTGTTAAGAACTGATTGAAGTATTACTTGACCTAAAGAATTTAATTTGAGCATAAAGGAACTGCATATTTACTTGTCTAAGCTTTCATCTATAATTAAGTTTAAACCCACCTGAGAATACCCTTTGTTAACTGCTCAAAAAATATTTTGCAGGAATATATTCATTGCTGTAATGAAAGAAGTAAGAACAGTTTTTATACCTTCATTGATACATCCTTAAAAGATCTCTTATGCCTAGATTCTAGACAATGTGAATTACTTGTACATATTTCTAATTGTGATTCAAATAAAAACATTAACAGTGCTCAAAATTTTAATTTTAAATGAATTTGGATGCAAAAGTATCAGAAGAATGAAAATGACATGATATCAGAAAGAGGAAAGAGCATAGTTAACACTGTCTATACCACAATTTCATCTTTAGTAAGATAAAATAGGAAGGACGGAATAATTACAGGATGCTATGGAATACGTAAATGTATTTGTTCACTCATTCATTCCTTCCTTCAACACTTATATCCTGGGCTTCTGCTGTGTATTTGGTATTATACCAGATAAGTGATGAAAAGAGAAAAAATAATAATAATAATGCTGTCATGCAGATTATAGCATCACAAGGATCTAAAACTTAACAGATTCTCTAAATTTGAAGCTACAGTGCTGGGGCTACCAAAGAGGAAGAGTGATTATTATTAAAGAGATTACAGCAGTCAAGTTAGCTGTGTAAGAAGATCGAGAATGACTCCCCACTGAAATGAATTATTAACTCTTCACTTGGCATGCAATATTCACGATATATCGGAAAATTTATCTAGTTCTTAGCGTGAACTCTCATGTAATCCTCAAAACTGCTGCATGAGCTACATACTCCCATTATCCTTATTTTATCTGTGAAGAACTGAGGCTTAGACATTAAAGACTGGATACTGAGCTGGCATGTGATGGAGCCAGGAGTGGAACTCACACAGTCTGAGGCAAGACACATATGTGAACGTGGGCTGCTGCTGACATGCAGTTAAAAATTCTTTCATAAGAAAAATTAATATAAATTTGCAATTGGCTTTTAGATAAATTAAAAGATTAAAATTTTAATTTTAAAATTAATTCTCAGTCATGACTAGTCTCAATTTATGTATTTTTTTTATCTACATTAGCTCTCATTTCCGTAAAAGTGAGCATTTAGGGTTAAAATTACAGTGGAATTCTGAGTTTGTTTCCTATGACTTCATACATTTATCCAAAATATTCTCAAGGGCTTGACTGAGACCCTTCAACTCAGGCAGTGTTGGCTGGTTTCCAACACTCCTCTGTGAAGCTCCTACACATGCATTTAGAACAATACTATAATTGCCCCTGTCATCCAAGAGGAAATTGACGAATATTGATCCAGGACTTGTAGCAAGCCACTCTGGCTTCCAAATCAGTTGTGAACCAGTGTTTCTCAATAAGAAAATGTAATATGGAATAAAGTCACCTTATTTTCAAAACAAATAAAATAACTTGGACAAATTTTTGAATTTTCACTCATGCATTAAATTGTAGAATTTCACAATATTTAAGACCTAAACAAAAGTTCAACTTGGTTATATGGACAAATGTAGAAGCCACCTAAATTTCTTAAATGAATTACAATATTGAGAGACAGAATTTCTTCCTTTATTTACTACTTGAGTATTATTACTATTAATAACTCAATGTACTTTAATGTATTAAAATATGTGACGCATTATTACATGTTCTGCACACTGAAACATGGTCCTATGGATATTACACTTTCAAAAAAGAGAAGGAATTTAGCTATGTCATGTAAATGTACCAACTCCAAGCAAGGAATATAATCATTATGTACCACAAACATGTACTAATAAAATATAATTCCTGATAAAAATTTAGCTTAATTAGCTCATTGATAAAACTCACATTAAAGCTTTGAAAAGTAACAAATGGGTTATAGATTTACAGAGGGTTGGTCAGAAAGAACTTGAGTCTGATGTCCTTAAATGACATAAGCAACAAGGATTAGCCCATGTAAGAATTACATAAGCAGCAACTGTCAATGCCTTGCAAAATTATAGTTTTTCTTGATAATCCATTTGATAATCCATTTTCTTGATAATCCATTATATTCCTAATATAATGATAAAATATAAAAACTATATAAACAAGACTGCTGTATTGGAAGACAAGAACACATGTTAAAAGTGTCTCCTTTAAAACATCTGCACAGGCAAAGCAGGATAATACCCCAAAACTTATGAAAACAATCCCGAGGGGCATGTTCTAATGCTATTGTGATCATTTTTTATTCAAAAAAAAATGAAACTTTGGAAATTAAACCTAGAAAAACAGGTTATTAAAAATGTTGCTTTTAATGTTATAGAAATAGATGGAAGTAAAACATAACTATTTTGGCTCCTGCCAAAATAGGTTTGTGTCTCGGTAGTTAAATTTAGCTCCCCTAATCACTTAAATTAATAATTTTAAACTATAACTATTCAATTAATACTTTTCATATTTGTTAATTTATTGCATTCAGGTAATGTTCTGATAGATCACTATTTACAAAACAAGAGCTATACAAGATTTCCTTCAGTTCTGTGTACTGTAGGGCCTTACACATTCTATGTCCTTCTATAAAATTATCTTGACAGTCAGCTTCTCAACTTCCATAAAAAAATCTTGAAGATAAATAAACTAGAATTCTACTTAATAGTGCTAGACAGTTAAATTGGGGGGAGAATCACTGTTTTTATTATAGTGAGTTTTCTTTTATGTAATATCATATTTTACCTCCATTTCTTTGTGACTTCTGTAATGATGTTTAGTAATTTTATATCAGTTTCTTAATAGTGAATGTGAAACTGTGTTTATATCCATCATCATATTCCTTGTGTTTTACACTGAAAAATATATGATTTTTCTCTTTCAATTACTAAATTTGAAATTGTGTTTTGCAAGAACTATTGAATTTCATGTAATTGTATTTCATCTAGTAACTTTACTAAATTATTGCTTCTGTTAGTTTTTTTAATGCTTTTCTGTGTGGATAAAGTGAGGCAGAGTCATAGACAATGATTTTTGTCTCTTTCTTATAAAAAAGCCCCATGGTATTCTTTGATTCCATCATTTAACCTGACTCTGAGTACCTTCTAAAATAGAATTAATTTCATATTGCTTTGCAGAATCCAAACCTTCAGCCATATCTGCTTGCTTTCAAACTCGGTTCAGCATATAAACAGGCTTACCAACCTTCACTAACTTTATGTTTCAATTCTATGCCAATAGGTTACTGTTAGATTTTCATACTATTTTTATTTATCTCTTATATCTGCCCCAGTAAGCTTTATGAAGACAATGATTTAAAGTATGAATCACAAAAATTAAAATTAGCAGACTTCCTCATAAAACTTCTTTTTCCTTAAATATTGTTGAATAATAAATTTTCTTCCCAAATCTGTAGTAAAATAGGCTAAACTGGACTGTACTATTCAGTGGAAAGGGTTGTGAGATAGAAGGCTAAGCAAGGGTTCAAACTGCAGCTTTATAGCTGGTTCATATGATACCTTCTGAACTGCGCTTTCTACCTTTAGTTAAAGTTAAACTGCTCCGGTGTTCACTTCCGCAAATGTGAAATACCGTTAGAATTGATCTTCCAGGCTGTTTCACTTATTACATATTTTATTTAAATATTCTAAATGCAAAACCTCTTAACATTTATATTTCCTTTAAATTGCACTTTAAATGAGTGTTTGGAAAAACAAATTCATTTTCAGGGCAGGAAAGTTTGACTTCAGTGCCATTGTTGGAAAAGAGTCCCCTCCTCTGTCACCAGCACCGAGCTTTACAATGGCCCTCCAGATGATCAAGTCTGGGTGATCTACAAAACTAAGAACTGAGTCATTGTTTACTGTGTTCTTTATAAACAGAAGGAAGTCTGTGAAAACCAGGGAATAGTAGTATATTTTTGTAGTACTATCATTAAAAACATTTAATGGTAAAACCCAATCCAAAACAACCTTCAACAATGATTTTCACTAATCTAAAATTAGATTAAATTTTACTTCAATCCAAAATAAATAACAAGATAAATACTCTTTGATAATTATTACTAATAAATTACAAACCTTAAGAAGACGTGGGAGCAGTGACATTTTTATAGTATTTTTTACTGACTAATGTATTATGTGATGAAGCTAAATTGTATGAGATTATGGTTATTTCAAAAGAATAAAACTATTTTTAGAATATAAACTTCAAGAAATCAGTTAAAATTAAGCGTAGTTTATTTTATAAACATACTTAAGAAATATCAGGAAAAATACAGAAAAGAAAGAGAGCTCCTATTTTCCATAGTCAAATATTAGGAGAATGAAAGTCTTGGTTATTTCACTTTGTGTCTTTGTGTAATTCGCACCTCTAACGTTAGAACACAAAGCAGCATCACAGGCACCTGCTTCAGGACAGTCATTGTTTTCTGATGCCACTTTCCATCTCCTATTTTTAATAGTTTACACAACAAGATCAAGGATGTCCCAGCTGTTACTGCCACTGTTGCTAAGCAACCTTTAAATCAGAGTTCAAGAAGACAAAGAATCATGCTTGAAAAATTTCTCAAGTGTCTTTTTAATGCACCCCTGCCCCTGCTTTCTCTATTTCACCCCATTTTTCAATGTTTACACTCAGAGGCTGCTCTCCCCTTTCATTCAATATCCTATATGTGAAGCAATGATTCCAAATCCTTCTGGAAGCAACTAAATATTTTTGTTGGTTTTCAAAAAGTAATAAAAGTGTTCAACGGCAGGCTACCTTGAACACAAACAAATTTAAAGGATTTATTTTCTTTTATCAATCAGAATAGGAGGGTGTTTTAGGTCTTCATGATCTGCTGCCAGACTGTAGCATTGCTCTGCCCGGGAGCCTGGTGAAATGACACACAGATCAATGGCTGGAGATTCACTGCCTGCAGAGAATTACAATGCCCTCTTGTGCATTCTGAAGTCTAAATATCCTCACCTGCAAGACAGAAAGGTCAACCTTCTGTAAGAAAGAAGGAAAATAGAAGACAAGAAGTTAGGGAACTTTGAGCTTGAAATCTCTGACTGTTGCAGATTGCTTTTAACTGAAAAGGCGGAAAATATCTTTCAAACATTTCTATAAACAAGGAGGCTATTTTTTTTCTCCAAAAGTAATTATTCAGAATCCAATAGCACATCTGTTTAGTTAATAGAGTAGGAAACATAAATCAGCAACATGGAAAGTAAATAAAGAGAGAAATGTCTTACTTTTGCATTTAGTATTTTAAATAAGATAGTGATTTTTGAAGCACTCAAATCATAACTAAGTAATCTTGCAAAATCTGTATGACCAAAAGGAATATTACAATATTTAAGACTAGAGAGATAAATAACCTGCACATGTGTGAGCAACCATGTACCTCTCTCCTATTAATTGATCCAACTGAAGTTTAACCCTCTATTGAGAATTTCCAGTCCATACCATCCAGGTTCAATACAGTGGCGCATACCAGGCTAATGTACTTGGTGAATACTGATCCAATTATCCTGATCCTTGGATTTTTTTCAACCATTTTCAAACAAAACAAAATGCTGTAGTAAATTCTAAATGTTTCATATCATTTTGTCTTTTTAGCTGTTTATTTTGGCTCTCTTTGAAATTTCCTTGAGTCCATAGGTATCCATTTGTTGTTGTTCATAAATTGCTTACTTTTTTGTCCTCTGGTGCCTTTAATACTCATCATTTCTATTATTTTCTTAAAAATATTTTCTTTTATAAATATATGTAGCTGATAAAATGGCAATTCACTATTACTGATCATAACTGCCACTCAAATCTATCCATATTATGAAAATGGAATAGATATATGTAAAAGCAAATTATATATCCTTCCAGACAAAAGAAGCATCCCTGTGAACACTTCTCCACTGTTGGTGGGAGTGTAGACTGGTACAGCCACTGTGGAAATCAGTATAGAGTTTCCTCACAAAACTAGGATTAGAGGTTCCATTTGACACAGCCATTACCCTTCTGGGTATTTTTCCAGAAGAACTGAAAACGTCACACCACAGCAATATATGTGCACCCATGTTTATAGCAACACAATCTGTAATAACTAAATGTTGGAAACAACCCAAGTGCCCATCAACTGAGGAGTGGATAAAAAATATGTGGTATTTTTATGCAATGGAGTACTACTCAGCTATAGAAAAAGATAAACTTGAGGCATTTTTAGGCAAATGGATGCAACTAGAGACCATACTCATAAGTGAAATAAATCAGATTTGCATGTGTAAACATTGCATTGTCTCCCTAGTGTAAGAAACTGAAAGAGTAAGTAAGATCCAAAGGATACAGTAGACATTATTAAAGGGAAAGAAACTGCTCAAAGAAGGAAAGAATAACTGGGATGGGGGATAGGAGAGAAGAATATATATATACACATGCACACAAAAGATAATTAAAATAATTGTACTACTAATGTCTAATAATTCATTGAAAGGAACAATTAGTGTTTATATTGTTTGACCAGTCTTACATGCCTACATCCAGTAATCTGAGCAACTACTTTGAAGATAAAAATATGCAATATAATAACTACTGTTAATTTCCTATCATCTTGTTTTGAAATTTTGTATCAATTATGGTTTTTTATTATTCTCTCTATAATTAAAAAACAAATGTCCCCTGTGGGTTCATTCATATAAAGGATTCCTGTAAAGGATTCATAGTCAGAGTCTATGTTAATTATGGAGAATTGGAAATTAGATTTAGACATTCAAGATCACAATATAGAAACTCAAGTATAGTATATACACTGATACAGCTATAAGGTCATCTTAATGAAAATCTGTTGTAATATGATGTAATAAAAAGTTCTCCAGTTTCTATTAAATTCTACTACATATTTATCCTTGCTTCAAAAATCCACCCTTCAGGGCCAAGGATGTAGCTCAGTGGTACAAGCACCTGCTTGACAAGCATAGGTCCTGATTCCTATTCCCAGCACCAAAAAAAAATCCTCCCTTTGTTTCATTAATCTTTCTTCTCCCATACGGTCCTTTTAGTTTAAAAACATGCTGCATTAACTTTTGAGGACTCCCGTAGCAAAATACCACTGGCTGGCTGGGTTAAACAACAGAAATTTATTCTAAAGGGCAGAAGTTCAGGGTAAACATGTCAGAAGGCATCTCCTGGAGGTCTTTGTCTTGACTTGTGGCTCGCCAACCTCATGTCCTCACAGTCTTTCCCCTTATCATGTCTTGAGTCCTAACCTTTTCCTTTTAAAAAGAACATAAATTACCTAAGATTAGGACCCATGCTAATGATCTCTTTTGACCTTAATTACTTATTCAAAAACATTATTTCTAAATATAATCAAATTCCGCCTTATTGGTGGTTGAGACTTCAGCGTAAACTTTTGAAGTACAATAGTCAACCCATTTGACACGTTCAGTCTATATTAAATAAATTTAATATAGAGTGAATTCCAAATAAAAGCACTCCAGGTAGTTTTCCTCTACTCCTGCTCAGCAAAATCATTCCATTGCTCTTTTTCTTAAAGAGATTTTATAAGAAAAGTTTTCTATTCACTCCATCCTCACCTGTAATTCCTAATTATTTCTCAACTCATTTGTTCAGAACCTTCTCCCCCCAAAAATGATTCCAATTAGAATATGCTGTAATAATGTTTATTTCTTTACCTACTACTAAGTGTCAATACACTACAAGTCACACAATTCTGTTGTCTGTTTTCCTGATAACTATACACAAAGGTGTTTCTTTTCTAAACAGTTTGCTTTATGCTTCAATATTTGTCTTACTTTTAAATGTATTTGTTTTCCCAAAACTCAAATATTATCTGTTGTGATAGGTAGTGTTTACTACACAGCTGATACTATTTTGTTGACTAATTACAAATATACAGTTTACAAATATAGTAATTGTAAATATACAATTTAATTGTAATCTCTACCCAGAATTCCTATTGAACATACAGCAAACTATGTTTGCTTGCTTTTAGTTTGTGGTTTGTAATTTTTTTTCTTGTGGTTTTTTATAATTGGTTTTATTTCCTCCTTACATTAAAGAAGATTTCAAGATTCTCTGAGCAACTTTTATCTATGGTTTGGCTTGGCAGAAGAGAAAACTTTCTGAGTAAAACAAAGCATAACATGAAAGCATAGGCTGACATAATACACAAATATCTAATAAGTACCTTATATATACTATCACAGAATTTTGCAAAAGGTTGGTGTTGATCAATGTCCAAAGTAAACAAGATCCTTATTTCCATGGAATAAAGTACTGGACAGAGGGAGACAAATGCTGAAAAATACAAATAGATATCTGTTTTGACAGGTGGAGATAAAGGCCATTAAGAAACAGAAAACTACATCAGAAGAATATAAACTGATAATGCCAGCCTTGTACAAAATAGCATTAGAACAGAGAGATAAACATGGCAAAGGGATGAATCAGGCAAATAATTTTGGGGAAAAACATTCCAGGAAGTGCAGATAAATAGTATGTGGTAATCTTGGAAAATCAAGAAGGAGTAAAATAATGAGAAATGAGTTGAGTTATAATAAACAGTGAAGTAGGGCTAGATTACTAGGTCTGAACAGTGAGGATTTTATGTAATCTGTGCTTTAACAGTGACTTTAATTTTAATGTAAGTGTGATATTGGTTTCAAGCAGAGAAATGATGTGATATTACCTATTTTTAAATGAGTATTCATTTCAACACAATTTCTATCCATAATGGAATAGCTGGTACCAGAACAATGCTTCCAGCAAGAACAACAGTAACAAAAAAAGGGTAACATGAAAAAAAAATTGAATATATAGAACTGAGGGTATTCACAGAAAGAAAGAAGTCAAGATTCCAGTGATAAAGGAATTACAGAGAAATGACCTTCCAATTTATACGTGCTTCTTCTCTAATAGGAGTTGCTTCTCTAGAGAAAATCTGTTGCAGAAGGCCAGTGTCAAAGTCCTAGAGCCAGAAAAGTTACTGAATACTTTACATGACTAAATAAGCAAAATTGGAGGTGAGAGCTGCCAACAAATTCAGATAAGCTCACAGGAAGGAAGAGGCAAAGACAAGTAAGACTGACCCTTGAACTCTGCAGGTTTTCCACGTTATTTTAGAAAGCATGAATGTAAATGATAGTGCAAGTATTATACTAACCAAGGATATCTTAATATTACGCACCTTAACCTTACCTGAAGGAATGACATACGAGAACAATTCATAACAGCAATGGCTAATCCACCAGGAAGAATGAATGTACCAAAGAACACAGCTTCTAAATGGTTAATTGGAGTAACATAATCATATTGGGAAAACTACACATTCATTTTTTCAATCAGTAATGAAACACATTGAACCAAACCAGACGCTATAATATTTATGGTTTCATATTTAATATTTAAAAGTTTTTAAATTGTAGACTTATACTAAGACTGATGAAGAAATAGAAATGAAGGAAACTCAAACCACAAATAACTGACATGAAAAATGCAGATGTAACATAAAAGTGATTATGTTAAAACATAGTTATACAAAACTATGAAATTTAGTTGAGATCACCAGATTCTTTTAGAAAAAACAACTTACAATAATTCACAAAACACATAAAAGTACAATTTTCAATAATTGACAGAAAGATATAGAATGGCAAAAGCAAAATTATCTATTTAAAATTGCACTTTTAAAATACTACCTTTCACAGTTCTCAGAATATTATCTGAAACCCACATTTCCTGACTTGAGACTGTTTCTATATTTTAACATAAAACAATAGTAACCTTAAGTAATTTCCTAAGATTGGAAAACAAGAAATAATTTCACCAGTTGTTTGAAATTAAATACATTTATTGCTGAAATGTCACTACAATATTAATAAAAGTGGAAATCACATATTAGTCTTCCTATAGAGGCAGAATATTAAACAAATATTGTTAGATCAAATCTGGTATCTATAAAAACAACAAATTTTATTCCAATAATGCAAGACATATAAAAATTTAAATTCAATCAGCATAATTCTTTTGTTCAAAAATTAAACTTTAAAACTCATGACATTTTACTACAAGCCTAAAAATTATTTTTTTTCATTTAACAAGAATTAATTTTAAGGGCTGGGGATTTACCTCAGCGGCACAGCGCCTGCCTGGCAAGCTCAAGGTCGTGAGTTTGATTCCCAGTACCGAAAAAAAAAAAAAAAAAGAAAGCTCCCATTAAAACATAACTACAGGAAACCTATTTTAAAGATGATATTAGTCATGAAAATTTTAGTGAGAATAACATATACTTATCTTTGTGTTAAAGAATGCAACAAATATGACCACCACCCTTGCCAGATAACATTATCATGAAAGTCCTTGTCAGTACAATAATGTAGTTAAATTAATAAGTGAAATGCATATGAGTTAGGTGGGAAGAAATACAAATAATTTTTCACAAAAATTCATGGCAAATATACAAATTTCTAGGGATTATTAAAGAATTAGACTAAAATAAGTGAATTAATTTTATAGCCAAATAGAAGGCCAATTTATGTAAATTATTGTAAAATAAAAAAAATAGAAATAAAGGATAATACAATTTTAAAATGATTAAGTTTACAGTGGATTTGTTATGATTAAATTCTTAGCATCAATTTTGTGGGATTGACCAATCTCTACACTGAAATTAGAAAATATTATTTTGTCTGATCAAAATTCAGTGAATCCTGCTGCTATGTATCATGGAAAGGAAAAGCAGGCTCAAAAAAAATTACAGCGTCTCCTCATCCACCTGATTCAGAGGTTCTGGCAACTAGTTATATCTAATTCTTCCCATAAGTCAAAATGACCCTAAAAGCTAAAAGTTTTGAATGAATCCAGGACATTGAGGCAGGTACAATGAGTCACCAAAAGATACTCACAAAAGAGGACTTCCAAAACTACTTCAGACCTCCTATAGAGAAAAGATGGCAAAGTATCAAGCATGTAGCATTTCTTAAAGGTACACTCAATAAGGTAAGGAAAAAATGTACAAGGAGGCTTAGAAGAAATAGGGAACCAAGACAAAGTAATTTCCTGAGTTCTCAGAAGGAAATGGTTCAAGAGATGACAAATCATAAGCTTCAAATATATCTTCAAGAATGAGGACTGAATGCTGAGTTTCAGGTCTGGCGATCGTTGGTGATCCTAACAAGAGTTGCTGAGCTTGAGAAGAGGGAATAAAATCTAAATTAGAGAAGCCTTGAGAGAAGAGGAAGTAAGATTACTTTTCTGATCATTTTGCCAGAAGCTAGTAAAAATGAGGGCAGTGTTTGGAAGGAAGGAAATACTCGCTAAGCTTTATTTTTATTTTTTTGTAATGATAGAAATTACCCATTAGAAAAGAAGACTCAGTGGTGAAAGAATGAGGACAGATAATTTCAGAAACAACATTCTTAATTAGATGAGAGGGAACTCAGACTACAGAGGATTGACCTTAGGTAGCATTGGAGTCATTTCAACTTATGTAACAGAAGGAAAGGGAAAGCATATGGGTTTAGACACAGAAATTGGATATAAACCAAAGAGGTTACATAGAAGACAGAATTAGTTTAGCATCCTTATTTCCCATGGTCATTCATTAACTTTCTTTCTTTACATTACACAGACAGTTGTAAATTTTTAAATACTAATATGTAATATAATATAGATTAATCTTTGTTATAACTTGTTTTACTCTCATATTTCCCCCAAGCAAATAGATATTTACTTGCTTAGTAGATATAGAAGGGAAAAAAGAAAACAAACTTCAATTTATTTGAAAATTATATTTACCTTCACTGGGTAAAATCCCACAAGGATTTTGTTAACGTTCACCACCAAGTTCCTGTAATTACTTATGTATGTAATGCATTTCCCAAGTTGGTGAAGTGCCTTATTTGTTATGATCTAGTTGAAATTTTATTTTGTAAGCATAAGAAAGAAAGCACCATTGAGACACATGCCCTAAATAAGAGATTTCAGAATTTTTATCAGGTTTCACTATAGAATCATATCTTCTTGGTCAAGAAAGATAAATTAAAAACCTTATCTGGAAAATATAGAAAGAGAGAAACCTGTCCAAAATAAATGCATGTTCCAAGATAACCCCAATGTAGTTGGCTCATTGGTGTATTTTAGGCAATATTCTAACTTGCATAACACTCCTGATTGAGACATGCGCCAGGTCACACTTCAGAATATTTCAGCAAAATATAGTCAGTCTCTGCATTTAAACTGTATCCCCATTGCTCCTGTTGCAAATGACTTAATTTATTTTTCACAATGTTTAGAAAGCAATTTAAGTTTTATTTGATTGTTTGATATAAGAAGTTCAAATTTGGGATTATTGTTCTTTATGCTAAATATTCTAATGTATTCCAAGGACCTGTTTCTCTCCATGGTTCTCCTGCTGCTTACATCTTATCAAAATTAGTATATAGGAGTAACTAACCATTCCACAGAGGTTTTTGTTAATGGGAATATATTCTCAGGGGATTATTAATTAAGATTTGGCTTGATATTTTACCATTGTGAGACACTGATATTACATTGCCATCCAGCAGGCTGGGGATGTAGCTCAGTGGCAGAAGCACCTGCCTGGCAAGTGCAACGTCCTGAGTTTGATTCCCAGTATAAAACAAAACAAAGCAAAAAATTACTATATACCATCTTGTCTAACATTGCTATCCAGCTATTTTATTTATTTTTTTTCTGGTTGTCCTATATTGGGCTGCTAAATTCCTCTAAAATCCTGTTTCTATTGAAGGTCACTTGCCTAAAGGCAGTTTGAGGTACTAACTTCTATATTATGTTAAATTATTTATTTTTTTAACCTATTTGATTACCATATGCCAGAAACCAAGCCTGGATAAATAAAAAAATAAGGCAGAAGTTTGAGTGAGAAGATGTTTTTGGAAAAGTTCATGAATTTGTACTAAAATCAACAAATGAGATGAAAATCCATCCCTGAAAAAGGATGGAAAAAGGAAGACCTTGCCACCTTAGCAGAAGGAGTTTTATCTTTACCTCCATTGAAAATTATCATGAAGTGACTCAACTGACCCCATTACCTGTACAAAAGTAACTGGTCTGATCTCAGAGCAGTCACTCTCAGGTTTGCTTGAACCCAATTTTGGGCAGAGGTTAAGGGGACTACTCCAATATCCCCATCTCTTCCTTTTGTGACATATCTGCCCCCCTCTCTCACTTTTTCTTTTTCCTCTCTTCCTTAAGAGCTGCAGGAGGTCATTTGTTATTTGCTGCTAATCCTCAGTTCAACACAGGACACTTCATTATTCAGCCCAGGACTGATAACATCAGCCCCTCCCCTCAGGTGTGCCTGGGAAGTGTATGTCCATCCCAGACCCCTCGGGGAGGAGGGTACTGCAGGGCCAGGATCTGTAGTGAACTTTGAGTAGGGACTCCTGCCCAATTCCTTGGAATTCCTGTCCAGCATGGCTGGGCCCCATGTACAAGAGAACCTCCAGGTTCCTAGTCCAGTTTCAGGGATGCCCCAACACAAGGCTACAGACTCCATGGCACTCTCTTATCAGTTACCATGGGCTCCCCATTTTTTACAGTTCCAGCAGATACCCCACTGAGTTGTCTCCAACAAATATCTTTCACTGATTGGCTTGAAAGAAGATATTTGACCTAAACACCTATTGTATTCTCTCATTACTTGGGCCAGGTATGAGCTACACATTTGCAGCCAATGGCATGAATTTGATACATTTAATTTCCAAATTCATTGTGACTTTGATAACTACTTACAGAGAAATGGCAAGTGCAGCAGGTCCCTTATGCCCACATGTTCTTCACTCTCAGCTCCCACTTCTCTCTCTGCCAAACTTGCAGAGACAATTTCACTCCTTAGATTCTGACCCTGATCCAGGAGATGAGTCACCACTCTAGTCTTCTTCCCACTTCTCCTCTTGAGCCACTGTCATCTCCCACTGCAGGCACAGGTCAAGGAATAACTCTCCTTCACCATCCCTGGTGGTTACCCACTCCTATGTGGACCCTGGCCCTCCTGCAATCATTCCACTATGACTGGTGGTAGGGGTTTTGGGAATGGTCCGTGTCCATGCTCCTGTTTCTATGAATGACTTGGCACAAATGAAGCAATGGCTAGAATCTTTCCCTGAAAACCCTTGTGAGTATGGACAGGTGTTTCTTCTTGTAACTTGGACTTCAGTTCACTTGGCAAGATATATATCCTTTTGTTTCCTCAACTCTCACACTTGATGAGAGAGCATGCATTTGGTAGGCAGTTGAAATTCATGTGGATGAAGTCCACCAGCTCAACCTAAGACAAGCAAGGGCAGGTCAGACAGTTCCAAAAAACAGCCCCTACTAACCATGCCACGATTTACCAGGAGAAGAGTCAGGATTTAAAGAGGCATTATCACATGATTAGATGCCTTGTTACAGGTATGGAAAAGAATAAATACAAGGCAATAAAATATGACAAATTAAGTTTTTCTTTCCTTTTGTGTCTATTGCTCATCCTCTTAGTGGTTATAAATGTGGAAGGTAACATTTCTGAGCTCACTTCTCGGGGTTTGAGGTACCTCTTCTGACTTTTGAAGCTTCTTTCTAATATCAGAAACAGGCTGGGAAATGAACTGGAGATGATGGAAGACCTGTCTTTCCCTGGAGTCAGGATCCATATTAATATACATTACCATGGCATCTGTTAGGACATTAAAAGGGTTGAATTCCCACCAGGTCCCTGCGTAATCTCTCTTAACTTATACTTTACTGCCTTGTATTTACTCTTTTCCAAACCTGCAAGGAGGCAGCTAACTATGGGATCATGGCTCTTGAAATCCTGATGACCACCCACTCCTTGTAAATCCTGGCAGGGTTAGTGGGGGCTGTTTTTGGAGCTGTCTGACATGCCCTTGCTCCAGTATCCACAAGGAAAAAAATGGCAGAAGAACTCTGGTTACAGAGTCCCTAAACATGAGACCCAACTTGTGTTCCCAGAGATGACTTACTTAGTACACCAAATCCCTCCCACCACCTGAGAAAACCCAAAGGAGAGAAAAAACACAATTTCCTCCCTACTCTTCCTGAAGACGAACAGGAACTCCTCTTTCTTGAGATGAGGTGGCTATTTTAGGATTTAGCTCCATCGCTGATCTCTTAGCCAGGCCACTTTATAATGCTCCAAAGGTGAACCCAATGAGCTCCTCACTCCTGATTCTTCATTAACTCATGTAGTCCAGGAACTGAAAAGGGTAGTAACTAAGGCCCCCACTTTACACCTCCACATTCCTCGTAAACACTTTCATCTTTATATCCATGCTACAAAGTCTCAGGTAGTGGGATTCTTGGCACAGTCTGCAGCCTATTTCTTATACAGTTTGACCCCGCCTATCTGAGCTGGCAGTTTTGCCTCAAGATTCTGGCTCCTGTTAGTCTCCTTTTTCCTAAGGCTCAGAAAATAAGTTTCCATCAGCCCCTCCAGGTCCAGTCCTACTATAGATTATAGGATCTACTAATCCACAGGGCTTTTCACTACATTTCTTTTTCTAGAACTCAGACACTACACTCTACCTTAACAGAGCTTCTGGACTCCTTTTGATATGGGGAAAGAAACTCCCAACCTGAATGATATCTGGGACAATTTTTTGTTCTCTAAAAATCAAAGAATGAATTTTAGGAACAACACAGGTTAAGAGCAGAGTATATTTATTGAGGGAAAGAAATCTTCCATCCAAGAGAGGGACACAAGGGGGCCCGAGTGGGTTGCCAAGGACCTTGCCCTTCCCATAGACTTTATAGAGCAAATCCCTGAGGTGAGATGGGACCAAGATAGAGGGAAAATGGGAAATTACAAGGTGGGCATGAGGTGGGACAAAACTATGGTCAGCCAATAAGATTAAAATTATAATTGTTCAGGTAAAATTGAGTAAACTGGGATCAAATGGGGAAGCGAGTCATACAGCAAGCGGGCATGAATACAGAACAGGGGCTTTTCCTGTAGGGGGTTGGGCTAGTGAAGCTTCCTGGCTTTTTCAAGGTGATTGCTACCTATTTAGAATATCAATCCCTAATGTTTACCTCTAGGCAGGTATGTGAGTGCATTTATTTAGTCTTCTGTCTTGAAATCTGGCCCACAGCAAATATGTCTCCATTCACAAGGTATCTTGTCTTGGCTCCTTTCAGGGTCTGGCCCTGTCTGACTGCCTATAATATTTCTATCTATCTCAGCTGCCTATAACGATTTCACTGCAGCCACCCTCCAAACCCTGCCTCACTCATACCCAAGCCTGACCTAAGAGGACTGCAGAGGACCACTCCTGTAATGAATTAGTAGATTTCTCCCCAATAGTTTTTCACCACGTGACCTTTACTTATATCCCAAGTGTCCCTGACTGGTTTAATTGATAGCAGTGCCTCTAAAACACCCCCTTACCAGGATACTGATGCTATAGTTGAGGACTAGCATGACAATGAACGTACCTTTGCCCCCAGGTAAGTAATTGAGGCCTCCCCACTTCCAAACAGCACCACTGATAGCACTCTGAGCTCACTGCACTAACCAGGGTGCTAACCTTAGCAAAGATAGGACTATTAACATGTACACTGCTTCTAAATATGCCTAATATTCTGTACTCTAAAGTACAAATCTGGCAAGAAAGAGGATTTCTAACACCAAAGGAACATCTATAATGAATGAAATGCTGATCCATGTCCTATTGCAGGCAGCCTTTCTTTCAACGAAAGTAGCAGCCATACATTACAGAGAACAACAGAGGCATAAAAAATATGCCACTGCAGGAAACACCACAGCAGATCACACAGTTCAAGAAGTGGCTTTAGGCTTCCACTTACCTAATATCTGTTCCATTTATTAGTCTCCTTATGCTGTACAGAGGAGAAAGAACAGAGGCTTCTGGATCAGAATTCACCTCTCAAATTTCTCAATACCTGGCAAAAATCACTAAATATAAACTAGCATTTTATATTTCTTATCACCACCAGTCATCAGGAAAAATTGAAAAGGCAATGGGAATCTTAAAAAACACAGTTACTAAACTCACAATTCAAACACAACGACACAGGTTCACCTCTTACTCTGGCTCTCCTCAAGCTGAGAGCTCTCCTCAGTAAACCCACTGTAAGCCGTTTTGAGTTCATATATGGAAGGCTACTCACCATCAGATTCAAACTTCCTGGTAGACCAGAATCCTTATCGCTAAGTCTTCTACTCACAGCCCTGTTTGTGGTCATATGCTGAGTCTCACTTTTCCAACCATCCTCTGATGGGTTCAAGTTCTCCACTAAGTCAGGCACCTGGGTCTACATGAGGGTGTCACAAGATCCCTTGTGCTGTAAATGGGGTGGACCTTGCCAAATAATCCTCACAACTTCAGTAACAGTAAATTCAAGGGCTTTCCTTCCTAGGTTCACATCCCTACTCTAAAATTGGCTAAAACTCCCATCTGCACCCCAACAGGACCCCTTTCAGTCAAAATCTTATACTTACCACCAATAATGGAAACTAGTGGCTGAGTGATGCCTTTCTGTCTAATTTCTTTTAAAGCATTTCTCGATATCCTGGCATAAGAACTACCCCTTTACTCCTCACAGTGTGATATTATAGAGATTCCCTGTGATTTCTGGTTTTAGGGATCCTTTTGTGATTTTACTCCCACCCAAATACAGCTTTTTCTTTCTTTCACATGATCATTCTGTTTTCTTCCACTCGGTAACTCAAATTTCTTTCAGATTTAATGGTCACCCCAGGTAAACTAACAATAGGAATGAATGGTCACTGCCATCAAGTGACAAATTTCTGGTTAATTCTTGGGAATTCTGTGTGTGAGGTAACTATGGCAAATAATATGGTTTCATGGGCCCATAATTATATACAGATCCATAATGTCTCACACTGAAAAGGCCAGGGTGTGCATAGAAATTCCTGTAAATGCAGAGGGAGGTCTCCCCTGGTACCTTGCTTCAGCAACAACTGAAATTTGGGCGTGCCAGGACCTCAATGGGATGAACATCACCAGGCCATATAAAGTTTGCTCCAATGGAGTAGAACAGGGTGACCATTCACAGGGTTTACTGTCTCCAGTGGTTGGGGATGGGTGATATCTGAATAGGTTATCAAAAAGGGCCCTATTATATGGTGTGTTGAACAGTATTCTGATAATGAACACATGGTAGGATGGATACCTGAACACCTGTGTCTTAATATAACATATGCTACTATTCCACATGTGTGGTGGAATGGAGAAAATATCACAAAATGGTTCTCATAGATATGGTTCCATCTGGATATACGAATCTGAGGCCAGTACAGCTAACTGGACAGGATGGTGCACCTGGGACATCCTTATATTACTGGCTATATTCTCCCCTCTCTCCCAGAACAACCCCCAAATTGAGATGCAGTCCACCACTGGTGGCACCACGTAAAATGTACTCACTGGTGGTTTCACTCCCTAGCTGTCACCCGTCAAGCGTAAACGTTATAAACTGATACTAAGGTAAACTTGGATATAGGGACCTTAGACCAATATATAGCCATTCATTAAATGGCAACCAAAGGCAACCAAAGGTAATCTCTGGTGGATGACACATATCAAATGAAAAAGTAGTTTTCTAAAATTTCATGGCTTTAGATCTCCTTACAGCTTCTCAAGGAGCACACATGTATGCTTCATACATATTGTACCTTTCTCCCAGATAATCATGATAAGATAACTGTAACTCTGTGGCAAATAGACACCAAGATCCAGGAAGTACAACAAGGGTCTTGGAACTCCCTGCAGAGTTCATGAGACTCAAGGAAATCTTCTATCCTATTTTGGATTCTTCCCTTTATACTGCTGTTCTTTTTTACTCATTGGTCTATCATTGCCATACTTAATCAATCTGCTTCAAAGATTTTTTACCAACAGGATTAGAGCCGTTTTACAGCCCGTTGCTAAAGACCACATCAGTATGGCCCCCTTCTTCAGCAGAGGCAAAATCCTGATCACCATCGCCCCTCAGCAAGAAGTAGATAGGGAAGAGATGCACTGCCCATTTTTCTTATCTAACTGTAGAGTCTGGAATGAAAGAGTCTGACTGCCCACATTCTGAGCTGAATGTAGTTCACATTAACTCCCCCAACACACACAGTCTGCTACACTTGTGTACCTGCTAGAAATGTATAATCAGGATTGATAAGGCCCAGCGACCATAGCTACAATCCATGACTTCCATTATTCAACCCTGCAATTGACAAGTGACCACAACACCCGGTGCATTCTCGTGCCTTGTCCCTAATGGGTAACCACGACTCCTTTTCATTGAAACACTCCCATTCATACTCACGACTCTATAAAAGCGCTTATATCCTGTACAAAGGTAATCGGTCTGATTTCTAGTGCCAGAGTAGTGCCTCTCAGGTTTGCTCTGAAGTAAACCTGTCCTGTTTACTAGTACCTGTGCTTCCTTTCCTTTTTTCCTAACATCAACTCTAATAGCTTTCATTCCTTGTGAACAGTCCCACAATTTTCAAATTTCTCAAAGACTATATAATCAATACGAGATAAGTTGCATGTTTGTGTTTATGGCCAAGGGAAGGGGCATTTTTACCAGATATATGGCTGACTGACGGTAAAGCACTTGTTGCATGTAGAAATAATTTAACTTGGACATTTAGAGAACTCTATTTTTTTGTTATGTCTCCTTTCTTCACTTCAGTTAGTGGAGACAAATGCCACTAAATCACCTTCAAGTGCATTGCCTCTTCATAGACTCCTGTTGTCATCCCTGTTCTGTTACTTTGTCTATTCAATTTCTGTTGACTTTTGTTATACATGGTTAAAAAGCATACATGTGATGTTCATCTGAAAAGCAAAACAAACTCCAAATTAAGCATTTCTTGACCTTTGCCATGGCACTTTAAAAAATAAGGAAGTGGAATAAGAAACATTCTGTAGGTAAACAAAAACAAAGTACAAATAAGCCACTGAGAAATAAATTAGAAAAACAATTCTATTAATTGTAGCTTTAAAAAAGTAAGTATCTAGAAATTAACTTGACCAAGGCAGTAAATGACCTCCATAAAGAAAACTATAGAATTCTGAAAAAAGAGATTAAGATCATGTATGGATATGAACTACAAATAATATATATACATATATATATATTTTTAAACACAGTATTCTTCACAGAACTGAAAAAAAAACTAAATTCTAAAATTCATATGGACTGAGGAAAGATCCAGAAGTGCCCAAGTAATTTTGATCAAAAAAAAAAAAAATAAAGCAAGAGGAATTACAGTCTTTCTGACAAGTTATATTACAAAGCTGCAGGGGTAAAAACAGCATGATAGTGACACAGAAGTATACATGTTGACCAGTGAAAAAGAGTTGAGAATGCAGAAATAACTCCATGCACCTTTAGCCTTTTAATTTTTTACAAAGGAGCCAAAAATAAACGCTAGAGAAAAGGTAGCTCTTTAACAAATGATGCTGGACAGACTTGTTATCTGTATGTTGTAGAAGGAATCTAGACTACATCTTGCACCGTGTACTAAAAGCAAATCCAAATGGATCAAATAAGTGACATAGGTACAGAAATACTGAATCCACTGAAAGATAAAGGTAAAACTCTGGAAGAAAAAGGTATAGGCAAAGACTTTTTGAACAGAATCACAATTGCACCATAAATAATACCAGAAATCAACAAACGGATTTATATGATATTTAAAGCTTTTGCACAGCAAAGGAAACAAACAACAAAGTGAAGAGACAATCTACAGAAGGGAGACAAAAAATCAGCTACTCCATCAGCAGAGGGCTAATATCTGGAAAACAGAAGAAACTCAGAAAATTAGGCTACCCCCAAACAAAAAATCCAAACAAAAATAAGCATATAAAGTGAGTAGATGCTTCTCAAAAAGAGAAACACAAAGGGCAAATAAGTAAATGGGGAAATGCGCAGGATCATTGGTCATTAGAGCAATGCAAATCAAAACACTGTGATTCTATCTTATCCCAGAAAATCTGGCATATCATCAAGGTTAAAAAAAAATGCCATCAAGGTTATGGGAAAAAGGGACTCATAATCTGTGAATACTACTCAGATTTAAAGAAGAATAAATTTGAGTCATTCTTAGGAAAATGGATGGGTCTGGAGACCATAATGCTGAGTAAAAGATGTAAGAGACAGAAGGATAAATATTGAACAGGATCTCCAATATAAGAAACTCAAAATTTGAATAATTTGAAGAGCAAAACCGAAGAGAGATGGTAAGAAGCAGGGAGTTAGACTTTGTGAAGACGGGAATGGGAAGTAAAAGTGATCAAAACAGGATATGTAAATGCATGGATTCCTCAAGCCAAATGTAATCATTATACATTGCAAACATAAACCAACAGTAAAATATAGTTGTGCAAGTATGAAATTCTTTAGGGGCAAATGTGCATATTAAATTATTGATATTGTACCTAAAATGATGAAGAACAAAATTAGATCTTCACAGAGGGCAATGCATCCTGAAATTTTATAACAAAAGCTGCATGGCACATTAGCCATTTAAAAAATGTTTTCTTCAGTTTAAAATATTCCCCTGTTCATTGCTCATAATAAATCAGGCAATTCCATTGGACATTTAATTCAACGTTTAGTGCAGTCAATAATTGTATTCATGAAAGTACAGAATTCCTTTTTCATACTCTGTTACTTCAGCCTAAAATTATTTTAGGACCCAGAAATTGATTTATTTAAAATACCACAAAGATTTTTGGAACAGACACAAAAGACAAAAGGATGAGAGAGCTTCAATGATTCTGTTAGACATTTTTCAATCACGCATCTAAATGGAAGTGATGAAAGTACTAATCACTTAAGGCTACTAGTACCTAATCATGCATTTTCGAGAGGCTGAAAAGTACTTTGCCTCCAGAATGCTAAACTTTAAAAATATTAATTCAGTAGTGTCCTTCATGCAATAATTATTAGGAAAAGGAAGAGTTAACACTCACTTTATTGGTTATCATCTTTCTTATGAAGAAACTGAGGGAAACTAAGACGACTGAATGATTTTAAGGTAACAGAATGACTGAGATTCAATGTTTATCTACTGTTTATTCCTTTCTTCTCGAATGGCTTTCTATTAGCTTTCAAAGAATGTTGCAGAATTATAGAAGTTTTAAAAGGAAATTAAATAAGATTAAGTAATCAATATTTCTCACTTCCTCTCTCCTCTCCCCTTTCTCTCTCTCTCTCTCTCTCTGTCTCTCTGTCTCTCTGATGGCTGAAAACAGCACTGGAATATTATTCCTTCTGTTGTCTCTCAACCAGACTCTTTTGCATGATAAAACAATTTGATTCGCATTCGGCCTATTCTATCATTTAAGTTCATTTTCCATCCATCTAAATTCCAAATGTGCACCATAGAGGTTTATTTTTCTATTCATCTTCTGCATCAGTATCTTCTGTCTATGCTAATGATAGAAAAAGAATTAAAAATAAAAGTAAAATGGTTGTATGGTGATTTCAATTTTGTGTTGTTTTGAAATGCAGACACACTTGGAGCAGCAGGTCAATGTATTCTGGGAAGCGAATCCTTTTGACACATGAGACCTTTGCAGAATGAATCAAAGTTAAATCCCATGAATAAATGCTACTGTTTAATAATGCCTCCATTTATGGTAGCTTTATTGTGAATTCATAAAAGCAAGGACAACCTTTCCTTGCTAGTCCCCAAATCACCATCATAAGGCAATCTGGAATAAACTGAGCCCCACAACAGCTCTTCCTTGACAGTTGCTAGTATTTAAATATGGATAGGGGAAGCCAAGACTAGAAGTTGTCCTGAAGCAAGCAAATGACAGCTCCCATAAATAAAAGGGAAAAAAATGTTAAAACAATAAACAAAAGAGAAACAATTACTTGCTCATTACAAACATGTCATACTGCATTCTTTATTTTGATTGGGGAAAATTAGCCATTGACTACCAGGAACAATTGATTTTCCTTCACAGCTGTTTTCTAATTACTCTGAACACTGAAAATTCTACTGCAGCCATTCAGCTGTATAAAGAGAATTGTCTGTTATTATGGCTGCTGTTGCTACATGCTCTGCTCAACAGTACGACTATAGTTATCCTACTGTATATATCTGGTGTTTGGAGAAAAAGTCATGCTTTTCAGGGATAAGAACTAAAATATTTTAAATTACATAGGGCTGGACTGACTGTACAAGCTGTTTGACCAGATGCTGTTACGTAGCGTTCTTTCTTTTTCTCACTGCCTGCAAAACAAGGGAAAAAAAATTAATACAAGATAACTGAAATCCGTGCATCCGTTTCTTAGTCACTGCAGTCGTCAGTTGGATCTATTTTTGTCGCTGAGGTTTCTGATGAGTGTTTTGGCACAGTCTTGCTTGGAGGGTGGAGGGTGATGGGCAATTTCCTGTGAGCCGATTCTGTGGGTAAATTCTAAGCAAGGAGCATGGAGATTATTAGCAGGCAGGAATCCAAGGTTTCAGAGAAGCAATTGAAATTTTGGAAGCTTTTCCTAAACTCTTCAGAATTTCCTCCAAAAGGATTTCAGTTTTAAAAAGAGGCCAGAAACGTGAAACTTGCCCTTGGGAGTTTTCTAGGACTTGTGGTTATTGAGTGAGTTCTGGAAAAAGAAAAAAAAAAAAAAAAAGACGTTTAGCGATGTCCTTCAGAGTTTAGGCTCTCTGATTAATCTTTGCCGTCATTTAGGTGAAATCAGCAATGGTAAATATTCTCCTTAAATTTCATCCAAGAGAAATCTTAAAATAAATACTTTTTCCCTGTGACACAATTTAAAATAACCATGTAATATTGGAAACCTGGGCTTTTTTATTAAGAGCCAGACTCTTTGTTATTTGTTAAAGTTTCATTCTTCTTAGCACATTAATTACCCATCTGTTCATTGTATGGTAAGATTCTCAACCCTTGATGAGGACTCTAACTTCTGTATCTCCTCTGGTAATACAGGATGACTTTAAATTTACCATTTTATTTGCAAGACTCAGAGATTCCTCGGTGACCCAGCCTGTTTTAATATTTCTGGACCAAAGATTAAGATTTAGGGAATAACTTTTAGGTTAAATTGACCTGAGGGTATGTCAGAACCTTGATGGTCTACAAAATGAAATGTACTCTAACTGAATCAACCGAAAAACCTCATTTAGGAGTATGTTTTATAAGACATAATTTGATCTCAGCCAATCACTGTAGCCAAGCTTTAGTTAACCTCTGGCTATCAATCAATCACACCATGTCCAAATAATGCAAAGTCAAGTTGTAACCATTCAAACTCCTGCACTTCACTTCCATGCTCCTGTGCATAAATACTGCCTGTCATGAATATCATCTAGGTCTCCAAAACTCTGCTGGTTCTGAAGTCTACTGAATTTCCAAAATAGATCATTGCTCAATTAAATTCTAATGTTTAATTGGTCTAAAGTTTTTCTTCTATAATATTCTATCTCATTTTTAACTTTGTCCATTTTTTGATAAATTTCATTTGTGATTCTTATAAAGTATACGAAGCACCACAACATAAAGCAGAAGAACTGAAATCATGCTAACTTTATTTTATTACGTATTTTCTCAATTTTAGCACAGAATGTGGAAACTATAAAGAAGTTTTGAATCAGTGAGGAAAAACAATGAACGCTTTGCCTCTAATAGAGTTAAATAGTTAATAGGACCAATTTTTTATAATTCTGGGATTTTTTTCATGTGACCACATAAATTATAAGCAAACCAGAAGCATGTCTAAGAAGCACTAAGAAATCTCAAATAAGCAATAGTCTGCAGGTCAGGGTTCCATGGTGAAAAATCAAAGGGCCTAAAAGGATTTCATATCTAGAAGATTTAGTCCCCAAACTGAAGCCAGTATGACTGCTGTGAAGTATGGAAAGGAATGGTCAGAGAGGCTATTTTCCAGAAATCATTAAGTGATGACAGTTGTGTCCAGTGACAATGACTTCAGTTGCCTGCTACACCTCAGAAGGTGCTTTTGAAAGTTTCCCAAATCAATGGACAAAAATCCATGTTTGCTGTCTACCAGAGTCCACATACTTCACAAGAGCAATGCTTCTACTCTTACAGTCCCATGGTGTTGCAGCTCAGAAATGAATGCTACTGACACTAGTGATAAGAAAATTCAAGACTTGTAATTTCTAGCCTGCATGTCACTGTGGAGTAGACAATAACTTTGAAAATTAAAGTGACAATGTCATCAACAATATCTGAAAACCTACACTTCAATACAACAGGAATTCATCTTCTAGAAGTAATAATGTCATGAGATCTTATGTGCAACTATTCAACTGGATAATCGTTGAGGTGACCTTGTCATACTTTTTTCAAACATATTCTATATCAACTTCCTAACAATAGAAGCAACAATTCAAGAGACAGGGTGACAACAACATTGTATACTTGATTTTTGTTCATCTGTGTTTCTTCCTTTACCAAAACAACAATAATAACTTAAATTTTTAAATAATATAATAATATGGTAAAAAATAAAGTTTCTGTACTGTGGTAGCATTTTTATGAGGATATCATTCAAACAGTGTTTATGTGATTAACAGGCAATATTACAGTGTAGTGTGCAGTTTGAAAACATGAGTTCTTCAGTGGTTAGTTTATTGTGAAGGGCAATTATGTGGTATGTAAAATCAGGGAACATGGCTGGGGATGTGGCTGAATGGTAGAGTTCTGGCCTTGTATGCACAAGACTCTGAGTTCAATCCCCAGAACCACACACACAAAAAAAAATCAAGAAACACATATGATTAGTATTTTCCAAATGGCACATCTATGTCCAATGTGTGGACGTTATAAGAATAAATAGTATAGGTCAACATTTGGAAAATGTTCTAATTTTTAAGTAAATAAAATATAGTTTCCTGCACTTGAAAGTACTGTATAATTTTAGTATCTATCCAGGAAACACATAGAGGTATCTCTTGTACTGGGTAGTTAATATCAAAGTTTTCATCCAAATCTTGTACTTTAGGTATGATTACAGTTTGTGGTAAACGCTTAAATAAGTATGAAAAAAATGCTATACTTGAATAGGAGTGATCAGAAAATATGAGAAATGTTTAATTTGGAAATTCAAAAGTATAATATTAAAAGACATACTGCTATTAATCTTCCTCAAAATAATATCCCTTATTTCTTACACACTCATACCATCATTCTTGCCACTTTCTGAAACAATTATGGAAATCCTTTCTCCGCAGTGTCTTTTCCTGGATGCCTGGACTCGGTCACTTCAAATGATTTCAGCAATTTCTGTCAAATAAAAACATTGTGTTGTGAAGTCATTCACCTTATTCACTGGACCTGGCAGCCTGTGCCTTCTATCCTCAAGACAAAATAATCATGAAAGGTAAAAATTATTAATCAAGTCAGGTCATTGAGCTACACATAATGGCACATCTAAAGACATTCACCAAAGAAGACTACGAGAAATGGTTCAGAAAGTAGCAAGAACTATGGGATAAAGAGAGAGACTAATGACGGTGTGGGTTTTACTGTAATAAGTTTTTAAAATTTAAACATTCATCCTCTTTTCTAGTCATCCCTATATAGTTCCCAAAACCTTTAATAACCAGAGACTAATAGGCTGTTTAAACTAAGAAATCTTGAGTATACAGTAGAATAGGAGTATATTATGGACTAAGCATTTCTCCCCAAAAGACATTTGTTGCAGCCTGTACTTGTAGTGGGGCTATATTTGGGGAAAAAAGACCCTTAAGAAAGTAAGTCAGATTTAACAAGGATATGTAAATGAGACCCTGAGCTCTGTATCTCTTAAGCTAAGATGCAAACAAAAAATATCATGACAGCATATAGTGAGGTGGTTCAGACTCAGGCATTTGCAGCCTGACAGTTGAATGCACATCATATTGCAATTCTGCTGGCACATTTATCTCAGACTTTAAGTCCACAAAACTGCGGGAAAAATATTTTTTGTATTTAAGCCACCAAGTCTATGAATGATATTTTGTTGTGACAGCCTGGAGAGATGCATACTAAGTATAATAATGTCAAATTTTTGATTCACCAAAACAAATACAATATTTTATTTCTACTTGTGTTGCTAAAATTATCTAGGAAAGCATAGTAACATGTACTTATTCAGAAAGAAATATCTATGTTCATTTCCAAGCATACATTTAATATCATCACCTGGAAATCATGTGAATGTACGCCCTACATTTCTGTCAAATAGTGGCACCCCCATAGTGACTCCACATACACAGACGTTATAAATTTGATTTCCCTAAGAATTAATTTCTATAATTCAGAAGAACACAAAATTGATACAAACTCTCTGTTGTTCTAGATAGAAAAGGATTGCCTCAGTTAACATAATATAAAACAGTGTACCTGGGTACAAAGTCAACATAGAAAAATCATTCCTGTACACAAATAACAAACTCACTGAGAAAAAAATTAGGGAAGGTGTGCCTTTTGTAATAACACCAAAAATAATACTTAGGAACTAATCTGACAAAGGAAGTAAAAGATTTCTCCAGTGAAAACAAAGTACTCTGAAAAGGGGGATCAAAGACAATATCAGAAAATGGAAATAGCCAGTGATATAGCTCAGTGGCACAAGCACCTACCTGCCTGGCAA
>NW_004955436.1:18521348-18527844 GCF_000276665.1 Chinchilla lanigera | reverse complement strand
GAACAATAGAAAATATTTCTAAAATTCATTTGGAGCCAGAAGAGACCTAGAAAAGCAAAAGCAATTCTAGACAACAAAGGCAGGGCAGGGGAAAGAGCAATCCAAGATGTTAAATTATACTATGAAGCTACTGTAATAAAAGCAGCTTGGTACTGGCAACAAAAGACCCGAGGATCAGTGAAACTGATCAGAAGATGAGATGCAGAAACAAGTCCAAACACAGTCAGTAACTTTATCTTTGACAAAGGGCCCAAATACATTCAGTAGAAGAAAGATAGCCTCTTTAACAAATGGGGCTGGAAAAACTGGCTTTCCACATGCAGAAGACTAAAATTAGACCCTTACCTAACACTAAATTTAAATGGATCAAAGATCTAAATATTAAAATAGAAATGCTAAAACTTCTTGGAAGAGAAAATACGTAGAACTCTGGAAAACATATGTGTAAGCAAAGACTTCAAGAACAAAACCTTGATTGCACAGGAAATACTATAAAGAATAAACAACTGGGAACTCTTCCTATTAAAAATCGTTTGCAGAGCAAAAAAAAATCACCAACAGAGTAAAAAGACAACCAACAACATGGGAAAATATCTTAGCCAGCTGTTTTTCAGACAAAGAACTAACATCAGAACACATAAAGAATTGAAAAATATCAGACCATCCCCCAAATTTAAAGACCTAATCAAAAAATGGGGATCTGAAATGGACAGAGACTTCTCCAAGAAGTACAAATGTCAGACAAATACATGAAAGATGTTCAACCTTGCTGATCATTCAAGAGATGCAAATTAAAACAACACTGAGATTCCATCTCACTTCAGAAAGAATGACTCTTATCAAGGAAAAGGAACACTTCTCCACTATTGGTGGAATTGTAGACTGGCAACCACTGTGGAAATCAATGTGGAGATGCCTCAAAAAAACTAGGGTTACAGGTCCCATTTGACACAGCTATTCCCCTCCACGTGATCTTCCCAAAAGAACTGAAATTATCATACCACAGTGCTATATGTGCACGTGTGTTTATAGCAGTACAGATTGTAGGAGCTAAATCTTGGAAATAACCCAAATGCCCATCAACAAATGAATGGACTTTTTAAAAGTGTCTTTTTTTATACATTGGAGTACTGCTCAGCCACAAAGAAGGACAAACTTGAGACATTTGTAGCTACATGGATGCACTTTGAAACCATACTTTTAAAGTGAAATGGAGTTGTATATAAAAACTGCCACATTGTGGCACTACCCAAATAGTTTTTGAGAAATAAAAAGGTACAGTGGCTTGACATTTGTACAGTCATTTGCTATTGTCACAAGTTTTTAATTTTTTCTCAGTGTGTTACTGTGAATTAGTGGCCCCTGATTACTAGTGAATTGACCATCTTTACTTATGTTTAATTACAGTTTGTATTTTCTTCTTTGATGAATTGACCTTTTTTCTGTTTTTGAGGGGTTGCTTTTTTATTTTCATCAACAAAATAGCCTTTAACTTCCCAGTGTCTTTTTTAGTGTTTCTTTATGATTTCTTTTTTTCTTGATTTCATTGATGTAAGAAAGACTATTTGGATGTTTTTTTAAAAAATGAAAACATAGAACAAGTGAGAAATATCAGTTCTTTTAGATTTTTGATAAGTATGCATACCTGACAAAGGTTGATTTATTATTAGAAACTATATTTTTTAGGAAACATCAATAAAAAGGTATGCAATTTACACCCTGAAATTACACAAAACATTCTTTTTGTCATAATGATAAGCATGTGTTCCAAAATATATTTTACTTGTTTGTTTGACTTGCTGACCAATTGTAATAAATAATCCCATGGTATGCCATAGGACTTTTATCATACATGACACTCAGAATTTTAATACAAAGTAAGGGAACAAAACCACTTTTCTCCTACATTTTCTCTTCTAGAGAAATTGGAATGTAGATTTTATATCTCCAGAGAGATATAGAAAAGAATAATATAATCTTCCAATCAGTGATAACATTTAGTCTTTTTATGTTTAAGTAATTTTAGATTTACATAAAAAGTTAAAAAAACACAGATAATCTTAAAACAGGGTTTCCTACTGTTGATATTTTATATAGCCAAAGTATATTTATAAAAATTAAGAAATGAACATTGGTATAATAGCATTGATCTAAGTTGGATCAGATTACACAATTTGTTTTTTCTTTTTTCAAGTGTCCTTCCAAAGTAGCATACTGCAGTTAGGCATTAGATCTCCTTGGTCTAATCCAAATTTGTATAACTATCTGAGTTCTTCTTCCTCGCTTCTTCCTCCTCCTTCTTCTTTTTCTTCATGAGTTTAACAATTTTGCTTGCTATTACCCTAAAGTTACAGATTTTGATAACAAATTTCGTAGGATTGAAGTTTTATTCTCATCTCATCATACTGAGGGTACATGATAAAATAACTTATCACACATGATTTTAAGTTTGATCACTTCATTAATATGCTGTTTGATAAATTTCTCTACTATAAAACTTGTAGATTTGCCTTTTCATACTTTTTTGATGAAAGCTAGTCCCTATGTTCAATCAGTATTCAAAGGAAGGTAAATTAAGTTTTATCTCCTATAAGGATGGATATTGAAGAATATATCGACATCTCTTAAAAACAGCACAATTCTTAGTACTACAAGTGACCTTAAAGCTTTTTTAAAAGCATGGTGGCATGGTCTACCCCTGAGAAGGCTGAGGCTGGAGGGTCATGAGTATAGGACAAGTCTGAAAAATGCAAGACATAGTTTCACCAAATAAGTAAATAAGTGAATAAATACATAACTATTTAACTTTAAGATATTTAAGATATTGCCAACAAGTTTAGCATTTAACAGTGAATCTCACAGCACTGATAACTCTGATTTTTCAGTGATTCCTTTCCATTTCATTTATCTTTCTACATTTGTTATTTGGAATTCTGTAAGATTTAGCTATTCTATCTCATTTATTTATTTTCCTAATTTATCTTGGGTCAGTTTGGACTCACAGATAATTATTTTATTCTTTGTGATACACATCAGTACTGATATTTATTTTGTTGGTCAAAGAGTTCTTGTCCTAGAGGTAGAATCAGTAATTACTTGGATGTTTTGGTTTCTGTCATTGGAGAATTTTATTTAGAAACCAGGATCTGAGGATAGGACTCTCTTTGCTTGTACCAAGCCCTCTGAGCAGAGAGAATTAGAAAATATATGTCACATATAAGTATATTAAAGAAAGATGCAAATCCATCTATATTGTGCATATCTGACCATACCTATGTTAATCTTTCGTGTATATATATATATGAATATAAATATATACACTGTTGTGTGCATAATACAATAATATGTATGTGTCTATGTTTGTATATATACAGACAACCACCAGTTTATGATACTTAAATTTCCAACTGTATGACTTTTTGACTTTGCAGTGTCTCAAAGTGGCATGCACTCCCTTGAAACCGTACTTTGAATTTAGAATTTTGACCTTTTCCCAAGTTAACAATATGCAGCACAATGCCCTATCTAGATGCAAGGCAGCAGTGGTGAGCAGAGTTTGCCTGCAAGCTCCATGACTACCCGGTAAAATAGCCAGTTTGCTAAAATCCACATATACTGTGCTGTTAGGGTACATTATAGATTATGTATATTTAATATACTTTTTATGTATGATGCTTAAGACATTGTCATATTACAATAGGTTTAGCAGGATATAACTTTATCATATACATATGTGTAATGGTAGAGGTCTCTATATCTATCATACACCTATATGAACATGTGTATATATACACAAGTATATATAAAAACTTGAATTTATTTTTTGACTGTTATTTAGAATAAAAGACATTGTTCTAGCCTTCTCTTTTAACTCGTTTTCTCTTGCTCTAACAGTGAGAAACTTAGCTCCAATTATACACATATTTCATTCATTTATTTAACCAACTCTAGTATCCATAAAATGTTCTAAGGGTTTAGACAATTCTACCAAGGACAAAGTTCACTTATGATATATTTTCAGTTTTATAATTTATGTTATATATTTCCTCATGGTATTTAATAAAATGCTGATTCCCAAAGTTCCTTAAATCAAGTTTTTTCATCTTGCCATAAAGTGTACATATCATACATATGGCATAGGCATGGAGTTATATGCATTTAGAACACCCTCCATGCCATTTTGGCAACCCCACAATATAACAATTGAATTTTTAAGTATGTTTTTTGTGGCATACAATTCTATGGGTTTTCAAAAATAATAGCCATACATTATCACAAATTTGCATTCAGATTAGTTTTGTCAACCTAAAGCATTCTTAAGCAGTCCCTTGAGAGATTCTAGCTATACTCTTTCATCTATTCTTACTTAGTCGTTTTCTACCTTCATAACATACTCTTTTTTAAAAAAAAGTATATAAATGTAATCATGCAGTATATACACTGGCTTTGGAGTCTATTACAGGAAAAGTAAACTAAAAGATAATAGGAGGTAGGGAAATAGATCTTTCTCAAATGTGTAGCCTACTGAGAGACGAAGGGAGGTAGGTGGAGAGGAGGCAAACAGGACGAAACAAAGAATTAAGATGTGTTATGTACGTGGTCATGCACTGACTGCACACAAGGAATGCAGTCACTCTGTACTACAGACACTTGATAATAAAAAGTAAGAACAAGAAAAGATTCATCTATATTTTCACTTGTATCAAAAAGGTATTCCATTTTATTGCTGAGAAGCCTTTGCTATGTGCTTGCACTACAGTTTATCTGTTGGCATATTACATTGCATTAGTCTTTTCAAAATTGTTACAATGAAATAAGTGCTTCTGAATTTATAAAGATAAGAGTTTTATTTAGCTAACAGTTTGCAGATAGAAAGCACAACATCACAAGGCTCCCATGAGCTAGCTTCTGGTGAGTGTTTGAAGGTAGAAGACAGGATACGATCAGTGGTACAATGGGAGAGATTACATGGTTAGACAGGAAGCAACAGGCCATGAAGTGCCCTCTGTTGGTCTTTTATAGTCGGCCCTTCTCAGGAGAACTAATTCATTCTTCCACCCCTGAGTGACACTCAGATGACCTAATCATCTTTTACTGCCCTTATCTCTTAAAACTTCTCCCAACTTTTAATACTCCCCAGCTGGGGGCTAAGCTTAGGAGACACACTCAAACCATATACACACCATCAAATCTGAAAATGATATGTTAATTGCTTCTTATTGGGCTGCTGCTTAATAAACCATTTGCACACAATTGTGTGTGGGGGAGGATATAACTTGCAATTCATTAAGAAGTATGTAATCATGTGATTGTTGGTAGTATTAGTAATCCATGTTTAATTTTATGTAGAGCATAAAATAATCTTTGGTAGAGCATAATCTTTCTGTATTACTTTTTACTAATGCAACTTTTTGGTAATATTATTTCACAACAAAAGCTTTCAAAAACAACAAAAAAAACCACTTCAGGCTGTCTTAAAAATTAGCTGTGATATTTTGCATTCCTACAAAAAGAAGTTGAGTTATTCATTCAAAACTCTGAAACTATCAAGCCATTGTATCTTTGTTTACATGGTTTCAAGTGGGAAGTCTGCTTCAAGTACATTCTTAACCATATATCAGCTTAATCAATGTATCATTTTTGCTGTTTTCTTTTAAATTGTTCTCTGTGCATCTTCTCAGCTTGAATGTGACATTTTTTAGGTGCTTATTTTGGTGTGTGTGTGTGTGTGTGTGTGTGTGTGTGTGTGTGTGCATTGTTTTGGTTCTTACATTTATCTTCCCTGTTCTCTGACAATACTAGATCATCTGTTTCGTGTCTATCACTAAATTAGAACATTTTTTACCATTATTTAAGTATGATTTTATCTTTATTCTGTCCTTCTTATACAGCATTTCTAGAGTTCCTGATGTACTTTTATATATCATACATCTATATGAACATACATATATGTTCATAAGTATATATAAAGACTTGAATTTATTTCTTCACTGTTGTTCAGTGATATTGATATTAGTTCACTGATCTTAGATTTACTATAATGTCCTACCTTTTCTGGTTCACTTTTTTTCTTTGCATTTGTCTTTTCATAGTGCAGGGAACTCATTGACTTTTCTTCAGTTTTGCGGATTACTGCCTGTGCTATTTTTTAAGAATAATGAGGAACAAATATAATGTATTCAATCTTTCTTGATGTGTTTTTTATTTATTTGTTTGTGTCAGTTCAATTTCACTATTTCTTATGGTCACCATCTACTTGCCAAAATTCACTAGCTGGTCTTCCACACTGTTTACCTTTTCAGTAGAGTCTTTAAGATACTAAACATAGTTATTTTAAGCATATTTCTCATAATTTCAAAATCTACAGCAAAGTACGTTTTTTGATAGCTATTTTATCGTTTAGGTTGTATGTTTTACTTCTGTCTAGGTTTCATATGTTTTGACAATTGAAACTGTCAATATTCTTTTTTTTTTTTTTTGGTTTTTCTCCGGTACC
>NW_004955436.1:18510848-18521248 GCF_000276665.1 Chinchilla lanigera | reverse complement strand
ACCTTGCGCTTGCCAGGCAGGCGCTTTTGCCGCTGAGCTAAATCCCCAGCCCCGAAACTGTCAATATTCTTATAAATCACTCCTTCCGTTTAGGTTTTTTATTATGTGTCTACACTTTGAGAAAACATAACCTTAGCATTTTTAAAGTTTGATTTCTGCTTAGTTGATAGGTTTTGCTTGACTTTGGGTCTTCTCTTTGTGCTACTCCTCAGGAGAATCTCATGACTGTTCCATCTGTATTTTATGTGCGTGGAACACTAAATGTGGTGGTTGTATCCTTTCAGAAGACAGGAAGGAGACGATATTCTGAGCACAATGAGAGATATGTCCTTCAGAAAGGCTCCTCCTATCGACTTAATGTTGCTTCTTGTACCTATGCATGTCATTCTCCCTCGTGGATTTAGAGGTTTGTTATCTAAGATAATTTATATTGAGCAAGGTGGCATATTCTCTCCCCTTTGTCTTTTCTGTTAATGATGTTTTGTAAATAAATATGAAAATAATTGACATACGCATTTAATTTTGTACTTGCACTGCACATAGATGTGGCTTTGAGAAGCATTTAGCATTTCAGTAGGATGTCTGACACAGAACATCAAAGTTTAATATCAGTGATTTTTGTGCCTTTTATTTCTTTAGTATGAAAGAATACACAGCCAATAAACACTTTCATGTCTTTATTACATACTACTTCTAGGAACTGTGACTAAAATTTTAAAGAATTTTTTTTAAAATTAGAAAATTGTCTCATTCCAAGTGAGAAATTTAGAATTTATACTTTGTACTCTCATAATGTCCATATAAAAGTAGGAAACATTTGTGTTTTCATCACTATACTTCTGTACAACCTTAGAATGATTATTCATCTCCATCTACTTCTGGAAGACAAATATTCTACAATAATTCTCTAAAGACTTCTTATGAAATATTATGGACATTTATCGTATGACAAGAGTCCTGTTTTGTTTTTGTTTTTTTGTTTTTTTGTTTTTTGGTCAAATTTGATTGTTGGTTTGCTTTACAAACAAATTATATTGAACTATTTTATGATTAAGAAATAATTTAAATTTTTAAAGCAATCCTTGATGTAGTTTTGGGGTAGAGATACTCATATGCATATGAGTGTTCCAAATATAATAGAATAATAAAATTATGGTCAATTTCTTTTCCACAGAGGTGTTTGAAGAAAATGAGGAAAATGTACCCAAAAAAGTGATATCAAAAACATAGCCCGTTAGATATTTATTTATCAAAGAGTGAATCACATCCCACAACTCACACTGCTGACATAAATTAACTCAAAATTGACCATGGTAATGAATGTAGAAATCTAGCCTGTCATAGTGAAAAGCAGAATGTCTCTTTGCTTTATGCAGATTCTTTATATAGGATAGCAGTTCATCAAAATTAAACTTGTGTCCCTCAAAAGATTATATTAAATAAATGTAAAATCAAGTAACAAATGGGAGTAAATACTTTAAAATCATATAGCTGATAAAGTGTCAACTTAAAAGTCACACTGAAATACACTGAGTATGAGAAAGAGTATGTGAAAGGAAAAGGAAAAGTTTCTTGGAGTGAAAGAAATGAGCATGACTACCAAGGGGCACCAAATTCTATTTGCCACAAATAAACATCCTGAAATGATGACCTAGGTTCTGATAATATAGGTAAAATCAATCTATCAGTCAATAAAACAAGAAGCAAATTTCAACAAGCTACCCTACACAATTACATTAATTGGTTTTCACTCGCTTATGTGGAACAAGATATAGAGATAAGCAATAACATGGCATCTCCAAGTTATTTGTTCCTCTATTGGCATCAGTTTATCTACAAGAAAATAAATTGAAGTGATTAAAGGTTAAACACATCTCACGACTAGAATCCAGAAGGGCATGATTGTTGTCCCATTGGTTCTGTTCACTAGGTTTCTTAGGAGTTTACCCAGACTCTTTCATTTCTTTATGTCTTCAGAAGGATTTCTGTTCAAAGAACATAAAAACTTCTTCAATAGTAGCTGCTATTACATTAATAAACAATCAAAGTGAGCACATTATTTTAATGTATAATTCACAAAACATGTCAAATAGAGCATAAGCAACTTGAAAAGTTGTTGAAGACCACTGTCATTTAAGACAAAAATTCAAAGCCCAGGGCACCCATTAGGATCACTAAAGAATCTAAAGATATCAAATATTGACAAAAATAAGAAATCAATAGACCTCTTCTATGTTGTTAATGAGAATGCAAATGTTAAATTTATAATTTCTTTTAAAATTTTTCATACGGTTCTATATTGACTTGTCACATGTCTCAAAATCCCACCCTAAGTTTATGAAAAAAAGAGAATGTGTATTCAGAGATTGTTTTTCTCAAGTGTTGATAGCAAGCATACACATAACAGCCCCAAATTATAAGCCATTCACTCAATTCTAATTGATATGAAAAGAATGTTTTTTTTTTCTTTTTTTTTGGTTTTTCTCCGGTACCGGGAACCGAACTCACGACCTTGCGCTTGCCAGGCAGGCGCTTTTGCTGCTGAGCTAAATCCCCAGCCCCTGAAAAGAATGGTTTTAAATGAAGGGAACCACACACAAGATAATGTCATCCATGATTCCTTTCATATAAAATTGCAAAAATAATTGCAATCAGGCTATGTTTGCCATAACTAAGTTGGAGGGGTGGAATTGACAAAAAGAAGTTTCAGGAATTGATTTCAGGTGATGAAGGCATTCTCTATGATGATAATAACAGCATTGTATGCTGAAATTTACCTAGTTCTACACTTGGTGAAAATCATGATACATGAATTATAGCTAAATAAAACTAAGTTTAAAGAGTATGCATAAATGATATATAATGAAAAAAAATAGTATTTATAATAAAAGATATTTATGTGAGAAAAAAGATTATAGATCCATATCTTAACCCTTTCAACAAAAAAATCATGTCACAGTGGATTGCTGACCTCAGGTAAAGTGCAAAGCTGTAAAACTCTGTTATGGTTTTGATCAAAAATGTCTCCCCCAACACTCATGTGTTCAGAGGTGTAGCTCTGGAAGTGTGAATGGATAATGAAGGTACAAATCTTATAAATAGATGAATCTATTGATGAGTGCATACCTGAATGAGTGGTTAGACAGCGGAGCTGAGCTGGAGGAAGTAGGTCACTAGAAGCATAACCAGGAAGGATATATCTTGTCTATGACCCCTTACTCTCTCTCTGCTTCCTGGCAGCGTGTATGGATCCGTTGGGTTCTTTCTGTTGTACTACAGGAAGAAATGGCGGGTAGAATGAGGAAAAAATAGAGACAAAAAGCTGGGATCAGGTGGAGGTCCTGTCTCTCCTGAGCAGAGAAGGGGAACTGCCCAAGAACAGTAAAGCGTTTGTTTATAACCTCGAAAGGTTGATTAATCGCAATCAGTTAACAATCTACAACGGCTTATTTACGTGCTTTGAGGAGTTCCCGTGTTCTTCGGCTCCCGTGTTCGTGGGCTGGCTTTGTCCTGCGCGTGTAATTACTTTCCAGCTTCATTCCCTCCCAACAGCAGTCATGCAATGAGCACCTTTCTGCTACAATAATAGCTTCCTCCGTGATGTGTCCGCCTCGCCAAAGGTCTAAAGCAAAGAATCTGGTTGATCATAGACTAAAATCGCTGAAACCAAGAGGAAAACTAAATCTTTCCTCCTTAAAGTTGATTTGTAGCAGGTATTTTGCTATAGTGATGGATAGGTAACCAATAGAAGCTCTTTGAAATTCACAGGAGAAAACCTAGGTAACTTGGATATGTTGGTGCTTTGTTTTAAATTTTACAGTAATGAGAATTGAAGCCAGGGCTTTCAACACTCACCTACATCCTCAGCCTTTTTGTATATATTTTTTTTTCATTTCAGACAGGGTCTCACTAACGTACATAAAATGTTTCTGAAATTGTAGTCTTCATGTCTTCACCTCACAAAGTACTGGATATACAAGGATACACCGCCATTTTCAGCTTGATGATGTCTTTTCTGATACAATGCCAAACATATGACCCATAAAATATTGGAAATATCTTCTCTGTGAAAGACAATGTCAAGAGATTAAATGAAAAATTGTCATAGACTTACCAGATAAGAAATTAACAATCAGATTTTTTTAATGACTAGAAGACCTTAACAAACACCTGCACTAAGAAGATATACAAGTGGAAAATATGCAGATGAAAACATCTTACATTAGAGAACTGCATATTGCATAGACAGTAATATAATACTACTTGCCTATTGGAAGAGTCAAAATGAACAAAACTGATACCAAATCCTGTGGAGGATATGAAGAAGGTCTTTCATTAGTTGGTGGTGTAAATGCAAAATCTACTTCCATTTTGAAAGAGAATTTAGGAGTTTCATACAAACTAAATATAATCATACCATTTCTAACATCTTTCATATTATTTCAAAATTTAGTGGCTGATATCAGCAAGTATTTATAATCCTAGGAATTGCTTTGGCCAGGATTTAAGGAGTAGCTTTACTGGATAGTTCTAGATCAGGTTTCTCAATAGGCTGTATTCCTGACCTCCTCCAGGACAACAGTCATTTGAATAATCATCTGGACTGGAAGGCCTGTTTCTTGGATGAGTTTCCGCATTCCTCACTGGTGGTTAGCAGCGTTGTAATCACTTAGTTTCACTCTTCTTAGCCATGCTGTTATCTTCATAGGTTGCTGGAGTATCCTCAAAATCAGATAGCTGGCTCCTCCCAAGTAAGCAATGCAAAAGAGAAAGCTAGGAGACTCTGTCCTTTATGATCTAATTTCTAAACATTCACATTTATTTCAAATAATTCTATGTGTTAAAAAATATTCATTAATTCCAGTCCAAACAAGTCTTTCAGTCCAGTCATAAAGTCCATTAAGCTCCACCTTTTCAAGAGAATAGGAAAAAATTGTGTACAGATTTAAAATCAAAAATGATCCTAAAGTTAAACCAGGTGTGATTTCCAGAGATTTTTAAGGGATGAATTACCTCTTCAAAATAAAATTATATAAACATGAGGTATCCAGGCAGAGTTTTAAGTTTTCTCCTTTTTCTATAAAGTATTTCTTAAAGTTTATACAGAAAAATAATCAAATAGTGCAAAAGCAACTAATTAAATAAATTATTTTAGAACGTGCAATTTTCTTCCTAAAGAATATATGGGACAAGTGAAAACAAAACACATTTTACAATGCTCAACAGGGAGAACATAACACAAAATCAAGAATCAAGGTAGACGTCCTGCCTACAGAGCCTCTCTTGTCTCTCTCTTGCAATGCTCACCGAGGGATACAGCAGTAACACACAGGAGAGAAGCTCCCTTCATAAGAGTAGATACATATAATCTCTTTGATGAGCAGTTTAGCTTGAGGGAGTGGTACAAATGTGCAGGGAAAAAAATTCTCAGTGCAGCTGGTTATCTATTCAGTACTTTTGACCCACTATTAAATTCATTGGAAAAGCCAAAGATTGCAGCTTCAGCCTCTGTGTCTGGATCCTATTTTCTACTGCAGTGATTGATAATCCTCTAGGGATTATAAATGGCTAGGATATAGAGAAAAATCAAATATTTGGAAAAAGAAAACCAAGCTATAAAAATTATTGGTAATGTAAAATAAGATGATAAAATTATAAAGAAGAAGCAAAGAAAAATATTTTTATAAAAATACAATATTTATATTGGAAATAAGACCTCAGCAGAAAGATCTTATAAAAGAACTACACAGCCAAGATGTGGTGTTTTATTGAAATGAAATATTAAGTTTTAAAACTCTTCCAGAAATCATTCGGGAGGGAATAAAAACTATGGAAAGGAAAAGAATGTGTGTTGTCTATTGAATGAAAATAGACATGTAATTGTCTGAAATAAGAGTCCAAAAAGAAGTTAAAATATATACAGAGCAGAATATTTAAAGCAATAAGGACACAACAGATCCAAATACTAAGGAGATGAAGTTACTCATATTAGAAAGTCTCATAGAATAGACAGGAAATTTAAAAAGCCACAACTTGACACATAATAGTGAAACTAAGCTTTTTAAAATAATGAAAACAATTCAAATCAAATCAATATTAGAATTATACACTGTCATCCAAAAAGCCTCAGACCATCTATTGAACAAAAAAACTTCATTTGGCCTCCTAAAATTGTAATTTGGGGACTACAGATTCCAGTGGAAACGAGAATATGTCTTATTAGGAAGAAGTTTGAAGAATTTTTAAGGGTAAAAAAAGTGGAAGTTTAAGTGAGTTACATAAGTTGCTTGTCAAAAACTATGACGGCAGGATAAATTTATTTTCTGTGTCCAGCATGGTTCAGCTCAGACTATCATACTGTTCTAGGAAAGAGTTTAGTTTGTACAATTCTCAAGGTGTTAAGGATCAGCACATAGATTTCTTTTGGTTGTCTCGAGTTCACTGAGCACAATACAGCGTCTGGATCAACAGACTGCTGACTCACTGCTGTCAACATTCACAACACTAAGGACACAGTAGATGGAGTGGTACTTCCAAAGGGTGTGCAATAAAGAAGTTTACGCCACTACTATCTTTACAAGAGCACATATTAGCTCACATCCTACAGAATGTGTAAATTTATTTTTACAGGAAAATATTTTAAAAATTATTCATTGATTTGTTTTTGTTCTTTTCTCTTTAAAATAAAAAAGGATGAAAAATTATAAAATATGGATGAGTGACAGTTTCATAAAGATTTCTGTCATCTGAAAATAGAATAAAATTAGAAAAAATGGAAAATGTATCCCTATATTTACAGTCTAAAACCACAGTGGAACAATGGAGTAGTACTCTGTTATAAAGAATAAGCTAGAATCTTTTTCAGGAAAATGGATGCATTTTAAGCAAGTAAAGCTTAAATTAGCAGGAAAGTTAACTAAAAAGAAAACAGAGACACAAGCATAAATCTCAATGTGGTTTCTCTTATAGGAAAGACATAATATATAAACAAAGAGGAAAATAAAAGACAGATAATAGGAGTATAGAGAGATGGACCTTGTGCAAATGGTATGGGGTCAAGAAATGGAGGGTGAGAGAAGTGGAAAGAAGAGGATTTAAAAAGAATTCAGATGTGCTATGCATGTGTACTAACTCCCCAGGAAGGACGTAATTATTATGTAATGCAAACATGCGCTGATAAAAAATAAAAAATGAAGGAAAAAAATCACAATGGAAATCAATATTCTATGACAGAAGGATAATAAGGGCAAGAAAATCTTAAAGTTCTGTGCAGTCTGATTCAAGAGAAAAATATAGAAATCAATGTCTGAAAAACAGGAAGAAAGTACAAACATAAAGCTATAATTAGCTATGAATAGCCATAGGATCTAAATTGGATATGTGATACATCACTAAGCAAAGGAGAAATGCATCCCTTCTTAAAAGGAGAAGAAGCATAATGAATATTAGTATACTAGTAATTATTATAAACACAACATAACTAAATTTTACGTTGCAAAATATGACGGTCTTGCCTGCTGTTGTTGGCCAGAATATCATCACAGAGCTTCTCCATGTGGCTTTGGCTTCTTAGCATGGCAGCCTCACGTTGCTCAGGCCTGCAAAAGCAAGTGTCTAAGGGGATCAGATGGAAGTCACATTGTTTTTTATAAACTACTCTTTGGATATACCACAATCTCACTGTTGTCATGCTAATAGCCTGTCTGCCTTCACAGAATGGAAATGTAAACCTCTACTCTTTCTAGCAAGAAGGTGAAAATACAACACAAATATTTAACATGCCGGAGCAATTATTGTGGCCATCTTTGGAAAATTAAATCTACTGATCTGCCTTTTAACCACAATTGATTTTCCTCTCATATACAGATTACAGCAATTCCTGCCCCCAAAACCTCTAAGCCATATTATCATAATTATTTTTTGTCTATTATTATTTTTTGTCAAGGTCTGTTTATGCAGTTAAGGCTGACCTTTGGCTCACTATGTTACCCAGGCTGGCCTCAAACTTGCAAAGATCCTCCTGCCTCAGCCTCCGGAGTGCTGGGATTACAGGCGTATGCCACCACGCCCTGCTGTCTAAACTATATAAGATCGCTGAAGTTCATCAGGTAAAGTAAATCAGTTTCAGCTACATATGAAGCTCCTCTGGTCTCATACTTTGTATAGATCTTGTACACAATTTCTGACAGCTTGTAAACTAAAATTCTGACAGCTTGTAAACTAAAGAAGCAATTTTTCTGGCCCCACCCCACAACCAGTAAAAACTGATAAATGACATAGAGAATAGCAGACACTTTTACTCAAAAACGGGATACTCAACAGTTACTGATGCATAGAATTTAAAGATGAAATCTTGTATACATTACCAGTCCACTGTTTAGCACCAAATTCTTCTGCATATGGGCTCCCTGGTGATGGACACACCATATTTAGGAGTTACCCTCTAAAGTATCCTTCTCCCATAGGGAATGCTCTGTGCTTGCAACTGAATCAATTTTTCTGCCTGCTCCCTGACTCTTTCCCTTAAAGGAATGTAGAAATTTCCCTTTATTTTATACAATTTTTCTTGCTTTCAATTCAAAGTGATGTAATTTACTTTTAAAAAGCATAAAGGTTTTTGAGTATTAGATATAATCTAATCAATTAAGGAATAGCCATGTCCATAAAACCCTTTCCTGTGGGCTCGCTTTGAGATCACTGTGGTACACAGCCTTTCAAACCTTTTAAAAACTCTATTTTTTAACAGAGATGGTCAGCAAGAACATCATTCACATCCTCCAAAGGCCATTTGGGTGTGTTAAAGTGCCTATCTTTTTAAGGTCTTAATAAAGGGTTTTTAAACCATATCCTTATTTTCATCTTTATTTTGAGACATTTTCCCAACCGTGACCGGGAGTTTACCTGTGACCTATGGCTATGACTTGCTGTTTGTGTCTTCTAGGGGAGCTAAGGAATGAAAAACATTTTAAATTGCAAATACAGCAAACCTGGAGCCACTTAGTATTTTTATAATTATAATGGACTGACTCTAAGTGTCTGTTTTACTGCCAGCTTTGAATATTGTATAAAACATTTATAAACATGCATGTTTGGAGGACTTGGAATTTGTTTCTGTTAGTTTTGTTGCTTCTTTAAGCTGTAGTGGTAATTACAATTTTGGTTTTATTTTTTGAGATAATAAGATTTCACACTCTCATGAAATGTCTTGTATTAGTAAATGAAAATTATCTTAATTATTATAACTGAGTAGAAATAAATATGCCAATTAACTGATCTCTCTGATTATAAAAAGTTCTTCATCATGTATAATATCAAGAGATAATTTCATTTCATGACTTGATTTTCAAGCAAAGTCATCCTCTAATATTTGAGCTTATCAATTCACTTAAAATTACCACAAAATAAGATTCCCAGAATATGAACAAAAGATGGCACAGATGGATTTTCTCACACAAAATGGCATTTTATTACAGGGATTTATAAAAGAACCATATTATAAGGTTACATTCTACTTGTTCTCTTCTTAAGTAATATAGCATCTTTCTTTAAAGCACATGTTATTCTTCCCATTTGGCCACATAAATATAAATGATGCTTTTTATGTTTGATTTGAGGGCACATAATTATGGAATTTAATGCCATGCTTAAAGTAGCACTCAACATTGAACTATGAATATATTCAAGCCCATTGTGTAACTTTGAACAGGTACTTATTTTTATAAAGCTAACCTGCTCAATTGGCCTATACTTCATAAGACTTCTTACTGAAACAGAAATTGATAAATGAGTAAAATATTTCAATCTTGACATGGGAGAAGTTTTGTTTTGTTTTGTTTTTTTAAATTGGACCTTGCTAATAGGAAAGGATTAATAGCAAATATATCTCAAAGACTACTCAAAATGACTTTTCACACCCCTATTGTTTTGAAATATTTGAATATTTCAAGTAGCAGCTCTCAGAAACATCACATGTTATGAGCTGAACATGTTTTAACTAAGTTCTAGATAAAGGGATCCCATTTAGGTAGCTCTATGTCACCAACATAGCTATGCCCTAAGTGCATCCCCAGAATCTCCTTCCTTGCATGATTCTGTGTTAGAGTTGCTCACAACAGAAATTTTTTCAAGTTTGAAAATGTAAGCAAAGCATTACCTGCTGTAGTGGATTGATAACTGGTGGCCAACATATAACCCCCAGCTGAACTGAGGATGCCTGGTGCTGGGTGTGGGAGGCCCACCTGAGGACTGTTGCCAGTAGCATAACAGGCAGACCTGGAGAAGAGGAATGAGGCTGTTGGGAGCTGAGAAAGGCTGTTGGGAGCTGGTAGAAACTGTGGGGAGCTGTTGGTTGTTTTGGAGGAGCTCGTCATGCTGGCTTTCCTGATGAACTTGGCTGATGA
>NW_004955436.1:18506575-18510268 GCF_000276665.1 Chinchilla lanigera | reverse complement strand
TGTATTGTATTGTTCCCCTTGCCAAAACAACCCCCAAACACACCTGCTTTATTTGAATGTTCTTATCAAATTATCATATGATTAGGAAAGTACTAATAATTCCATGTAATAATCACTTACGCATCTTCCATGTCAAAGCAGAAAGATATATAAACGTGACTCTATAGCTAACTAAATGATTGTCTGCAACCATTATATATACTCACTCTTAACTAACATTATGATAGTGCCAGTGCTAGGAATGTCTTCTGTGAAAACTTAGAGAACATCAATAATAGACTGCCCCAGAGCAGGTGACATCTGAACTGGGTCTTGATTGCCAAGAGATGTTTTCCAGTACTCAGATAAGGAAACAGCAATATAAAAGAATGGGAACACAAAAGAGTACACAGTGTTAAAATATTGTAGCCAGCCTGTTATTACCAAAAATACTCACATTTTGCTTTAGATAGATAATTCTAAAATCAAAGAAAATAAGATGGAGCTGTGAATTTAAAAATGGGTCATTGGTTTGAAAGCTTAGGCTTTGATGCTTCAGGAAGATGTTTTATATAAGCTTGAGATTTCCATAGGACACTGACTTTGACAAATTTAATAAAATAATTTATATCTACTTTTGAAAATCAGTTTAGATTTGGGCACAATAGATTAGAACTGGTGACTAGCAATTTAGGAATAATATTTTAGGAGAAGAAATATGGGGACTAATGATGTAGCTCATTTACATAGTGCTTGCTTAGCATGTGGAAGCCCTGGGTTCAACCCAGTCTATTAAAGCAATGCCACCACCACCAATCCAAGAAAGGAAGGAAGAAAGGAAGGAGGAAGAAGAGAGAAAGAAAGTAGAAGGAAAAAGAAAAAGAAAGAAAGAAAGAAAGAAAGAAAGAAAGAAAGAAAGAAAGAAAGAAAAAGAAAGAAAGAAAGATGGATCACTACTTTAGATGGATTGAAGCATAAGGTCTTATTTTCAATTTATTTCTACACTTGAGTGAATTGTACTTGATGTTTAATTAAATTTCCAAATAAACAATATACAAAAGTTATAAAATTATCTGAATCAGTAGATTTTTTACCAATGAAAGCAAAATGTTTTCCCTGAGATGTTATCTTTAGATAGCTCTGAGGTCCCAGATTGCTTTTAGTTCTCTAGGATTAAGTTCTAAATGTCTCATAGATTCCTGCCAAGATTATAACTGCTCTACTTTTCAGGCTGGTGAAAGAAAAATACAGCCAAATTCTTTGGGGATGTGATCTAATCACAGCTGAAACATGGCATCTGAAAAACCATTGCTCATAGACCAATATTAGCTCAATAAATACAAGTTAGTATTTCACAGGAAAGATTCTTTCATAAGAGAATCAAGGCGAGTTTTACTTTTAACACAGTACTGAGCCCTCCTTAAAAAACATCTAAAATATTCCTTTCATTACAACTTCTTTTTCAAATAAAGCACTGATAGAAAGAGACATTTAATTCGAAGCTTGATGTTCTGTTTCCAAGAAATCTCTTAGAAAAATAACATCATAAAACAAACTTAACTTTTTATATGAGCTCCAATTCAAAGAAGAAATCATTGAGCCATATACACTGATATCATGGCAGAAGAAAATAAATCAAATACCTGAAAGATTTATTGAAGATCTGATGAAAACTTACTTATCAAATTGCCAAGAAGTGAAGTATCAAGATCAATGGTAGAAATTTTTCAAGCATACTTAAAAATTAGGTTAATTTATGTATCACACATGTGTTACTGGGTGTAGACACACTGTGAGATAAAAAGTTCTATCTCCAGAGACTCTGTAGAACAAGACAAACAACTCAAAGAATCTATCTAAATAAACTGTAAATTGATGGCATATGCTTAGTCAAAATAATAGGGTTTTCATATTTATGTCAAAATAATAAGGGGTTTTATATAAGATAAAAAGGAAAGATTTTGGTCATGCCACAACTCTGTACAAGCAAATTCGAATGAAAAGGGAATATTTAGATAATTTGAAGGGAAAGCTATTGTAACCAACATTTCAAGGTCTGAATGAAACAACTTTGAAATTCTGAGGATAAACTGCAATTCTAATAGTATCATAATTGTTCTTTTTATAGGAAACTATGCACAAAAACAGACCAAGACATGGAAGTCATTAGTAATTTTTAATTCAATATTATTTAAGAAGAATGAAAAATACTTTCTTTAGCTCAAAAAGTCTGTAAGTAAAAGTTAATTGTCCCTCTCTTGAAAACATCGTCAGTGTTTTGAAAATACCCCCTTATGTATGGGATAACTTTTGTAAACATAACATAAGGATGCCTAGACAATTCCCTGTATGGAAAAAATACTTAAATGGATCAAATTGTTCACAAAACACTTTTTCTATACTGAGCTTTTTAAAGAAAAAAGGAACAAATTTAGAAGTGTTTGCTGTAGAAGGGCGAATTCTTGACAAGGTAGGAAGACCAGCAAGTCTGTACAGCCTTCTTCAGGTTTTATGAATCCAGACCAAAAAAAAATCTGAAAAAAGTAGAAAGAAAAGTTGCTGTGAAGTTTAATTTTCCACATATAATTTTCAAGTAAAACTCATAAGAAAAACAAAAAAGCATTATGAATGTATTACCTATAATCATCTAGATTTTTAAAAAAATGAGAGCTTAAAAAAGAATGAGTCAGTGTGAGCACATATGTTGGGTCAAGCAGACAAAAATTTCAAAGGAACTATTTAAAATGTCTTCTTTTTAATTTTTTTTTCTTTTTTATTTTAAAGGGAATAGTAAAAAAAGGCCAACAGCAAAATACCAACAACATAGACAAAACCAAAACAAAATATCTTAAATGAAAGGAAAATATTTTTAAATCTAATGGAAATATACTCAGAATGATGACACAATTTCTCAAGAGAAATATATACAAATTACCATGAAATTTCACAGCATTTTAGAGACAGCAGAAGAATCATTCAATCTGAAGATAGATAAATATGCACTAAGTAAAAATCAAGAGAAACAAGAATTGAAAACGAAAGAACCACAGGAACTGTGACCAGCTTCCTGAATCTGTGTAGATAAGTCCTTGTCCAGGAAAGTAAAGAGAAAGAGAAAAATAGGGACAAATTCCCAAAATTTAATAGCTAAAAAGTACCAGATTTGTGGATGACAGCCTTTATTTTAAGATGCAATAAAGTGAGAAAAAGCAGAAAGTATCAAAACAAAGAGGAGTGGCTAGAGAAAACACAGAATGGATCAAAACAGAGTGATGCATATTGCAGTACCACAATTCAACTTCTACTAGCCAAATAGAAAATCTTAAAAATAGCAAGCAGCAAAAGAAAAATGGCCCTACGTGTATAAGGAACAGTAAATTTGTTAGTGACTGATTTTTTCATCCAAAACAACGTAAAAGAAAATGGCATATTGAAAGAAAAATACATTCACACACATAGCAAACATTATCAAATCAAAAATTTCTTATCCAGCAAAACTATGTTTTAAACATGAATGTAAGATAAAGTCAGATCAAAATGGGAAAACTAATAAAAAAGAGGAAGAATGTATGTCTGAGACCTTCTTTCTAAGAAATAATAAGAAATCCCTGGAAGATAGATGAATGGACCCTGAGATTATAACTCAACTTGACAGAAAGAGATGAATACTAGAAATGATCATTTTAGGGGCAATTATAAAATTTGACGTATTCT
>NW_004955436.1:18501947-18506374 GCF_000276665.1 Chinchilla lanigera | reverse complement strand
GTAGGTTCTGATAAATCAAAAGCATACATTGCAGATTCGTAAGTAAACTACAAAAAATTAAGATCAGTAGTAAGACAAGGAAATTTCACACTGTCCTCACACTGCTCTTTGACATTGGAATGATGAATCTAGACAACAAAATAAACAAAACAAGAAGTGAAGTTCATGAAACTGGAGAAGAAGAATCAAAACTCTCTTCATTCATAAATGAGCATGCTGGTTTATATGGGAAACACAAAGGAGTCTTTAAAGGAGCCACCAAAATTACTAAGCAAATTTAGCAATGTCACGAGTATAAATTAAGGTGCATTATACAAATATGTGTTTCTGTACTTTTATAAACAACCCAAAAAAGGAGCTTTTAAAATATTGTACTTATAAAATAAGGATAATAAAACTAATCATAAAAGGTAATAGTTATACTACATATATCCTGAACACTATAAAACATTTCTAAGTTAAAGTGAAGATCTAAATAAATTATCATATATATTCTTTTAATGTACTGAAACAGTCAATCTTATTAAGATGTCTATTCTCCTTATCAAATTAATATATAGCTTTAAAATATTCACTATTATAAATCTGTATTTTATTTAAAAATAAAGAGTGACTTTGTCATTTACATAGAAATCCAAAATATCAGTAGTAGCTAAAACCAGCTTTGGAAAAACTAAAACAAAGTCAGGAGACTTTTAGTACATAAATTCAGGGCATACTAGAAGGCTTTGCAATTCTGTATCAAGACTATTGTGTTAGTGTAGGGAGAACCATACAGATTAATAGAACGTAGCAGAAATTCAGCTACTGAGTAAAAATATATGACCAATTGATAAGGTGCCAAGGAAATTCAATGGAGAATGTGTGTTTTCAATAAACTATAATAGAACAGCTATTAGGCAAATAAAAAAAAACTTTAACTCACTCTTAAAACAATGATGTCTTCATAATGAATCATGTCCATAAGTGTAAGTATACAAGTGTAAAACTTCTTGAACAGAACATTGGAGAACAGTTTTGAGTTTGAACAAAGCTTTCTCAAGCACAAAAACTGGAATTTAAAAGAAAAATTTTGATGGATAATAATTTGCCGAACTAAAACCCATTTAACTTTGTGAGATAACATTAAGAAAATGAAAATATAACATAAAGTAGGAAAAAATTTGAAATATAAATTTCACAGAATATTGCATCAAAAATGCATAAAAATTCTTACAAATCGTTGACGACAATCCAATAAGCAGGAAGGCAAACCATGAAATAACCTCATAATTAAAGAAGGTATTTAAAGGATACATATGAATATAAACATATATTTGAAAGCATTAGTGATTGAAAATATGGAAATTAAAACCATAACATGATAGTGCCTGCTAAAATAGCTGAACAAATGAATACTATTTGTTTTCAGCTGTGAAGAAGAATAAGGAAAAAAGTGGACTTCTCAAACATTGTTACTAGGAGGGAAAAAATGGCACAGAAACTTTAGAAAATAATTTGGCACTAAAAAGTACTTTTTAAACGCTTCAGCAGTATGCATGTGTGTGTTTGTTTAAAGCAAAATATATACTTACCATAGGAACTGGCACTTCCTGTCCAAGGAAGATATCCAAGAGAAACAAAAGCATATGTCCATATAAAGAACTATATGTGAATGCTTGTAGAAAAATTAGTCATAATAGTCCAAAATTATATTAAACAAAATGTGGTTTAACTGGTGAATGAGTAAAATAGGATCTATATATACTCACAAGCAATTTTCAACTAACCATCAAAACATGCAAAAACATGGATGATTCTCCAGGAACATATTACAAAAAAGAAACCCGAGAGAAAGGATTAGATACTATATTGTATCACTTATGTCAAATTTCTAAAAGAGGGAAAGCATAAGACACACACAAACATAAACATAAGATTATAATTGCTTGGGGCTGGGGATTTAGCTCAGCGGCAAAAGTGCCCGCCTGGCAAGCGCAAGGTCGTGAGTTCGGTTCCCAGTACCGGAAAAAAACAAACAAACAAACAAACAAAAAAAAAGATTATAATTGCTTGAGGACAGGACTACAAGCTGGGAAAGACTGCCAATACGCATGAAGGAATTTGGGGCGTAGATACATTCTGAAACTTTTTGGTGAGTCTGTGCATGACTAATTGTTTATTAAAACTGTCAATGTTTAGGTTTAACATAAGGGAATTTTAAAGCATATAACTATGCTCAACAGAAGTGCCAGCCAGAATACATTTAACAAACTACGAATATACAAATGTGAAAATTCATATACATTAGGAGTATGTGTGTAAAAACATAGAAAAATTCTCCATGTTGTTGGACACAAGCAAAAATAAAACTTGTTAGTAGATATCTCAAATGTCTTGCCTTAAAAATCAGATACTTTTGAAATGACATCTTCTGGCTTATTTAATTATGACACCATTCTCAATATTAGTGGGGCTTCCAAAGCCAAAACTACCGTGCTGCCTAATAACTAGGAGAAAAACTAAAAATCATCTACTTTAAAACTGCTTGCATCATTATCTATTTATTTTCTGAATAACAACAAAAAAGACATAGTGAATATTTTAAGGGTGATAAAATGTGTGCATCTGCCCTGACTATTATCCTTGAAAGTTGAAGAGTTTCTCATACAAAAATTTCAAAGACAAAGGAACTATAGCTCGTAATATGCAATTATTTTGAAGTATTTTCACAGATTTTTATAATATGTTGCACATGTTCTATATTCAGAAACAAAGTATTCTGGGCTTTAATATAGTTTAACATTATTTGTTAAATGAAATCAATTAAGCAGTAAAACAATCCAGAGCTCTAAAGCAATACAGGGCTCTACAAAACTTGCCATTTCCGTACCAATGATATGAAATTCTTATGAACAGCTACTATATCAGATTCTACTTATCAGAGTTCTTCTGTGCCTGCATTATAATACGTCTCTCCTTTATGACCTTTGTTATACACCTTCGTTATAATTCGTGCTCTTTCTGAACTCCTATGATTTGAACATTTACCATGTAAGCTACTAAATTAATATTCCATTAAGTGCACATAGGCTATTACTTACGATTTGAAAGAATCGCCTAGAATAAAATGCATATTATTGGTAACTGGAATTTATTAAATTCAATTTACTGATACAGGGGCTCATTTTATTCATCCTGCTATATTCATAAAGAATATTTATGAATTGTCTGCTGCAGATGTCAATGATTTCTTTAGGACAGCATTGAGATTCATGGAAATAAATGCATAGGGAAAACTTAAATGTCCTCCATCTGTATACTTTGTGTCAAAATATTATAAACACACACTAAAAACATATTATTTTACTTGAAAATATATAAAACTACATCAAATCAAACTGAAACACATTTTGTATTTGCACTCACACTAGCTATCTCTGTAAACTTAATATACCCTTTAAGGAATAAAAAGAAATAAAAAAAGGTAGGTATGTTCGAAGCTAAATGATAACATCATACATTTGTTCAAATGAAGCTGTAATTACCCGCAAAAGTGAATGATGTGGATTCAAACTCAATTTAATCAGAGTTTTGTAATTTTAGGTGGAAAATTGTGTGGGCAGCTTTCATTATAAGCAACCATGATTAGGGTAATGACTAAGTCATTTTTGAAATCACATACACTTAGAAATTAGAGCAAGGAAGAAAGATTTTTATTCATTTGCATCATGAAAGTGCAGTACTGGCTTAAAGGAATAATTATTCTGAGGGATCTAAAAGCAATATTTTAGAGGCACCATACCTGACTACTTTCCAAATTAGAAGTATAGTACACAGAGATGAACTGTATTTTATAAAAAATTAATCAACATCTATACCTTTTATTTACTCTAAAACAGTTATTAAAATAATCATTAAGTCCTTATCTTGGAAAATTTGTGGTAATAGTATAATTTTTAACAAAAGGTGCCACATTATTTTTAGCTAGAAATTCAGGAAGCAATTTTTAAAACATATTCAGAAAAAAAATAGAAAAACAAGAAAAAACATAATAATACTGTAACAAATATTTTGACAGCTATATACTTTGCCCATGTCAACGACCTGCTTCACTCCAATAATTAAAATAAAATATTTCAATATTGCTATCTTCTGTGTATTCTTCATATATCCTTTTTCTAAATAAAAAATTTAAACATAGTTTACTTTGGTCTAGAGCAAAAGGGAAGATGTCAAAGCCATTTATGATTATGGGACTGGAAAGCATAATTATTTTAGAATCTAATTTGCATTCATCAACAGTATCAGAATCAAACTTTAACATTTTGGAAATAATTTTTTAAAAAGCCATCTCGTTAAATAGTCACCCAAATTAAAAATCTTTCAAAGACCCTTTGGCAATAGGTCCTTTGGGCTACATTTAAATGCCTATGAAAGGGAACTAC
>NW_004955436.1:18492344-18501642 GCF_000276665.1 Chinchilla lanigera | reverse complement strand
TTTGCCTCGTAGCAAGTAATGGATCTCACCAAGTGTATTTTTTTTTTTTTTTTTTTGATTACAGGGAATCAAACCAAATGTCCCTGAGAACAGAGAAAATACAAATAAGGACCCTTGTAAAATGTAAAAACATAAAACAAGGAGAACAGGGCTTAGAGTATCAAAAAAAAAAAAAAAGATCATTTTAGAAATAATACAGTGGTAAGAGTCAAATAATGGAAATTCAGATCATGCTTAAACACAAGGAGATAAAAGGAAAATGAGATTATTGAACAAAATAAAAGAGGAAAGGCAGATATATAAAGACTGAAGAATTTTTGCAAGGGGTGTTGCTCAGAGGCACAGTGCCTGCCTGACTGAGTGCATGAGGTTCTGAGTTTGATTCCTGGTACCACTCCCCTCAAAAGAAAAAGGAAACAAAAATAAAAAGCATTTTTTTCAAACAGAGAATTAAGCAAATATTGCATTCTAAAGAGAGTAGAAGCCTAAATTAGTTTTGCAATTATCTCACACAGTAAAAATAAAGACAATGTGAAGAGAGGTGAGCCACAGGGAAGACAATAAAAAGAGGCAGTACTGGAACAGACATAATTGCTGTTCTTGAAAAAAGAACAGTATATAGTACAGTTGCTATGCTACACGGGAGAGCATGTAATATGACATTTTTATATGGGAGAGAAATTAGAGACTAGATTGATCAGAGTGATTTTAAAAGATTCCATCTATTAATAAATTCCAACTTAATCTTTACATTGCAAGGCATGAGAAGTTTATAATTTTCTTACAGCAAAAGCAAAACAAACAGCAAACTAGTTATAAAATGCTGGTAGCTTCAGTATAAGTAATTTTAAACATAAAGTATATATTTTATTTAAGAAATTATCAGGATGCTCTCAGTAGAAAAGCAATATAGAAAACCCCAAGATCCCATATATTTCTGAAAAGATTATTTGAGTTTGACAGCTTGTACTATGACAAATTAAAGATAAAACAATATAATACTTAAAAAAGGATGAAATAATACTGTGACAAGTTACAAGAAGAAATATTTTTGAAAATATAGATGAATATAGCTAATATGTACTTTTAAATGTCATTATTAATTTCATGCATATCCTGAACAGGCTTACAATATTTAAAATAATATTTTGTGTATCAGCTTGCAAGGACTGATGCAACAGATATTAAAGGCTGAGTGTCTTAAACAACATAAATTTATTTTCTCATGGGTATAGTACCTAAAAATCCAAGATCAAAATGTGGGTAGAGTTAGTTTCTCCTAAGGTTTCTCTCCTTGGCTTGTAGATGCCCTATTTGTTACTGAATTTACATAGTCTTCCCTCTGGAAACTGAAGAATAGATTCCTGCTATATCAATTAGGTCAGGGTTAGGTACATTAATTCCAGACAAAAATTATCAGTGATAACATAATCTTACATATCAAAAACAGGTCAATTATTCAAAAGGACAGTACAGCACCATATATATGAGAGAGTGAGAGAAAGAGAGGGAGATAGAGAGACAGAGAAAGAAAGATAGAGAGAGAATCAAAACACACCAAGAAAAAACTGATAGAATTATTAGAGAAATAGATGAATCCAATCTTATAATTGATTCTGCATGCATATGTTTTATTCACTGATAGGTCAAAAGACAAAAATTCAATGAAGACATAGTTGACTTGGATAGCACTATTAACTTAACCTTTATTCAACAGTACCAGAATATATATTATTTTTAAGAACACAAGAAGTATTCTCCAAAATAGATCATAGTATTGGCTATATAAGGCACCTTAACAAATTGAAAAGAAAATAAGTTGCTATGAGCAGCTAAACTTTTGCGTCCCTGCACAATTCCTATATTGAAATCCTAAAGCTAAGGTAAGGGTTAACAAACGCGTTCTTTGGGTGGTTACTAGACCATGAGAACAGAGGCCTTATAAATAAGCTTAGCACCCTCATAAAGGAGGTCGGAGAGAAATGGTTCTCATTTGTAACATGTGAAGGTGCAGGGACAGAACCCACTCTCAAGGAGAAACAGACATTCCTCTGAATTGAATATGCCAGTGCCTTGGTCTTAGACTTCCCAGCCTCCAGGACAATGAGGAAACTAATTATTGTTATCTATGAATCACCAAGTTTGTGTGGTTTTGGTATAAGAAAGCCAATATGGACTAATTAGTTGCTACTTGAACACAAATGATTCTGAGGAAGTTTTGTTTGTGTTTGTTTTGGTTTGGTTTGGTTTTTCTCTGGTACCGGGAATCGAACTCAAGACCTTGCGCTTGCCAGGCAGGTGCTGTGCCGCTGAGCTAAATCCCTAGCCCTGATTCTGAGGAAGTTTTGGTATAACAATAACATCATCTTCCTTTTACCCTTAGTTATGGTGTGACGATGTCATCTATGTTAAACATTCTAGGCATGTGTGTTTGTACTTACTGTCCATGGCTGCCCAACAAATTACCTGAAACCTAATGGCCCCAAATAGTATATAATTCTTGTAGCTTTTTATGAGACATAAACCCAAGCTCATCTTTTCCTTTTTCCTTTCTTTGTTCTTTCCCAACCCTACAGCAAGGTTTAGGGCAATTTGCAGTTATTTTAAGACTCAAGAAAGGAAGGATCTGATTTCAAAACTCACTCTGGATGTTGGAAAGTTCCTTGTGGACTGTTCCAGTACTTCAGTTCACCAGACACTAGCTGGAGGATGTCCTCAGTCTTTGCCATGTAGAGCACTCTCAAGTGGACAAAATCAGTAGGCAAAGTCATAAAAGAAATCCCTTTTCTTTAGCCATATTATCTTTGTTAGAAGGAAATCTGTAGGTTCAGTCCATACTTACGGGGAGTTGATTACAAAGGGTGTGATTAACAGGCTGTGGAGATCATTAAGAGGCATTTTCTAAATTGATTACAGCAGTGTTTTTGTTCTGTTGCAACCTATAAATTACCACTCTATAAAGCACAATACTATTTGGAACATGAACCGGAACAGGTATTATGGTGTCCTTTTGATGCAAAAGCTTTATTTGTATAGTTGGTTGTCAAAATGTTTTCAATAAAAATAAACCTTTGACAACCATTAATTTTCAATTGTATATTAAAGTCACCTGCTATCTGTCATAAGTTAAAATAGCTCATAATATGTCCATAAAGAAAAATGTTTGGAAGCTTTCCTTTTAAACTGTAGACACAAATACTTAAGAAAGGTAGTGTTCTCCTAAAAGGAATTGATTCAGTAGAACAGTATTATTTTCAATGAAGCTTTCATTAATTTCCAGTACTGAATTGCAGGATACTCAAATAGCAGGAACTTGAGCAGAAACTATAGTCCCTAGAGGTCTCTACTAATTGTGATCCTAAGGCAAATCGTTAAAGCAAACTTTTCTTAATTAGATATATTTCCCAAGTTGGATGCAGAATAACCAACAGCTTCCACAGTGGAGCTGAGGATCTTAGCATTGATTGCCTTTTCTTAAACAGTCAATGTAAAAGACTCCAGTTCAATCAGATGCATTTATCTCTAAATATTTTAAGTGTTTCAATGGGCTGAAATTAGAGAAATCTTGAGCCTTCCTCCTTCAAGAAATATAATTTTCAAAATACACTCCTATTTCTATTGATTAGTGTAAACTGAATTGCTTTCCTGTACTGATATAAGAACCTTTAATCATTCAAGTTAAATGGAGGTGGGCCCTGTAATTTATACGTGTGTGTGTATATATAACACTCCAGTAAGGGAGGGGGAAATAAGTGTATATGCACACATTTTAAAATGAAGATGCTTCTATTAACCTATATTATTTTATGCATACTCCAAATCTGAAGGGTAAAATAACTCACAGATGTAGAACAGTTTATACAAATGCCTCCTGATTTATTTCGTATCCCTGGTGCTTCACCAGAGCCAAATTTGAAATTCTGTATGACCAGTAAATAAAATCAGTTGAAATGTCACTCCTTGGAGATAGTAGGCTAAATGATAAACCAGAAATGCAACAAAGTTAACTGAATGTAATGTCTTTTTGTACATTTGTGGAAATAAAATTTTCCATTAAATATTTCTTGGAGAAACACTGGACAAGACTCAACAATTGCCATTCAATTATATATTTTTCCTCTCAATTTTGGAGATATAGACATATCTATCCTATAAAAATGTATTAATTAGCACAACGATATAGCTCAGCGGCACAAGTTCCTGCCTGGCAATCTCAAGATCCTGAGTTCAATTCCCAACACCAAAAAAAAAAGTATTAATTATTCTCCTATGCTTATTGACTATTAGAATTGGTTCTTTCCTACTTTTTGTCATTTGGATCTCTGTGGAGAAACTTGGTCTTCACAACTTTTAAGCTTCCTTCAGAAGAAGTAATTTAATCTGAATCATATTTATTTTGTTATTCTAGGAGAATCAAGGTGCAATTTTCGTAGACTTCTCTGCTGCTCCTAGGAAATGAAGTTTCTGTAGTGAAGGCATATTCTGCTGTGAACCTGTGCACTATAAGTCCTACAGAGCTGGCTACAACACTGGGATTAATAAAGAGGTAGGTTTCAAATTCATTTAATTCTTAGGTTCAATATGCAGAAAACCAGTTATTATCAAATTCCGTATATTATTTAACACTGGCTTATCAGTGATAGAGATGCTATGCCAATCTAACTATTTAATATCTTTGGTTTTTGTACTCATTAAAACTCAAGTAAAGCAGAGTTGTTTTACATTTTATAGTCACTGAAGCCCCAGAAATGTAAACATTTAATTTTAATTATATTTCCTAGGTCATTATTGTTGTTAAAAAGTAAACCACTAAACTATTATCATTAGTAATCAAACTTCTGATGGGATTCTTGACAGTTTATCAGTTAACATCTTTTACTCTGCTATACAAATAATTTCTGAAATTGGTAAGATTGTTGTATTATTTCTAATATTTATGTGATTTTTCCATGAAGCTTGGTTACTTTTCTTGTTACTGAGACAAAATGCTCAAATTCACAAGTTAAAGGAGGAAAGTTTTATTTCATCTCATGGTTTATAGAGGTATCAGTTTATAACTGGCTGCATACAGCATGGCGCGGCGTATCAGGTAGGGAAATCAGTCCATGGCAGAGCAGGCAGAAGGCAGTGCAGCAACCAGCAGCGAAGCAGTAAGCCTCACTTTTCCTTTTATACCATTCGGGCTGCAAGCTTTTGGATGTTGCCACCCACAACTAGGGTGAACCTTCCCATTATCCACACCAAGAGCTATACTAAACCAATCAGCGGGTTAATTTAGTTATCACACCCTTAATCCACATTCACACACCCTCAGTCTACACTCATGTACCCTACATCCACCCACCTTTGAAAAGCCCCACCTTTGAGCCCAAGAGGCTTTCAGGGAACATCTAGATACAATCAATAGCATTATGCTATCACACATCAACTTCCAGTGACAAAAGATAAAAAGTGACATCCTTCTATGGAAACTAAATGACTCTAAGATTTGCCACTCAGAATGATATGGTGTTTTGGTCTGAGACCATTTTATTGTCACAGATACATTTTTGCACTCACTATTTAATAAGAAGTTACTAAAATAATTATGTTGCTGGTATTTTTATTGGTAATTTACCACGAGATATCTCAATTCCTTAAACATAATTATTATAGGTCATCCTCAGAACAAATATAAGGTACTATTTTTCTGTTCAAACAAATTTAATATTATCTTAATATTATTTTTAAAATATGGCACATGGATGTCATATTTTTGAGACTTAACATACGGTAAAATGTACCTTATGATTCTCATTACTTGAAAATTTGCTGATCTTTCTACAAAACATAAAACCATGTTGGAGGGTTCAACCACAATATATTTGTACCAGTGTGTATTAATGTACAGGAGGCTTATTAATCAGTCCATTAGCATACATTTCAAAGTAGCTAAATGCCTATCTAAAGAGGAATAATTAAATATAATATGATATATTTACTTACTATAATTCACACAGCCACTAAAAAGAAATAAGTAGACCCATATGCACTAACCAGGAAAATGGTAAATTATATATAAAAGCAGAATATATGTGTATATATATATATATATTCTGATTTTGTAAGAGTAAAAGGTCCTGTGTAGCCTTTGGTGATTTTTGCCCCTAAGGCTGTGTTCTATATAATTATAGCACAATATTAAAATACAAATGATAGATAATGGCTCAGTGTATATGTGTGTGTGTGTGTGTGTGTGTGTATTTTTATGTCAATATATCACATGCATAGATTTGTGTAATCACTAGTACAATCAAATTGCCAAAACTATATAACCAAAACATTTCCTTTGTGCTATCCGCATACTCCTCCATTTATCCTAAACCTCTGGCAACTACTAGCCTGGTTGTCCATATTTAGTTTTAAATCTATGCAGATTTTTATCTAAATATAATGATAAAAATATGTGACCTTTTGGGCTTGATTTTTTTTTCCCAGAGTCTCATGCCATTAAGATCAATATTAGTTCTTTTTTAAAAATTTTAAAGAGAATAATAAAAAAGAACAATAGCAAAATACCAACAATGTAGACAAAAACAAAACAAAGCAAAAACAATAAAAATGATACCGGGTTTCAAAAAAAATGATAGGACTTAACAGTGGTGGTTATATTACATATTTTTATCTTCAGTGAAGTTGCTCAGATTACCAGATGTAAGAATGCAAGATTGATCAAATCATTAAAGAGAATAAAAAAATAAAAACAATAGAAACATTAGAAATTACACAGAGTTTCACTAGACAAGATGGTAGGAATTAATCAACGGTTGTTATATTGCATATTACTGTCTTCAAGTTAGTTGTTTAGATTACCAGGTATAAGCATACCAAATTGATAAAAAAAAAAAACAAAAACAAAATGTTATAAAAATTAAGCATTAACTGTTCCTTTCAATAAACCATTAGACATCAGCAGTACAGTTGTCCCAGCTATCCTTCTGTATATATATATTTTTCCCTTCCTTCTTTCTTTCTTTTTCTCTTTCCCTCATCTTAGTTGTTCCTTCCTTTGATCAATTTCAATATTAGTTCTTAAATGGATAAACATTTCATTGCTTTCCTAATAAATATTTCACATTATGGATATAACACAATTTGTTTAATTATTAAAAGACACTAAAATTTTTTCTAGTTTTTAACTATTACAAATAAAATTGCTATTAACATCTATCTACATGGTTTTATATGAATAGTTTCATATTGCTGTAGGTAAACATCTAGGACTGCAATTGTACAATTGTATTATTGTGAGTTTTCTTAAGAAAATACAAAATTGTTTTACATACTCACTACACCACTTTATGGTCCCACCAAGTATATGGAAGTCATTTCATTTCTCTGCATATCCTCCAGCACTTAGCATTTTAGCTGTTTGAGTATGTATATGGCAATATCTCATTGTGGCCTTAACTTGCACTTCTCTAATGAATTGTATTATTAAACATCTTTTTGTGTGCATGTCTGCCAATGATACAATCTCTGTAGCAAAGTAATTTCTCATGTTCTTGGCCTATTTCAAGTGAGTTATTTGTTTTACTGTTGAATTTTAAGGCATTTATATTTTTTAGACAATAATCCATTGCTGGATAAGTTGTAAGCAAATAATTTTCCTATCCTATCACTTGTCTTTTCATCCTCTTAAAAGACTCTTTCACAGACTTTTACTTTTCATGAAATTTAACTTAGTAATTTTTTTCCCTCTGGTGAAGGATATATTTGCTAAGAAATTTAAGGTCTCTTCACTAATAACTAGGTTTCAAATTTTTTTTTCTATTTCATCTTCATAAAATTTTGTGGTTTCCATGATGCATTTAACTCTATGATCCATTTTGTCCATATTAATCTTGTATGATGTATGGAATTGTTTTGTAAGTTTTGAAATTTAAATCAAAGTTTATTTTTGTGTTTATGGATATACAAGTCTTCCAGCGTAAACTACTGAAAAACTTTTAATATTGAATTGCTGCAGTTGTCCATATGTGGGAGCGGGTATTTACAGGGTATTGCATTTTTCTCTTGTCTTACAGGACATCCTCCCGTGAGTATTACACAGACACAGTTACTATCATTAGGTAATGAACTGTGAAGACAGATAGACAGGTTGCTTAAGATTTCTTTTCTTTCTTTTCAGAATTATTTAATTATTTTGACTCTTCATATAAATCCTAGAGTAATCTTATCTCTAATGGCAATGAAATCATGCCAGTTTTTTCATAGGAATGGCGTTAAGCTTGTATATTAATTTGGAGAAAATTGACATCCCCACTCTGTTTAGTATTCTAGCCCATGTGCAGGTTATGCCTCTTTATTTTAGATCTGCTTTGATATTTTCCTGTTATATTAATTTAAAGATCCAAGCCTTTTGTTTGTTTATTGATTACCTCTAATATTATCATTTCCAAATCCATGGGTATCATTTTATATTGTCTCATTCCCTCCACTTGCTTTAGGTTCACTTTTGCTCTCTAAATTCTACTTTCTTGATGTGGAAATTAAAAATATTTTGTAAAACATCTCTTTTCTAAAGAAACCATTTAGCACTTTAAAGTTTCATTACAACATTATTTTACTTCTGCTCCACAAATTTCCATTAGTTGTCACTTTCATTCATTGCATTTTTTGTTCTATTGATATTTCTTTGCCCTTGAATTATTTTGAAGTGTCTTTTTAGGTATTTGATGACTTTTTAGTAAACTTTGTTAGTGATTTAGAATTTGTTCCCACTGTGGCAAGAATAAAATTCCACACAATTTCAGTATTTCTAAATTTGTAGAACAGCGGTTTATTGTCTAGAATATGATTTACACATGGCATGTGTTTGCTTCTCGCTCTCCCTCTCTCCCCATTTTCTCTCTCTCTACTCTCCTCTTTTTTCCCTCTCCTTCTTCTTTTTTTTTTTTTTGTTTTTTTAGTGGTGTTTTTTTTTACATTTCAGGAGTTTCTTTTTACTTACATGTCGTATTTTATCTTTTTGTATAACTTTAATATTGGGAATCATTATTAAATGCTCTATACATACATTACTTACCAGAATACGTTGTCCTCATCACTCCACAGTTTATGTGATGTATAGAACCTCTCTGTCATTACACACTTCCTTTCCCAAATTTATGATAGGATTGCTTGAAAATTTTCTTACCGATGCATTTATACTACATTAGACAGTTTATGACCATTCAACTGTCATATATAATTTAGAAAATTCAAAATGAGAACAACTTCACCTACTCATATTTTTGCATACAGTGTCATAGAGATT
>NW_004955436.1:18382129-18491767 GCF_000276665.1 Chinchilla lanigera | reverse complement strand
TACAGATGGATCTATAGGTAACTGGATTACAATTAAATATTGCCAGAATTAAAATGATATACATTAACATACATGAAACCAAAGTACATTTTTTTTTTTGGTATCGGGAATCAAACTCAGGACCTTGATCTTGCCAGACAGGTGCTGTGCTACTGAGCCATATCCCTGGCCCAAAGTACAATATTTTATGTTGACAAATACCTTAATATTAAAAAGTAATAGAAAGAGAATAATGATTTTGAGATTTCTATTTTACTGTTTTACCAGAAAGTTCATTATTTCTCTCCTCACTGAGGTCTTTAAAATTTAAGGTTTTTTTTTCCGTATAACAATCCCCATTTGATTATTCCTTATATGTTCTACTTTTGCTGAGATTTCTGAACTTTTTAACTGTTTAAAGGATGTTCATAATCATTCACAAAAGTAGTTTTATGACAGCTGCTTTTAAATGTTTGTGAGATCATTCTACTGTCTGTTTTATCTAAGTATCAACATCTGTTGAGGGTCTTTTAAAAATAATTTCAGATATTTCTCATTCCAGTTAGCATGGTAATATTTTTGAAATTGTGCCTTCTTAGTTTTCTGTTGTGGTGGTTCATTTCTTGCCAAAATCTTGGGTTGCAACAGACTTTTAACTGGGAAAGGGAGATATCACCTCATTGATACCAGAAAGAGAAATATAACCAGGTTTACCATGTTGCTGGTAGAAAGAAGGCGTGTTCACAACTGCTGAACTTCATCTGGCATTTGTGATTTTCACTAGTACCATTTAGATTATTTGAGCAAATTGTATCTTGTTATTGTTGTCTATGTGGTTCTCATTGTCACAAGAAATGAAGGCAGTGTCATGGTAACTAAATTATGGTGGTTAAATTTATTAAATTGATTATCTTGATAGATACACTTAGAGATTATTAAAGTAGACTTCAGAGTGTATCTGAAGTCTACTTTGAGCATGACCTTGGGACTATATCTGGTCCCTGGCCTCCTCCTGTTTGGCACTCTTCCCCTACTCTCTTCCTGTCTGCCATGAAATGAGCAGCCTTGCTCCAGTATCCCCTTTCTTCATGATGTATCTTACTTGGAGCCAACTTCAGTACCATGGACTGACACCATTGAACCTGAGTCAAATTAAATCTCTCTTCCTTAAGCTGAGGATGTCAGGTGCTTTGTCTGAGTAAGAGGACAGCTGACAAGTACAATGAGGAAAATCTTTACTTTCAACTAGAACTTCATTGAAATCAGCAAACGAAAGGATTAGGGAGTGCTTCCTTAACTTCAGGTGGGGTTAGCAGTCCAGAATCCCCACTCTGTGTTCCTAGTCCATTGTAGGAAGAGACGATGTTGCTACCCAGAGATAACGTCCTTGAGTACCCACTCTTCTTTCTCTGACATCATTCAAGAACAAAGGTGATTCACCTTATCAATAGTGAAGGTAAGGTCTCTAGTTAACTTTTATTTGATGAAGGTGAGACACAGTTATTTTATAAGTCTAGAGTAGAATACGCAGATATTTTTTAAAAATAAGCATTTTGTCAAGGTGAATTTTTATTTCTAAAAAGAGAAGGTTGTGCTAGAAGCTTCTGTTGTCTCCAACTGTTACAGTTTCCAGTACTCTGCTTTCCTGAACAAGTTCTGTGGGATGCACAAAGCAAAACAGGATCTCAAGGGGTTCAAATGCCATGTCGTTTCACACATTCTAAATTCCTAGTTGATCTGTTTGTGTTTTGCTCCTTTTGGAAGCTTGCTTACATACACACATATATAATGTCAAGACATTTTAGCTTCATATATAGGCACAAATCAGGTAAATATATCTACTTCATCTTACAGAAATTCATTTGCTTTTATTTTTTCCTCTTAGTCTTTACAGAGATTTTACCATAACTTTAGAATAAATTTTATTAAGAATTACCACACAGTAGCCAATTTAAAATAGTAATACAGAAAATATTTTATTAAGAATTACATTTTCTTAGAGGTTTAACTTTTATTTACCTCTTTTTCTAAGGCATTGCATCAAATTAATATTGAAAATCTCTGAGTATCCTACGAACAATCCTAAAAAAAAGAAAAAAAAAAAAGAGGGATATGACTTTTTCTATGGGATCTAATGAGTGCCCCAGACACACTTTAATAGCCTTAATAAGACTACAAAACTACCGACTTGTTGAGCAAAATATGACCTCAGATACTCAAGAATATAACAGCAGACTCTGAGTTAGTGAAATATTTAAAATAACCGTGGGAAGAAGCGGTAAGAGTCTGTAAGATTACTTCGTGTATAATGATCTAACTGTTAAGTGCACAGGATTCATTATTCTGATTACATCTAAAGCACAGAGTTACTTCTATTTGTCTTAAACTATATTTATCTGCTGTCTGCAATATTCTTTCTAAATATCAAAGACACAAAAAAGAACTTTATTACATATTACATTTTAAATATCTTTGATGCAAATTTGACTTGTTACTAGTAATCTTTATTCACTAGAAGGATGGATAATTACTTGCTTCTGTCATTATTATTGAATTAGTCAACTTCCTTATTGCTCAGACACATTATTCAATATCCACACTTTAATTTGGTTCATGGTTTCATGATATATATTCCATGGTCAGCATGCTCCAAGGCAGAAACTCCATGGCACAAGGGCATGGAAAAATGAAGACATGCAGCTCCTGGCTAGCAAGAACCAGAGCAAGGAATGGTGCCGGAGAGGGGCTAGAGTCCATGTATAGTCCCCAAATTCATGCCTCCACCACCTACTCACACATACTCAAAAATTATTTTATTAATCCCATAGATGGCCTCAAGCCAATAGAGGTGACAAAATGAAGCTTAACCATCATATTCTGCCACTTTTTAACTTGCATGCAGATATATTTTTTAAACTGGAATTAACCTCCAAGTAAACATAAGTTCATAATTCCAACACACATGATATAATAATGCTGCATACAGCTAGAACACAGTATCTCTTCTCCAAAGACTCAACAATATGAGAGTTGGTAAAAAGTCCAAATCAAAGCTTCCTCAGAGATTCAAGGCAACCCATTAGCTGTGTGACACCTGTGAAAATAAAAAACAATACCAAAGTGCAGTAACAGACACTAAGCATTGCAATCCAAACGTGGGTGACAGGATGGGGTAAAAATGAATCTGATGAAAACAAGACAAAATTCCAGCAGAGCAAATATTAAGTCGTGTAGCTCCATATCCAGCATCTTGTATACATCCCAAAGGATTTGGGCAACCCTACCTCTGTGTTTTTACTGGTTTCAGCCCACCTGACTTCTCTCTTGGTCTTGCTTGAATCTGGCATGAATCTTTGGCTTCATTCCCACAGCTTCACACTCTGGATTCTCGGGGAGTCCTTGCCTGGCTTCCGAGTATCCTTTGAAATCCACAGAGAAGCCTCCATGACCTAACAACAATTACATTCTGCATCTGGTAAAACCATAATCAGGTGAAAAACGCCAAGGTCTGCTGCCAATGTGAGCAATAGCCAGACCCCCTTTAGACCATGGTTACTGTGACCCCTGAGTATCTGCACAGTGGAGTGAAATGAACCTCAGGGAACTAACTTCCAAGGAGGCCTTTCTTTGGCAGAGGTCACAGAGAATTTCTTTTCAAATGAAAGACTTGTACTTCTGCAATCCCAGACCTGTCGGAAGTAAGAAAGGCATTTTTTTTCTTGTTCCTGTACAAGTTATTTGATATAATTTTAATGGTTAATTTTAATTTCAGCAGCTGCACGGCCTTTGGCTGCAAGTTCCATGATTCTTCTGGAGCCAAAACTTAAGTTTCTCAAATTTTTCCATTCAGTTTTTTAGCTCTGAGTTTTATTATAAATCTCACTAAAAGCACCCAGCAGTAGCCATCCCACAGCCTGAACTTTGGGTTACCATGATATCATTCAGACAACCAACCTTAATCTCAGTCTACCATAGTCTCAGAACATGGGCAAACTATAGACTTTTCTTTTAAAGAATGTAACATATGGCCGGGTGTGGTGGTGTATGCCTGTAATCCCAGCACTCAGGAGGCTGAGGTACGAGTATCTTTGCAAGTTCATGATCAGCCTGGACTACAAAGTAAGCTCAAGGCCAGCCTGAACTGCATAGTGAGAACCTGTCTCAAAAAGACCAAAAGAAAAAAAATGTAACATGGTTTCTAGTCCAAATGCCAATGGCACTCTTGTTCCCATCTGAAACTTCCTGAAATATCCTGAGCCTGACATTTACTCTCCCTGTTATTATCAGCATCTAGTCCTCTGACCTCTAAACAGAATTCCCCATCAATCTCTGCTTATAGCCTTCTCAAGCATCTCTATCTCCCTTCTGAAAAACTTTCCAAATTCTTTTCACAAACCTGTTGCAAAAGCTTCTAAACCACATCTGAGTTACAGTGATAGCAGCAATTCCACTCCTTGTACCAATTTTCTATTTTAGTTTTCCTCTTACTAGGACACAATACCTGACAGCCACAAGTGAAAGGAAAATAGATGTAATATGTGTCATGACTCCAGGAGATTATGTCCATCGTAAGCATTATTTATTGATAGGTTATCCTTTCTACACTGAATTACTTTGGCCACCTTTGATGAAAATCAGAAGACTACATATACATTAAACTAATTCTATTCCAGTGATTGGTTCATCTACTGTTATGCAAATTTATCATATTCAATGTAGTTGCTTGATAATGAATCTGAAATTATGACTTATAATTGTCACATAAATTTTTCTATATTTAGTTTAACTTTTAGGTATTTTGTGTTTCCAAATACATGTAGAATTTTGTCAATTTAGAGAAACAAAAAATTTTAGCATTGTATTTATAAGTAAATTTGATAAAAATAAATATTTTAATAACATTGAGCCTTCCTATTCATAAATATGGTATAACTTTGCATCTACTTAGTTATTTTTTACTTTCAGCAGTGTTTTGCAGTTTTTGAGGAATAGGTCTCCTTCATATCTTTTGTCAAATTTATTACTAGCTTACACTTTTGGAAATTAAAAATGAAATTGTTTCTACTTAATTGTATTTTCTAAGAATGTAGTGATACAATTGATTTTTATATATTGATTTAGAATCCTGAAACCTTATTAAACAATTCTTTGAATTTCAGTATCACTGTATAAGCTTATATAATTTTATACCTACAATATCATATTTCCTATGAATCTTCCATTTTAAAATTCATAGTTTTATCTATCTTTTCCATTTGTATTACTCCAGTAGCTAGTAATCTTATTTTGAGAAATTTCCCATTTCTTCCTGTGGGTAAATACCAATCTTTTCTGCTACAAATTCAGGGTTGCTAAGTATGTGGTGTGTGCACATCATTAAAAATGACTTCTCTTCTTATACATGAAAAGTATACCTTTTCTAGTGAACATGGTAGGAAACCTGTACCACTTTAAACCACATATATCTGAATTATATCTCCAGGTTTGTATTTCTAAAATAGGAGCATAGTGAACCTAACTATTTGAACATACTACAATAGATCAATTTTTGCTACACAAATATGATAGTCACATGTATCTTTTGGAAATTGCCTAATTCTGCAAATAGCTCTATATTCTCTGGAGTTTTACAAATGCCAGAAACTCTAATTCTGGTATTTCTGGTTTCCAAATGCATAAGCAAACTTGTACACAGATGCAACAACATTAAATGCTATTAACAAACTTCTCTCTAATTTAAAAGGCAAATGTGTTTCTGAAGGGAATGGCTGGTTTTTAATCTGCAGTGGAAATAAATCTCTCGCTAAAATTTGAGGGTACATTATCATGATACTGTGTAGGGAGCAATGAAAGTAGATGAGTTGGCAATCAAATTTCATGCTTCAGGGTTTGAACTGCTTTATAGGGGTTATAATGGGTTCCTCTAAAATAAGTGAAGGAATTTTTCTTGCCTTAAAAAGTCTGGAGTTATCTATATGGATCTTGGACCAATCTGGAGTTTCAATCAAACAGTAACAGAGCTGTTCAGAGAGAATTCGACAAAGTTTAATCTATCTCTTGGCTTCTCTCAAGTGATTCAGAACGGCATGATGTGAAAACTTCTGGACAAAAAGGAATCCATGAAATTATTCAACTGGCATTCTTGCTCACCTCAGAGGGAACTGACATCTTACTCTTTTCTGTACATGTAACCATGGGAAACATCTTTATTCGCAGTCGCTAAGGCTTACCTCTTTCTCTCTGATTCCACAGACAGCAGCTGTGTAAAGGACCCACAGAAGGCAAGATGTCAAAAAAAAAACCAGTAAGAAACTGTCATCTATACATCAAGAACCATTATTGTTTCTGGGATGTAAGCAGCTAATTGTCTCTCCATTAATAGAAATATGTGTTTTAAAAATATTTTAGTGGCTCCTTGATTAAATTGCTTCTTGAGTGCGAGTTAATATTTTAAAAAAAAAATTTGTACTTCTTATTTGGTTCTATAGCCCTTTTATAATCAATTACAATTTTGTAATATATTTGATTTTTTCTGTGAAATCAGCTAACTAGCTTACTTTGTGCCTTGGGCAAATTTGACATTAAATATCAATGGTATTCTTTTATCTCAGTAATATCAGCATAGACTAAAAGTGCAATAGTAAGAGAACAGGACCATTCTAGGAAAAAATACTTCTTGGGAGGAGGGATAGATAGATAGATAGATAGATAGATAGATAGATAGATAGATAGATATAGATACATATATATAAAATACTTTGTTACATATATAATGATTGCTATTCATATATTATGCTTGATATATATATGTATATATAATGCTTGCTAGGAAGGATATCATGCTAGCTATGTATTAAATGTTAGTTTACATTTTTTAGCCTATAGTACAATGCACACTCATTAAATGCTTTTTAGTCTAGTAAACTAAACCATCAAACTATTTTTATATTTCTATTAAAGCTGACATTTGAGGTTAATTTTCATGTTACAGAAATTGAGAACCAATTGTAAGGCACGAGTCAGGGGCACATTAATGTAGCAAGGCATGCTGCGTCCAGTAAACTGAAATTGTTTTCTCAATCTCAAGATATAGTTAATCAAAATAAGAAAGTTACCTAGCTATACTAAAACAAGAGTTGAGATGAAGAGTAAATCATCCATATACTATTTTTCCTTTCATCTGTAAGATCTGCTAATGCATCTGAAAGTCTACACAATGAGAACAAAACCTAATACAAGTATTTTCCAATATGTCATATGGATTTCTGTATTCAAAATCTCTATACTTTGAAATTATCCCTTACTTCTGAAAAATATTTCAAGAGGATAAAGACATGTTCTTTTTCCAAAATAAAAATTAATCAATACTTTCCTAAATTATAGCAATACTGCTTGTGTTAAAACTCATTTATTATGGAAGAGTGCTTTATATCAGAAATTTAGGGCTGGGGATTTATCTCAGCAACAAAAGCGCCTGCCTGGCAAGCACAAGGTTGTGAGATTGGTTCCCGGTACCGGAGAAAAACCAAAAAAAAAAAAAGAAATTTAACAGCAGTGAAAATACCAATCAAATGTGTTTACTGTATTTTTACTAGTACATATTTCTATCGCTACTACACCATTGTATCTATTTTAAAGTACACTTAAGTCTGTCATAGTAAAAAACAATTTTATCCAAAAGCTATAAATCATTACTTTAAAAAAGATATCCACCTGAATAATCCTCAGTATAAGATCCACAATTTATCAGGTGTGTTGCATTTTAAAGACACCCACTGTTATGGTTGATACATTGTGTCAGTTTGGGGAGTCTAGAAGTTTGGCTAAGCAACTCAACAGTTCTACATCTTGGGATAAAAAGGGCACGCCCTTACCCTTCTGGCATGTTGCTCATTGTGTCAATTTGAGAAGTTTAAAAGGTTAAAGATTCAGCAGGGAGCCAGGGTGCTTATTTTATATTCATCCCGAGCTTATATTTTTTAAAAAAAGCATGCAGCAGGTGTGGGTGTAAAAAATCACCCCCACCCCCCAGAGTGGGTAGGTTGCATTAAAAAAAAAAATTTAAATAGACTGGCTGCTGGTTCTTCGGAGGAACTCCAGTCTTCACTTTTAGCTTGGTCATCTCCTGGCTTCTGGTGCAGATTGTTTGACTTCTGCCTGGGACTCTTCAGCCTTCTGGTATAGGTTCTCCAGCCTTCATCATAGATTCTTCAACATTCTGTCCCAGACCCATCAGCCTCCTAAAACAGACTTGCACGGACACTGCAGTGAGCTCCAGGCCTGGGCTCTTCCATTTCCAGCGTGCAGACACCCTCTCCATGCTTCCTCATCCAACTCTGTGGCCTACCATTATAGGCCAAAATTATAATTTCTTATACATTTATGTATCTTGTGTTATACCTATTTCTCTGGTAAACCCTGACCGATACACCCACCCACACATATCCTACCATGATTTTGTCATTTGCTCTTGACAGGCATAGATGAATATTTACAAAAAATGTTCTATCCCTTTTTTAGGAAAGCTTGTCAAAGGTTTTATTTTCCTTTTTTTTTTTTCTTGTCTTCTTTTTCTCCTTCATCTTCTTTAAACATTATACTACAGAAATACTAATAAAATAAATAGTTCTCAGCCAATGATATGTAAAATCTTTCATAAAATAATAATCAATGTCTAATTTTTCATCAGATGTAATTACCCTGGAACTGACATTGAAAATATTTCACAAACACTTGAATATAAGACTGCCTTAAACAAGATTATGCAGAGACATTTACATACTTGTACATATTTCCGTATAATTTGCATCAATATATTTCAGGTTAAAGAAATAAAACAAAAAAGTATAAACAGAAATGAGTAAGCCACTGGGAATTGTCACTATTTTTTGACGTGAAAAGATATTTATTTACCTCAAACAATTATAAGAAATATTATTGCAGAATAACAGAACCTTACACTGAGCTTTTAAGAAACATCTCATTACTTTGAGTCAGCATGCAAACTCTCTTTTAGCATATTCCTAATCATATATCTTCCTAGTTCATATAATCAAATAATAATTTTAACTGAGCTTAAAATAAGAAACAAAAAACTGAGTATATTTTATTTGCCTTCTAGAGATAATTATCCATTTTTAAGTTGTCTAGATTTCACTTGAGTTCAATTAACCATAGAAGTTAAGAATGTGTTTGAAATATTAAAATTTATTTTAAATTACATATAACATTAATGGAAAAAATTTCCTTTTGTTATATCTGCAATAAGTCATAAACATGGAACTAATTTTCATAGAAGAAAATTTTAGTTGCACCTGCCATAGAAATCATTAGTATATTGATACTATCAACTATCAAAAGTAATACTTTCAACTGAACAAAAAATATTTTTCCAAATAATATTACAATTTTATGTCTATTTTTTGTTTCCAAAACACAATACACGTGTTATAATCTTACTAAATTATTGAAAATTAATACACAAGGAGAAATTACATTATATAGTACATTAGTTTCAAAGGACAATTATAGCCTCTCATTGGCTTTTTCATAATGCCTTGTATGTTCACTGCTCTGATTAATCAATACTTTTTGTGTATGGAAAAGCCTGTCATACTCTTCTTTCAAAGTTAAATTAATACTAATTTCATTAAAATATTTGACTTATTTTTAGTAACCAAAAGTATTAACCTATATTTTGGTTAATATAAAGCATGATAAACCATACAAAATATTTATCATAGAAACATTTCTAGCTAGCAAAGCCTTCAATCTGAAGGAAATAGTAATGGTAATAGAATTAACTCCAAATTTTATTATGGAACAGAACAAAAGAAATGAAGAAAATAGAGTCTGATGAGTATTGGGTAATCTATCTTTAGTGACGTCAGATGTCAGATAATAGGTAATTAATTAGAACAAAATATAGGAAGAATCCATTAAATTTAAAAATTACCATTTACTGCTCATCAAAAAATCTACATTGTTTAAATACATTGTTAGTTTATTTTTTCATTACAGTGATATTTAAGAGCACTTTCAGCTTACATAATTCACTCATTGTAGATGTATACTTTAATTTCTTTTCTTGGTATGTTTACTAAGTTGTGCGACCACTACCTCAATCCAAATGTAGAATCCTTTCATTACTATAAAATGATACCTCATGCCTGCTTGCAGTCATATCGTATTCTTCACATCCGAGTGACTTCAATCTGTTCTTGATATAGATTTGACTTTTCTAGACATTTCATATAAAAGTAAGCATGCCCTATGTGGACTGAATTAATCTGTTTCCTCCTGCTATACTAAAATAAAAGACATTTGGTTAGTTCATGGTTTTAGACACTGAAACCTCAAGATTGAGTGGCCCCGTGAGTTCAGAGTCTATCCAGGGGCCATAAATGCCATCATAACATTGGTAGCACTTCCAGAGGAGATCACACAAATAGAACTCCAGAGGGGAATCCAGACACCATGATCACTTTTTGTATAACAACTTGGGCTCAGCAGAACTAACCAGCATCCAGAGAAAACATCATTAGTCCTGCTGAGAGCAGCACCCCATTGGCCTAACCATGTTCCAATAGAACAGGCCTTTTAAAGATTCTACAATGTCTCAGCACTGCCACATTGGTCACCAAATAATCAGCACATGAGCTTTTGGAGGACAAAATCATACCCAAGCCAGAGCATGGGCTCTTGCATCTGTCAATATTTACTTACTGTATGAGCTTCAACCACATGGCAACATTTATCAAAATATACTTTTGCTGAACAATACTGTATTCAAGTGCATAACGATGTATCTTAATTATGTATTTATTAATGAGTTCATCGACATTGTAGTAATCTTCCTTTTGACTCTGATGAATAATACTGCTATAAACATTTATGTGTAAACCTTTGAATGAATTTCTCACTGTTAGTAAATGAAAATACAGCAATTTATACACTGATTTTGAACTCTATGAATTTTCTAAACTTGTTTTAATAATATTTTGTGAATTATTTGAGATAATCAATACAAAAGATCATATTCTCATTAACAGAGTGCAGTTTCATTTCTTTATTCACAGTCTTCCTGAATTTTTAAAACTTACTACACTAGATAGGATTCAGAAGAAATTAGACAGGCCATGATGAAAAACGCATGTTTGTCTTATTCTGACATGAGGGGTAAAGTACACAACTTTGTATCACTGATTACAGTACTATCTGATGGTTTTTAAGATATGAACTTTCATAGTTTAAAGAAGGCTCTTTCTATTCCGGTTTGGCAGGGAACTTTTTTTTAATCACAAATGAATATTGAATTCTGAAAATGCTTTTCCTGCTACTATTGAGATTTCCATGTTTTTTCCCATATAATTTGTCAATACACTGAGTGGTGGATTGATTTTTCAATGTTGAAATAGCTTTGCATTCCTGGAATAAACCCATTGAGCTATGATGTATTAATATAATTATATGCTGCTCTATTCTGTTTACTGATATTTTATTGAGGATTTTGAGTTTATGTCCAAGAATCATAGAGCTCTATAATCTTTCTTATCAGTGACCAGTATCAGCACAATTCAAGCTTCTTTGCATGATCTAGGAAGCTGCTAGTCCTTTTGTCATTTCATAATTAGGTTATTATCATTAATAACTACTTTTTATATGTTTGATAAAGTATCATTAGTGAATAAGTCTGGGCCTAGGGTGGAATTTTATTTACTTATTAAAGCTACTTTAATATTATAGATTAATTCATATATTACAGTTCATTTTGTGTGAATCTTGTTTATTTTGCTTCTATAGGAGTTTTTCTAATTCACTTAAATCATCTTTTTTTTACCTCCACTATCTTTTTTAGCCTTCTAATTTCTGTAAGGTAATTCTTGCTGGATACTAATTTAATTAAATTAAAAAATTTGATATGGTTTTATTTTCACTAAATCAAAATAATTTATAAACTCCTTTATTATACACATGCAACATGAATTATTTAAAAATCATTTAATCTGTAAATATTTGAAGACTACACAATTATTTTCTGCTGTTGATCTTTCACTAAAGTAGGATAAACTATTTTTGAATAATGTCAGTGCAATTACAGTCATTAAAATTTGTTGCATTTTTCAGCTTTTCCATTACTAGGACAAAAATCCTTCACAGCCTCACACCTGCAACTTAAACAAGTTTATTTGTATCTCAGTTTCAGGGTCTACAGCTCATGGTCTACTGGCTGCAAGACAAGGATCACAGGGAAGACCTGGGAGAGCAAAGCTGCTCACTTCATAGAATTCAGGAAGAAGAGCACAAAAGAAGAGCACCAGAGACACCCTCCAAAGCCTGCAGCAAGTGACCCAGATGCTCCAACTTGGAACCATTTCTTAATAGCACATTAACCAATGAGTATCAGTGGAGTAATCTATTTATAGTAAGGCACGCTCAGGATACAGTCACCACTCCAGGAGTCTTTTAGTACAGTTAAGCTGATAATTAAGATTAAGTGTCACACCATTAAAATGGCCCATTCTCAAAAGTATTTCGTGGATATCTGAAATAGTTTTTATCTTGCTGTTGTTGGGAGGAATGTCATTATGTCAAATTGGTTACAAGGTTTGTAAAAGCCCATTCTATGCTTTCTGTACTCTATTTTGTATTTGAAAGTTATTTTGTGTATTGAAAGTTATGAAAGCATCCAAACACTAATTTTATTTTTTTTATTTTATTTTAAAAATTAAAAAACTGACAAAATAACAATGAAGAAAAATCGAAACAACACAAAAATAACAAAAATGATACATGACCTCAAGACAAAATGATAGAAATTTATGATGGTTGCTAAATTACATGCTGTTATCTCCAACCAAGTTGCTCAGTCCATTAGACATAAGAATGTAAGATTGATGAAACAATCAAAGACAGTGACAAGTAAAAAAAATAAAAATAATTTAAAAGAAAAACGTTGGAAATGATGCAGAGCTTCACCATACAAAATGGTAGGAGTTCAACAATGGTTCTTATACTGCACATTGTTTTCAGATCAGTCATTCTAATTACCAAATTCAAGCATGTAAACTTGGCCAAGAAAAAAGAAAATTGTAAGCATTGACAAATACTAATTTTAATTGCATATCTCTCTCGTAAATTCTATCAGTTTTTGCTTTGTATATATATATATATATATATATATATATGAACATAAACTATAATGTCATTCACTCACACACATCACTATAATTCTTCTAAATTCATGGTAAGTTGAACTTTTATAAAAATATTCCTCTTTGGCACTAGTAAAATATTCTGGAGTTAAAATGCAGTTTTAGGATTGCAATTTGTATCTTTATGGATGTCTAAAGTTTTTTATCAAGGAGGGAAGATTTCTGCCATTATCTGTAGATAGTCGGTTCCTTTTTTTCCCTCTTTCTAGGACTTTTTGCATATATTGATATATTTGATAGTGCTGCACAGGTCCAGGCTCTGTTCATTTTTATTTACTTATTTTTCTTTCTAATCTTAAGATGTAAATTTCTGTACATGTAGCTTTAGGTTCTCTTTATTTTTTTCTGCTACTTCATATGTAATACTGAACTCCCCCAATAATTTTTCAGCTCAGATATTGTAGTTTTTAACTTTGACATTTCCATTTTATTTGTAACTGACATTTTTATTGCTAGTTTACTACTGATGATACATTGATGTCACACTTTTTCTTGTTTTAACCAGATTTTCTTTAACTCTGAATATATCTATAAGAATAGCTTTGATTATCTGTTCCTGTGATGTCTGTGTCTGAACACCTCAAAAGATTTTATACTGATTGGTTAGTACTTCCTTTGTGTTAATTATTTATCACTATTGTATCCAAAGTTTTAGTCCATTTTGAATTGTTACAACAAAATTTGTAAGACTCAATAATTCAAAAAGAAAAAAAATTAGCACACTCTCTGGACGTCCAGGAGCATAGATGTACTTGTTAGCTTCTCCTCACTGAGACACAATACCTGACACTCAGGTTTTTGACTCAGAATTTTCAGTGGATTTCATTTCTGTTTGGCTTCCACAAGGCAGAACCAGCATGGTGGGACATCCCGGCAGAGGACAACTACTCATGCAATGGAAACCAGGAAGCAGACAGAAGGGGAGATCCAGGGACAAGAATACACCCTTCTAGTTCATAGTGACCCAACTGCAACTGGTCCCTACCTCCTAGAAGAACACTCAATTATGACCTCAACTACGGGTTAACCTACCAACATATAATGATGGATTCAATCGCCTTCCAAAGCCCCCACCACTGAATACAGGAGACTTTGGAGGAATATTTTAGACCTAAACCATAACATTACAACTGGCATCTATTTGCCTTTTGTTGAAGGCCAAACTCCTCTGTCCATTGTAGGATAATTGAAAGGCAAGCAGAAGCATATAAAGAGAGAACATAAGCAGTGGCGCTGACTTCCAACATCTTGTTTTAATGAACCAATCCTTTTTTCTTAAAACTACATCACTCATTTACAAAGGCAAATTTCTTATGATCTAGTCCAAGATACCTCTTAAAGACACAACTAGCTCTCAATATTATTACACTGGGATCATATTTGCTTTAATTTTCTATTGGTGTCAGCCCTTACATTCAGTCAAGTACCAATAGAAAATTCAGACTTTTCTAAGTATATATGCAGCTTTGCCCCTGTCTGAAGTGTTTTAGACCTTCTGGAATAACTAAGATCTTATCAAGCTCTGTTTATCAAGCTACAAATTTCAATAGGAATGTGTGGGTCAGTTTGAGGCAGAATTTCTTCTTTAAAAATATCTCAGTTTTTGTTCTCAAGGTCATTAACTGATTATTTGAAGCCCACTGCATTATCAAGAACAATCTCACTTACTAAAGCTTAACTTATGGTAGGTGTTAACCATATCTATAAAGTACCTTCATGTCAATACCTAGATCAGTGTTTAATTAAACAACTGGGAAATGTGGGAGTTGCTGAAGCTGAAGATCAATCACACATGCAGGGCTAGAGGAAGGCCAGCCCCAAGAACATGAGGTGCCCAAGAAGAGCTAGGTAAACATGTTGTTAGGCAGAGGGGTTTCACTTGACATCAACGTGCTGAGTATATAAATAAATGTGCTGCAGGTGTTGGGCAGCTTCTTTTATCCACCAAGACCGAGAGGGTTCCATCTGACCTCAGCTTTCTGTATTTTCACTTTTGCTTTCTTTTCTTCATGGTCCTCCCCAGGAGTTATTGAAAGCTGCATCAGATGGAGCATTTTGGTGCCTAAGGAGGGACCCAGGGTACAGAGAAACTCATTATATAGCAAGTAAGAGAACACCTTTAGTTGAGCACACAAAGTGGAGAGAGGCATATTGATATCATCAACATTGGTCCTATTGATATCATCAATATTGTTCTCATAGGGCTGGTGCAAGGTCCTAAATTTTATTCCTGATAATATATATATATATAGAAAGAGAGATAGAGATCTACTCATCAGGTGTAAAACATAGGGCAAATAAGTTCTCAAGAACAACAGACATAGATAGAAATGTTTGCTGTGTTATTGATTCCCATATTTACCTATTTTTGTGAATCTGAATCAGGGAGTGTCTCAGTGATCATATGCCTGTTGAAATGATTACAGAGGATTTGGTTTGGAGCACTATTTGAAAACTAACTCGAGAACAGAAAAGGAATAGTGGAACAACAGCCACTGCAAAGAGCTAAACACTCTAGTCTTGCTCAATCAGACAAGGAGGGGGAAGTGGAGGGCAAAGAAGAGCTTTCTCCGCTAGAGGAGTGTTGCACTATGACTTCCATTTCACAATCATCCAAACTAAAACTGATAAGTGAACTTTCTCAGTTCAGAAAAAATTTGCTGTGTTACAGGCTGAGAGTTCCAGCCTTCACAGAACAGAGTCATCTTTTCTTTCTCCCTCGCAATTGGCACTAAGAGAAGGCGGGGCAACAGAAGAGTTGCTTGGGGATTTTCAGTATGTCTGCCCTGTTGCTGAACCCCAGGATCCCACTTGTCCGAGACAAGTTATATGTCTTCATGAAGCTGTAACCACTAAGATCTTACAAGAATTACAACTAGAACTCTTACCCATGGCTCCACAGCCTCTTTTACCTTAGGTTTTATAGCACTCATAAGTTATAGCCCCAAATGATTGGAAAGGAATAGGTAAGGCATGTCTAAGCCTGGGAGATTGTTTACGGTGGAAGGGAAATTCTTTTGAGTTGTGTACAGATTGGGCCCCTTGCAATTCTGCTCACAATGTGGCCATTACAAAAGACATGTTAACTAAAGAAGGTGCCTTTGCTGCTGCAAATAATTAGCTTACTTTTGAATTGCAAGCATACAAACAAATTAAAATAGCTGCCACAAGGGCTTGGAGGGAACTTCCATTGAAGGGTGAGCTACCACTTGACCTGACCTCCATTTACCAGGGTCCTGATAAACCTTTTCAGGATTCTGTGGGGTGCTTGTGGCTGGATAGGGGGAGGACAATGGAAGGGACCCAGCCTACTATTCATATGTACAGTGTCTTGTCCTCAAGTTACCTGTAATATTGGCATGCTATGAATATTTTATACTAGAATTATCATTTTTACATCAATCCTTCTGGGTATGGTTTTATTCCAAGATACTAAATTTCTCTGCCTAGGAAGGTACAGGTCCCCACCCTAGCCTGCTGCACTAAAAGTACTGCATAAACTTGGGGTGAGGAGGAAGGTAAGTACACGGTATCAGTGTACAATGCCACATACTCTCACTGTTCCTACAAAAGATTCCTGGAATAGGTGTTTTCAAATTTATAGTTATACAGCTAGTTTCTATTAATTCATTGAAAGGAAAGGTTTATGCTAATATTATTCAGACAATATTTCATACCTTTATCTGTACACTGACTAACTACTACGAAGATAACGATACATAATACATTAATTATTATTACTCTCCTACTAGCCTGTTTTGAAACTCTGTTTAATTGTTATTGTTACTTTTTTTGCTTTAAAAAAATATTCTGTGCCACTGATCAATGTCCACAGTCCTAGAATAGTTACTTTTTTTTTAAAGATTTTGTTCAGTTTAATAAATATTTTGGGGAGATATTATTGTTGAGCACCTCACGGAACTGTTTCAGTTTTGCTCTGGTATCAGTGTTAACTTAATTGTTAACAAAATTATATGTCCAAGTAGACTAAATAATCAAAATGACTCTTTGAGAATTATGATATAAATAAAAATGTTCCTTCCTACCTTCTTTGTAATTCCATTCTACACAGAATAAATTTTGTCCCTTTTAGCACTTTTTAAAATATAGATATCATGAATTTTTCAATTAATGTCCACTTTCTTTTCAGGATTACATCCAAGGTTCCTACCACTCACATTCAGCCTTCATCGCTCTGTAATCTCCTATTATCGCGTACTCTGAGTCTTGGTTTTGTGCCCCACCTGCCATGTGATGTGTTTACACAACTCACACCTCAAGTGATTATGAGCAGTCTCTAATCATCCCCTGCTGTTTCCTACTCTGCTTCTGTGGTTCTTTTTTCTTCCTTTTCTTGTTTTAACTGCATATTTTATAATTTCATTTTGTCTTATTTTTACTTATACTTTTTTACTTTTTCAGTGTTTGTTCAGAATATAAAGTAAACACGTTTTAAAAATGAGGTAACTTTTAGAATATATATATTTTTGTGTGTGCGTGTAGTAGTAGTACTGCTAGTAGTAGAAAAACATATTATTATTACACTCCATTAAATGTTGTATATGGTCATTATAACACAAACTTTACATTCCTGTCCTATGCTTTGGGACACTGAAATGAGATATTTCATTTTTACATGTCTTAAACACATTATTGTTACTATCGCTTTAATTCACCATTGTCCTTGCAAGTATTCATACACCAATAATAATAGGGAAGTTATCCTTCTCATATGTGTATTCAGATTTATACTCTACCTTCTATGTTTTACCTACAGAACTTCCTATAATTTCTTAATAGAGTACGACCTTAGGCAATGAGATTTCATATGTCCTGTAACTATGGTAACATTTCTTTTCTTTTTTTCTTTTTCTTTTGAAGGAGGTTTTTACTGGGTATAGGTTTGTGTTTCAGCAGTTCAATGAACAGATCCTATTATTATTTTTGGTTTCATAGTTTTGTATTAGGAGTCTGCTGAAATTCATATCGTTGTTCTTTCAAATATAAAATATGTATTTTTGTTGGATATAATCAAATTTCCTCACTGAGTGTAGTTTTCAGAAGCTTCATTATTATACGGCAAATTTTGGTACTTTTTGCATTTTTTGATCCTTGAAATTTCTTCATTTCTGCATATGTTTCTGCAATTTCTAACATTTTTGTTTTCCCTACATATCCTTCGTCCAATAGACTATGTGAACTTGCATGTTGTCTATTTCTGCTCAGTAAACTTTAAGCTATAATTAATTGTTGTTTTTAATTTTCTTATATTTCTAACATGTGCATCATATATGAGGCTAATTTTCATGACAACTTTTTTTGGAAGGTATTAATGCTGAAAGTGATTTGAAATTGTGTGTTTAGAGAGCAATATAAGGACTAACTAAGGTCATTATGTTCTGCCCTCAGAACCTGACATTCATTCCTTGCTTGAATCTGCAAGAACTCATTAAATATATTCTGCCTATTACCTGCAACTCTCCTATAATTTTTGCCAAAAGAGAGTAATATGTACTCTCATCACTTTGCACATCATTTTTCTGAGCATTTACTGTTTCTGTGAATCCTTAACTAAACTTTTGGTATTTAAAACATGTAAAATAATTAAGTACAAAATTATTTATTCACATATCCAAATATTTTAAATGATCTGGGTGAAATGATTCACAATACTTATGACAACAAGAGAAATTTGCATTAAATATATAAAAGGACAATTGTTTTAGATATATTGGAGACATTTCATATTAATATTGTAACCTAAGAAAAGTTTATCTCTTGTATAGGTAAAACCTTGAATAGTAACTTGAATATAATTTCTGATTAAATATTAAATAAAATATGAAATGGAGGATACTGAAATTTAATTGCTTGAATATTGAACTTTAATTGACTCTTCATAATATGGAGTGAAATAAACTAGGGGAAGAAATTTGCCTTCTTGTCATTAACAAATTGCCAAAGATTCTCCATATATGTATTATATATATATATATATAATTCTCCATATATATAAATTTCTCCATACATATCTCTTTCAGTTTTTTAGTAGTCAAATGTTCATGCATACAATAGAGACAATAATTTGAAATTTAGGTCATTTATGACTACTGTAACTCTTCTGTTGACAAATAACTGAAGAGAAAGTTCTGTCATATAGAATTTTATAAATGCTACATATTTGGATAGTAGCAATTTACTGCAAACATGAAAATAAATTTATTCATAAAAAAGTAAATAAAATAATATGAATTATGGTGCTAGAATTTAAATTTGTTCTCTTAAACAACACAATAAATCATCATAAATATTTTCTATATAGATTTTTTCAACTAATTTAATGTTAAGAATATTTAGTATTTGCATACAGATTATTTGCAGGTTATAAAATGTTAGGGAATTCTAGTTTCTAGTTTTCCCAAAATTTACTGGGCAAAACTTTTGTTTCTAGTTTAGGCAAAGTTCTATATGGCTCAGACTGAATTCCCTTTTGTGGTTCAATTTAATGAAACTGAAAAGGAATAATCAACATTTTTGGGATTCTATGTTACAACTTGTATTTTGTTTATTTTAATAATAAGATGATTATTAATATGGTGATTTGTTCGATGTTCACATATTAAAAGCCAGAACAAGAAACACTAGTTTTTTACATTCCAGGTCTTGTCTTATCTCTTAAACAAAGAGCACCATACTCTTCTTTCTGCAGTAAATATGATGTAAGTAAATATTTTGATCAAGTGTTTGAAATAAAAAGTGTAACCTCTTTTGAGTTACCTGAGTTTTCCCAGTATCTTTATAGCTTTCAACACCTTTTGACCTGTTTATGATTTTTCTGAAAGCAAGATAAAACCACAATTGCTAAAATGAAAAAGGACAACACCAAATGCTGACAAGGACATAGGTCAGTTCTAATGCTTACACGTCCTAATGCCACCAATTAAAATTCTTTCTCTGGATGTCAAGAAATGTAAAATATTGCTTTGTTGCTCATCACTTCTATAGATAAGTTTTCTACATGTAAATATATATAAGTTTCACAAAGGATAAGTACAGAAATGTTCATATCGTTGGGTGTGGTGGAGCACACCTGTAATCCCAGCATTCGGGAGGCTGAGGCAAGAGGATCATTGCAAGTTCAAGACCAGCCTGGGCTACAAAGTGAGCTCAAGGCCAGTCTTAACTGCATAGCGAGACCCTGTCTCAAAAAAAAAAAAAAAAAAAAAGTTCATAGCAACATTGTCTTTAATATTACAAAACTGGAAGTTATTCATAAAACGAATAAATAACTAGTCATTTGTAGTCAATAACCTGAACACTATGCTGGATTAAAAATTAACAAACCAGAAGTTTAAATAACATATTATGAATCACACACATGAAATAATTTTGAGTGAAACACAAAAGAATCCAAAAGATATGTATTTTATGATTCAAAATACATAAAATTAAAAAACAGACATCATAGGAGTGTTACTTTTAGTTAGAAGCTGGAGCTAAAGTTATCATTAATGTAGTGAATAAGAATAAGAACTTGAAGAGAGCTGAGTGGAGAAGGGATGACTTTGTGTATGGACTGGATGCTGACTTTCCCAGGAATTCTCAGGACAAGATGACTCAGAAAAGCCACTCCTTAAATATACGAGCCCTGTAGTGTATGTGTTTAAACATTAGTAAAGGTTTTACATAAAGAATCACTGAAATTATCTTTGCTGCAATGAAGCGCATAGATAGCAATATAACATATAACATAATTAAGAACTGGGTAAAATATGTGTGCCATTATGAGTGAAAAAATCATATTCTATGTCCTAATAAAAACTTTCCCAGCAACTGTGTTTTGCAAAAAGAAAACAAGTTGGTATTTTGAGTCAAACATGACCATTATACTTTCTTCTATTAGGTAATAACAAAGACTGCCCATCATAATTAATTGATGGAGTCAACAAATTTATTTTAATAATAACTGTATTTGGGTCATTAACCATTGCCTTCAAAATTAGCACTTGAATAAAATAAATATTTGAAATAAAAGCATTTATCCAACTGAGTGACATACTCCAGAATAAATACCTATTAAATATCACATTCTTATGGGCCAGACTTGATTCTCTTTGCCCAAAATTTAGGAACTCACAATAGTTAATAAACCCAAAATTTGAATTTAGGATTATTTTCCTCTCCAGACATGATTAAGTGATTTCCAAATACTTATTTTATAGAAGAAATTAACTGCCTTTCTGTCAAAGAGGCACATAGTGATCTATAAGTGCTCAAATTTGTACAAAAATTATATTTCCCTAAAGAAGGTGTCTCAGTTACTTTTCTCTCATTGCTGGGACAAAATACCTGACGCTCAAAATGAAGGAAGGAAAGGTTTATTTTGCTTACAGTTTGTGGGGGTTTCAGTCCATACTTGGCAGATTACAAGGCAGACTGGCACATGGCAGAGGCCTACAGCTCCTGGTGGCAGAACACAGCAAAGCAACCAGCATACACCAGGGCGGAAATGGGGGAGGAATGGCCTCAAGCACCCTTTTCCTCTCCCTTACATATGCAAACTATCCACCCCAGGGTGGGTGTAGCTCTCACACCTCTATCAACTCTAAAAGCCTGCCCCATGGCAGCATGAGGCTTTGGGGGGACACACAGACAAACCATAACAGAAGGATAAAGAATAAATAAGCTAACAATATCTGTGTGCAGAGGAAAAAAATAGGCAATACATGCTGGTAAGTGCAAAAGCAACATCAGAAAAATCATAAAACTTCTGGGCTAGGGAAACTCAACATTGGATATTTAGCTTTATATCTACCTATGGAATTGAACTTTGCATATCAGAACTACTGTATTTACTCATTCATTAGTTCAACACATACATATCAAATATCTAGCTCTGTACCAGGAATTTCTGTGCCAGAGAATTTGAAATAAATTGTTTTCATCCCCATTTTCATAGCCTTGTGAATCAATAACTAAATGTGGCAAGATGAAGTGCAGGGAGTGCAGGAAGACCCGCAGGAATATTCCAGAGAATCCCAGTGGGTCAAGGCCAAAGTCCTACTGTGAGTTTTTTGTCCTTCTCTGTCACCTGTACTACTGTGTTTGGATCCTTGCTAGGTATTCAAAGAAAATGTAGGCTGCGTACTTGAACTATCCTTAGGGAAGAAATTTTCTTTTAGACATCCTTAGTGTTTTCACAGAATGTCTACTAGAAAAATAATGATGACTAAAACTTTAAAGATCATGAAATATTTAATAAGAATGAGATTTCATGAGTTGCACTGGGGCCGAACTGTACTCAGATTACAAAAGATTCTTCTTGTCTGTGCTACATCAAGTGGTTGTTCATAGTGTTTCTATTTCTAGATTTACAAACTTGGTGAAATTATGGTTTTTAATTCAAAAAGACGGAAGAGATTGACCATTCTCTTTTCATAAGTGAACAAATACTTGCTTCTTATTTTTCAGCTTGAAATTATATTCTAAGATAAAACAAATGAAGAAAGTGGACTTCAAAATTTTTAAGCAAAGAAGAGATTTCTAATAAAAATGTCCATTAAAATCCAACCCATGTATGTGACATGTGAGTGCATTTACCTTTTTGATTCTATCTCATCCTTTCAACAAATTTTGATTACCTTGCAGAATGTTTTTAAATACTTGTTTCCAAATTCCAAGCCAGGAAAAGTATCTGCTTGATTACTGAGATATAGTTTAGGGGTCAGTCTACTGTCTTTATAAATTACAGCGCACTGACTGTGTTCTCTGTTTCAGAGCTAATCAGAAGAACAGTGTCTAGTTGTTCTATATCTGATTAGCGTCTGTCAACAAATAGAACTACCAGGATAACTGGAAGAAGCTACAACATTCTGATTGTGCATTTGAAACAAGATTTCTATGTTGCACCATTCTGTATTCCTTTCTTACAGTATTGAGTTGTACAGATAACATCATTTCAAGAACAGAAAATCTAGTCATGTAGCATGTTTGCACATAGCTTTAATGTGATTGTCTGTGATTCCGGAGGCAAACATAAGAACACTGAACTGCACACGGAGTCTGTAGTCACATCATCTGTGGCTACAGATGGAAAACAGCCTGCACAAACAGGAGGTACTGTTACACAGGTAGAATTCCACTTTCAGTATGTTTGAACAGTTTGGTGGTAACACAAAGACATTAGCAACTGGTCAGCGCTGAAGAGGTGTCAGAAGCCACTCAAATCCAATTCTAAATATTTTTCAGAAAGTCCAGGAGCAATTTGGAGAATCACTGTATACCTTAGCCACCTGTTTGTTCCGTTGATTTCTTTCTTGTTGACCACTGTAAGCCTACACTTATGTTATCATATTGTCTATGCCCCCTCCTCTCTCTTTGAGTTTAGAATTACCTGTGACCTGACATGTAATTGAAAGAAACAAAAAAATCTGAATTGACTGGCTGTTCTCAACCTGTAGGGAATTCACAATCAGGAAGCACTGCTATTTATATGCCATGCCTATTTCTTTTTTTTGTTTGTTTGTTTGTTTTTGTTTTTCTCTGATACCGGGAACCGAACTCACGACCTTGCGCTTGCCAGGCAGGCGCTTTGCCGCTGAGCTAAATCCCCAGCCCCGCCATGCCTATTTCTATATTTTATTTGCCCTTCTTTTCTTAAGAACAAAATGTTTAACTCTTAAACATTTAATGGCAGGATAAGCAATAGAGGAGAGCAAAGATTTTCCTGGGATTGTTCTCTAATTTTTCCTAGCATTCCTCACATAAGTAACCACAGTGACCCCTGACGCTTTCTGTTAATGAAGTTTCCCAGTTGTGACCTGGTGCACACGTCAAGGTAACTGACTGCTCAGAGCTGGGTCCCTGTTTTTGAGGTGTTTCTGTCCTTCCCAGATCTTTTCACACACAACCCTGGGTAGAATATTTCAACTTTCACCTTCAAGACCGTTTTCCTGTGAAGTGACTCATTCAGCAGGAAAGGGAAATCTGCGTTGGGGTGTGGAGTCTTCCCCTCAGATTAACGTGTTTCTAGCTGCTGGCAAAATTAGCAAAACAGCTTCAGTGTAGAATGGCTTTATTTTATTTCATGCCACCAGTAGGGGACATTTTTAACATCACCACCCAGCAAGCATGCCCCGTGGGCTGCAGAAGTCACCCCTCCTCGGAGAATACATGTAGCACTTTACCTCTGAAAATGATTTCTGACGATGACCCGGATATCAAAATTAGGAAACAGCCCGAAAGCATTTCCTTTCTTTTATGGGTTCTGTTAGTAGCCCTCAGAGTCTTTTCATTTATCCTGGCAGAGGTTTGTCTCTTTGCCTTTAAAAGTTAAATCCACCTTCATCGCACAATGTAGAAAGAAGTGAAATTAAACTGCACTGTGTTCCAGAGGAGAAAATCTACTTTATTCATCTCTCAGCCCTACTTTAACTTACACTGACCTAATTACAGCCCACACCAGGAGATGCTGAGCTCCCGAAGGACCGTTTCTGCCACCTAGTGTTCACTCCCTAGAACTGCGTGCAGAGAACACGGTTTTTGCTTTATTTTTGAAATGTGGCACAGGAGTGCAAATGACCTTCTCTAGTCTCTGCAGGAATAATGAGGATACGCGCCACACACTGTTCTGTTCTTCTGGAGATTCAAAATGGAGTGTTCTGCTAAAGAACTCTATTCAGAAATGGTTGAATTAATGGCTCTTAGGATGAACTATAGCTTGAAAACTATTAAGACTGCATGGCATTTCATGAAAGTTAAATTGAAAACAGTAATGCAAAAATTAATATTGTGTAAATCACTATGTTAAAATTATGTGTTAGTGTCAATATTTGGGGATGTTACCACCTTCACCACTAAGTCAGTGATCCTCCTTCACGGAAACCGCGTGACTGAGCTAGCTAGCTGAACAGTTCCTTCAGGGCAGCTCCTGGCTTGTTTATTTGTTTGCTTTTGGGAATGGTAGTGGACATTTAAGAATGCTTCATTCTCTTTTTCTGGCTTCATTAATGAGTTATTGATCAGTAACTTGAAAGAAAAACTTGGATGAAAAATGTAGTCAGCCCTGAATCACCAATGCTAATTAAAATCAGGGAAAGATAGCGAAATGTAAGACCCTCCCAAATGCCCAAATATCAGCATAGCCAATCTCTTTCTCCATTAAAGCATTAAGGCAGCAGGCGTGGACTGCTCGGCTTGGCAATCCTGTCTGCGTCATCAAACAAGGAAATGAGCCGGTGCAAAATCCCTGTGGGTATAAAGCAGAGGGACCCACTGTGTACAGTGGGCAGTATGTTCTGGAATTGTGAGAGTAAGTAATGTGCAGAGTCACATTTGCACCCATTGTAACAAAGCTTTCCAAGTGACGTGATCATTTTCAGTATCTTAATACATTAGGGTATTCTTCAATGCTAGAGCTACAGATGGCTTACCATGTTAAATATAAATAAAAAATTAGTAAAAAACTTTTTGTCCTTATTAATACTCCTTAAAAGTACATACTGTCTTCAAGATCTTATTTAAAGTCCTGGTTCTACATGTATTTTATGGCTTAACAAACCTTTTGTAACTGTATAAAAATTTCAATTATATTAAAATGATGTGGTTATTTATTCATGAAATATTAATTGCAGAGTGACGGGTGATTCCCTGAAGTAGGCACAGGGTTTCCATAGCTACAAGCAAAAGCCAACATGGCTCGATTCGGGTACAATTTGATTTTTCCTCAACTCTGGCACCATATCAATTAAAATAAAATGATGTACCTGCATTGCGCAAGCTGTTCAATTACACTGTCTTGTTTTATTTCAGACCTTTATTTTTAGCCTAGATTATTTCATTGACTTTCCAGCATTTGAACCTATTCTCAGTTTGTGTCTACTACATTTGAGTGCTTTTTTCCATTATTGTAAGAAACATGTCCCTAGTTAAAAGTGATACTGAATGATTGATAAATGCTAATGAAAGTTTAAAATGCTCCAAGATTTGGCCCAGTGGAACTGATCGACTGCACAGTCCTCCTTACACCCAGATCGGTACCAGTCCTTGTATGTAAATTGCCTCCTCAGAGACATTTCAGGATCCTCTGATCAAGTGAATTATTTTGCCAATTCTTGCCTAGAATACTACTGAACAATTCTATGTTATTTCAGTTAGTACATTTTATTTTGAGTAACTATTGTTTCATCGCATAAACTTTACAATCAGAAAAGTACAGGCCAACTTTTTCTGAGCTACTTACTAGCAGTACCACAACATTCCAGCACAACTCCAAGCAATTCTAGGCAGACACAATATTATTATTATTCCTAGAATTGTTTCTGTCACTTTCTGTTCAATTCATTCAGTTTAGTGAGATGATGGGGCGGGGGGAAGGGATTGAAATAAATAACAAAACGAGGGACAGGGAATAAGGCAAAGGACTATCATATAAACAGTGGTAAACAGAGTGTTTCTTGCAAGGAAGGGAAAGATGAGGGGAAGAAAGAAGAAAAGAAAGCTGATTGGAAGGTAATAGAGGTCAGTAAACATAAGGAAAGTGTCAGAAAGAAATATAAAGTTTAATCTTTATCAAAACTTATTATACATTTGTCACTGTACTGTCACCCTACGCATAACATCTAGGGCCCCACTTCAAAAAGTTAGCTCTTATGATGAGTTTTACCAGTGGGGATTACCAGTGGGGATTACCAGTGGGGATTACGAAGCCTTTTGTCACCCAAATAGCTGGACCAAAATTAAACCCCTAGGCATTCGGGCTCATTCTCCAATACCAGTTGTAGTGAGAAGTCAGTAAAAATCCTGCTGGTGAGATGGAGAGACACCAAAGGAATAATGTTGCTCTGTAACGTTTCCTTTCTTCCACTCAGTGGACTGTGCAGTTAGGTACTGGAAGAGGAAGGAGGAAGCTGGTCGTGTTTCTAATAAGAGAGGTAAACCAGAAATATTCTATGTGAGATGAACATGCCCTCCTCTTTCCTTTGGATGAAAAAAGGTGCTGCACATCAAAACAATGGATAGAGCATAAGGGGTAAGTAGTAATATTCTTTATTTTCAAATGAAAATACACTAGTTTCTTTTATTCAATGGTATTTGCCAAGCGCCAGGCATCTTTTATGTACTGGTGGACAACATGTAGATTGTACATGACTGTTTTTTAGGAAAGGGAAAGATAGTAAGTGGAAAACCAATTGACCTATAATTTCAAAATGTTCTGTGATGAGGAATGTAAAAATATAAATTAAGGAGAGGAGGACTGTATTTTATTTTATGAATTTTAAAAATGTTTTAATTTATTTTATTATTAATAGTATTTGTACATATTTATAAGGTACAATGTTATGGCTTCATTTATGTTTATACTGGGTAACGATTAACTCAGAGTCATTAATACATCCATCATTTTAAATTTTATACTTTCATGGTAAATACATTCAAAAGTTTCTCCTTTATTTTGTGATATGTAATGCAGTATTGTTGATTTTATTGTCCCTCTTGTGTCATAGAGCATCAGGCTTTATTACTCCTGAATCTTAAAAATTGACCTTACAGAAATGGAATGTAAAATATTTTTTATGGGCAGCAGGGAAGAACAGAGAGGAGGAGTGGGGGACATGTTGCTCAGGGGATGTATAAATCACGTTCTGTTGCTGTGACAAAATACCGAACACTGGCAACTTAAAGGAGGAATGGTTCACGTGGGTCACAGGTTCAGAGGGTTCAGTCCATGATTACTGATTCCATGGAAGAAACAACATGGTGGAAGAGCATGGGAGAAAAATGCTGATCCACTGGGCAGCTAGAAAAGAGAGAGGGGGAAAGTGGGAAGGTGGGAGGAGCAAGAGCATAATTTTCATATCTGGTTCCCAAGGTTACCGCCAACCATGCCCCGCCTCACAACTGCACCTTCAGCTATGAAATCTGTAGTTTAATCCACTGATGTGTAGGGTGTCCCCATGATCCAGTCACCATCCAAAAGCCCCACCTCCAAACATGAGAATTTGGGCGAATATTCTAGATAATAATAACAAGAGGGTAGGTTACTGTACACACAGGAACCAAGAGGTCAATCAAAAGAATGAATAAGCCTAATTCATGTGCATGGACAGATGTAAGCAGAAGGAAACAAATATAAATGCCCTAGAGAAAGTATATTAGAGGAAGCGACTGAACCTGAAAATCCATCACACATGCAGGGCTAAGACAAAGCCTGCCTGGAGAACACGGAGAGCTCAAGGCAAGCTACATAAACAAGCTGTTCCAGCTCACAATAGAAAGTTGCTGGACAGAGGCATTGACATTGACATCAACTCCCTGAGAGTATAAATAAATGCACTGCAGTGATTCTGCAGTTCCTTTCCTCCCAGCTAGACAGTGGGCTCCACCTGACCTCAGCTTTTTGTCTCTTACTGCTACTTTTCCCATCCTCTAGCCATCCTTCTCCCCCAAGAACATTGAGAGCTGCGTGGTAAGCAGCAACATATGACTTACGCCCTTCAAGGCCAGCGTGTGGTGAAGCCTAATGAGCAAAGGATACAGTAGGAGGCAAAGGAGTTTGTACTAGTCAGCTTTCGCATCACTGGGACACAATACACAACACCCACACTTTAAAGGAAAATTAATTTAGTTCACGGCTTCAGGGGATTCCGTTCATGGTCTAGGCATGAGCATTGTGGTGGAACAGCACGGCAAGACAAAGGTGTTTAGTTCAAGGTAGTCAGGAAGCAGAGCAGTGGAACAGCACTAGAGAAGAAGACACAAGGGACCACCTACAGACCCCAAAGCCATGCCTCCAACATCCATCCTGGCAGGCCTGAAAGCATGATTCACCAATCCCTTGGGCAGCTTCCAAGCTAATTCACTTGACACAATCAAGCTTATTAATCAGTGTTTAAAAGATAAAGAATGACTCAGTCATGTAGGGCATATCAACAGTTAAAGGAATTCTGGGTTGTGTCTCATGGTGACAAAGGATGAAACTGGGATGGATGAGGTAGAGTGTAAGCTAATTTATTGAAAAGATATAAAAGCAAGAAGTAAAAGACATAAAGGCCAGGAAGTAAAACTCTCACTAGCCAAGAGGGGGTTTTGAGTAGAATTCATGTTAGGCCTCTTTGTCTAGGGGTGTTTAAAGGATTGAAAAGGAAGCTTGGGCCATTGTATCCAATATAAGCTCTACACTATAGGAGAATAAATATTTCTGAGGTCCAATCTACACAATGTTCACGCAGTGTCCATGCAGGACTCGTGTACCCTTGAACCAATGGCTACCTGATCAGATGTGGGGGAATTCCCAGGGAGCCTAAGAACACCTGGCAAATGTTTCTTCTTAGATTTCTGAAAAAAACATAACTCAGCAGATTCCAGTTTAGTCCCTGTTTTTACTACCTAAGAGAATCCTAACTCCTGTTCCACTAATTCCTGTTATAGGATCAACATAGATTATTTTTCCATTAAGTACAGAAAATACAGTGGCTAAGGGCCATTAGAATTATAATTTGGGGTTCCAAAGAAACCTTTTTTTAATCAAAAGATAAAGTGAATATTCAAATGAAAGAAAATGTCATCATAAATAGCATTAATGTATTTATCTCTGTAACAAGTCATGGGAATAATCTTTTTAATATTCTTTATGAAGAAAGCAACCTACAGAGGCAATGATACTAATATGGATAAAGTTGCCCTGTGCCTTTGCTTTGAATTGTCCACTAAAGTGACAGTATGCAGTGGCAGATATAGTCATGAAGCGAGAGATACAGGGTAAGAAGACAGAAGCCTGAGCTGAGAATCTGGAAGGGAAGATATGTAGCAACAAAAACAAAAATGAACTGTGTAAGCTTCACATCAGACCTGACTCTTCCAGAGCCCTTGTCAGCAGAAGCACTACCCTCTGCAGGGAATTCAGCTCAGCACCCCACGCTGTCACTGGCAAGCACAGGAAAGGAAATAAGGCAGGGAATTTTGCAGGTCCTGGGGGACATCCAAAAATTTACATCATCCCCTTCAAGGGTTCTGCCCACTGAGATGCAAGATTGCCGGAGAACTTTGACCACAGATGTTCATTGGGACCTTCCTGCCTAATGTTCCCTGCCTTCTCTCCATCCCTTTAAAAGGGACACATGCCTCTTTATTCAGGGGAGGTGGACCGTCTTAGGATTTTATTGTACATTCTGTCTGCAACCAAGCACAATAAATTTGAGGCCATGTTGCCTTCACACAAGCCTGGTGATCTCTGTTGTTATTCCCCCTCTGCCTGTGTGTTACAGCGCAGTCAGTGAAGAAGAAGCAAGAACTCACAATCCTGGAAATGAGATAAATATATTGCAAGAATAAGGGCTTAATTCTTTGCCCTTGTCTGAAGCTTAGAAACAGAGGAGACCAGGTGAAGAGAATCCTGACCACTTTCCAGTTCATTGTTAACTGAAGTCTTTTTCCCATATTAGTCATCCTTGCGAAGCTTCTAGATTCTCATTTTCACCTTCCAGTGAATGTGTTTTGCTGGAAAAAATTTAGACTTTATTAGGAAAATTGTGCCAAATAAGATCAGGCACTGGTTTTTTTTTTTTTAATAAAAGACTTACTCACTTCATAGAGTATATATAATCTTGGCTGACAGAGGAATGATTATAAACCAATTATGAAATTTGCAATTGCCTTAAATACTATTGTCATTGATCTTTCCAATTTTAATGAGCCCTAGTTTAATTTAATGTGATTTGTATTAATTGCTAAAAATTTATTTGATTTTTCTTCCCTTCAGGATATCACTATGCTACTTAAAATTTAATTCCTTTTCTTTCTGCCTATTGGGTTCTTACTTGAGAAATATAATACTAGTATATCATTGTTAGATGATACGCAAAAGTGAGATACTACAAAGAAAAAGCAGTGCCTTCCACACAAGAACTTTTCTTCAGTTTCTGTTTTTAATGTTTTTCAATTACTCTCTATTTTAACAAATTGAGTGTGTGTGTGAGGTGAGCTGTAAGCTGTTGTAGCTTCTTGAAGATAAATCAGTGATTATATCAATGCAAAAATATTTCCTAAATTTAAGATAAGTACAGGGTAATCTTTACAGGTATGAAAAGGGAAAAGTGATATTCAATATCAAACAGAACGGTGTAAAGCAAATTGCATGTGCTAAGTAGGAATTACTATAAGTTTAAACAGTTGCTTTGTCACCATTTGAAATAATGAAGGCACCTTCAAGGTTACAGATATCAGAGGAAGAACATCTCGGACAGAGGAAAAGGCCAGTAGAATAACTCTTAGTCTGACCCTTGCCTGGGTTTTTCCATAGAAATCAGAAAGAAGGTGAGGAAGGACAACAGTACAAAAGAGAGAAAGTGGATATTGAAAGAAGAAAATTGGCATCTTCTTTCTCATGTAGAGTTTCATTTACTTTTATGAAGACAGTGAGTTATTCATTCTGAATATTACACCGCCCTGGGGGCATGTAACCATTAATTGGAATCTGCCAACTTGACTGGATTAGAAAGTGCCTACAGATCAGGGAAGCATACTTCTTGGTATGTCTGTGGGGTGTTTCTAAAAAATGACTGACAACGAGGCCAGAAAACTGAGGAAAAATATCTACAGCGATTGTGGATGACACCAAATATAAGTTTTGTGGAACAAAAGGGAAAGGAGGAGGAAGCTGATGTATATTTGAAGAGCTCCATGCTCCTTGACTGGGTGAGCCTTTTACCACCTTGGCTGTGGACATCAGATTCCAGTTTCCTCAGTCTTGCACTGCAGATTCATTCCAGAGACTCTCCAGGGAGCTCCCGCTGTCCATCTTGGAAGGACATTGTACCCTCGTCCTCTCAGTCCAGCTTCTTGGAATGAGCAGCTACTGGGTTCTCCAGATCTATGACACACAAGCAACCATTATGGACTCTGGTGCTATAAGGCAGGCATCGTATATGCATTTATCAGTTCTGCTCCTCTACAGAACTCCAATCAATATAAGGTAGAAGATTTTCAATAAGGGATGACATCATCCTGAGAAAATAAGATCACTGACACTACTATGTTAAGAATTGACATTCTGTGGATAAAAAATTGAAAGCTACAGGGAGAAAGCAGGTAAGGTATAAAAATGCAAAGATATTAGTACGAGAAGTGATTAGATTATAGCTATATTTGGTTACCCATAAGTATTTGCCAAAGAAATGTATTTTCAGAGCGAGGGATATAGCTCAGTGTCACAAGTGCTTACCTGGCAAGCATAAGGTTCTGAGTTCGATTCCTGGTACCAAAAAAACAAAAAACAAAGAAATGTATTTGCAATGTACAAAGTGGATAGAAATAAAAAGGATTTAATAATCAAGACTGTTGATTTTTAAAACAAGAAGAAGGAGGTGGCCATTTATGATAAAGGGAAAACAATTAATGAGAAGACTTAGGGGCGAAATATCTAGAATTTTGTCATGGACATCTAAGTCTGGGATGTTTGAAATACAAACAGAGATGATGAGTGAACAGTTGTACATCTGAGTCTGTAATGTACATAGACAGATCCAGAGATATAGTTGGAGTTTTCAGAATAAAAATGGTATTTCATGTGATGAGGTTATGCAGTCAACAAGAGACAATGATAGTTAATGGCAGAGTTCTAAATACATTCTAAATTCAAGAGAAGTCCAGCATTAAGAGTGGAAAACTGAAAAAAGAGACTAATAAGTGTGGTGTAGAGGATAGACAAAATGCAAACAAAATCATGACAGAATTGTTTTGGAAACCGACTGAAAATTATTATAGAAAGGAGGAACAAACAATATTGCAGTGCAATTGGTAAATCAAATGCAATGAATAATGATGATTAAATGATCCCTTGACTGGGTTCATCAATATGGAGCTCATTAATGACTTTGTAAGATCAGTACTGATAGAATATGGAACTAGAACCTTACTGGAGGCAATTTAAAGGAAAACACAATGACGGTAGGTCACAAAAGTAAATAAATCATAAAAAAATCTAACAGTATGGATCATTTTATATTTTTTATTTGTAGTTGCAAGCATTCAAAAGATCAGTCATGAGTACTGTGAGACTCAACGCAAAGCATAGGAGATTTCTTGAGTGTCTTTGGAATTAAGTAGATCATGAACTCATAGAATCTAAAGGGATGAAAAATATCTCTGCTAAAAAAATTCTTGTACTGTTATTGGTGAAAAAAGATTCAAGTATAAGAACTTTTACATTTACTTATAACCATATTTATTACTTATTTGGGTATATTTTAAACTAACCAATCCCTAGGAATAAGTACTCTGCAGCCACTAACCCAGGAAACATCAAGACTGATGTCAAATGAAATGGTCACTGAGCCCCTTACTAGTTTGAAAATCAGTACAGTTTTTATATATTCCTCCAGCTGCTACTCGGGTATATTTTACACATTCTTCCAACTGAAAATCTAGATGTAATTAAGATACGGATTTCCAAAGGTGATCTTTCATACAGGAATTATTAGTAAACAAGACTATGTACACAAGCATCTTGTAATGTGCTAAGTGCTATGAAAATGTGAAAAAACATATTAGGCATCTATTATCTTATAAAGAAAACAATAAAGCTCTAAAATAACTTAAGATGAATGATTTAATACTCTTTTATAGATTTAATAAAATTTATTATGCTACTGTGCGACATAAAACAAAACAAAGAAATTTAGGCTCTGATTTATCATTTACCTAGAATGCTTATTCTTAGAAAGCATTTTGTCTTCGGTGACTCTGTTTCACAGACTAGAACACACAATTCCTATCTGAGAAATGGAGAATTTTATCCAAGAAAAATGAATATGTAATTTTAGATACTACCCACAAAATATAAACATATATCATAGAAGCACAGATCATGGATTAAACTCTACTTGTTCTAAAATATTAAAGCCAAATTTAAAAAGAAATAGAATAATCACAGAGGACTGTTTTAATAAAAAGAAGCCTTGTAATAACTGAATTTTTCTCAAAAGCATCACGAAGTGGATATTATGTTGTCCAAACAAGTTTCCCCCAAAACAAATCAATTCATGTTCTTATTGTAAAGTGTCAGTCAGGTTTTGACCAGAAACTTTATAGACTCTAAGTTAATGCTACTTAGGGCTGGGGATTTAGCTTAGCGGCACAGCACCTGCCTGAAAGCGCAAGGCTGTGAGTTCGATTCCCGGTACCGGAGGAAAAAAAAAAAAAAAAGAATGATATAAGTTAATGCTACTTAAAACATGATGTTGAACCAAGCAAAGATAAATGAAGATTCTCCATGAGATTTTAAGGCTTAAAGTGGAAGATCCGGCCACCAAACAAGTGTGAACATGTCACAATCTTAGTTTGCTGGTGTTTAGCCTATAGAGATAATAGATCTTCTTTCAAATACTTATTTCATTCAGACTTAAAGTCTCTGAAGATAGGTTTCAATTTTTGCTGCTATGGAAAAAATAAACAACAAAATAAAGTATTCACCTTCAGGTTTTCAACGGATTTTAAATAAATGCTATTGAAATAAATTTTAAGCATTAGGACCATCTGCAAGATGGACTAAAGTATTCACATTCAGGCACACACACAAACAAGTTGTAAAAAGGAGTAAAATAGAACATTTGCTTTGTATTAAAAATTCATTAGCATATTTGAAGAAATAAAATATATTCATAAGCTGTTTTAAATATTTAATGCAAAAGATTTTACTACCAAATGAATTCATTAAAGAGTAATCTTAAATTAATGTATTTTTCTTTAATAAATATGCCAAGTTTAATTATCCCAATCTAAATAGTTTAGAAGGTAGTAACATTAAATCCACTGTAATATTATTTTTATGTTGCATTATCTTCATTGACATAAATTTAATTAAAGTATGCATTGACAAGGACCAAATGACTTAATTACTTCACACAGAACTTCACTTAATCATTGCCAAACTTAAAATTAAACACTTCCAAATTATTCTTTCTTTAGTTTCTTTACAAAAACACTCGAGGGAAATAAATTAAGAAAACCTTTTAACTAGTTCATTTTAAAATTATTTTTATTAAATGAATTCAAGATCAACCACTTTAGAAAATGCTTGATTTTAATAGGGATAAAAAGGATAAAATTCTAAATAGGTACCTAAGGCATATTACTTTTCCGTAATTCTCTTCAGATTTTATGCATTAATAACCATTTAGAAACACTTTTACTTCTATTTTTATGCCTTCTGTTTGATTTTCATTTAATTAGAATACAATATGAGGTATGAGACATATACCTTGTGAATGAGACTCATATGTATATATTTTTTTCATTGTGATATCTTCTTCCTAGTCGAGTCCTGGGAGTTCAGTGAGAGATAGATAAATATTTATTAAGTATATACATGATTGAAATGGGTAAGTGGCTTGAAAGATGAACGAATGGATGGATGGATGAATGAATGGTGAATGGCCTCTTTCTCTCCAATTTTAAAAAGGTAGCTTTGTTCAAAGAATGAATAGTAGAAACACTGAGGATCATATTGTCAAGATGAGGATGCCAGGATAGCGTATCTTAAAGAATCAGTAGGTATACCACGGAATAAGCACTACAGGTAGCATTTTGAGGAGCGAAAATTCTTGTAAGAAAAGATAGTAATATATTGATACTTGCTTAGATATTCACTAAAATTATCTAAAATAAGACAAGTAGATCGGGGCTGGGGATTTAGCTCAGCGGGGCTGGGGATTTAGCTCAGCGGGGCTGGGGATTTAGCTTAGCGGCAAAAGCGCCTGCCTGACATGCGCAAGGTCGTGAGTTCGGTTCCCGGTACCGGAGAAAAGACAAACAAACAAAAAAAAAGACAGGTAGATCATGAATGAAATCATTGCTAGGCTGTTGTGGTGGATGAAGAAAGTGAGGGAAGCTAGTATTTTAGATACCTCCGAAGACAAAGTGATAAAATTGGGTGACTGAATGCTTGAGTGGGTAAAGGAGAGAAGTGTTAAGAAAGCAAAGAAAACCCCAACAAGTTAACTATTTTGTTCTCCCTAAAATTCATCTGTTAAATGAAAACCTAATTTCCAAAGCGATAGTATTAAAAGGTGGACCTGGAGGTAGGTGAAAAACTCATGAGGACCCTACTATGAAGAAAAGGATTAATACCCTCATGAAAGAGCTCCAAGAAACATAAGTGCCCTTTCCAGCTGATGAGAAAACAAAGTATCAACTGTGAAGCAAGCAACAAGCCCTCATCTGACACCAAACATATTAGTGCATTAATCTTGGATTTCCCCGGCTCCAAAACTCTAAGCAAATTTTTGTTGTAGTTACCCAGTCTGAGGTTGTTTTTGTTACAGCATCCTGAACAGTCTAAAATCATTAGGAATCAAAAGAATAATGTCTTCATTTTGATTGAAAGAGAAGAAGGTGACATGCTGAGCAAAATATGACATTTCCAAGTTTCAAAATACGATATTTTGAAGACACTGAAGACAACAAAATGAACATGTCTTGTAGAAATTTAAAAGAAGATTTTTTAAAACATTAAAATGTTAAATCTAGTAATAAAGCATTGGCTTTTATTCACATTGAAGAAATGCTTGAAATACTCTTGTGAATAAATTAATAATATTATGACTTTCTTTTTGTTCTTCAAAGCTGTCAAGATCTTTTTTATCTTTGAGCCTTTGTATGAGTGTACCCTATGCATACAATACTCTTGCTCACATCTCCTTAGCTAGTATCTTTTTATCATCAAATATCAACTGAAAGATAACTTTCTCTGAGTGACCTTTGCTGAACTTGGTATTTATATGCAAAGCACCATTTGTATGGATCTTATAAATCCTTATAAATTTGTTATTATCATAATTATGTTTTACCTACAGAAAAATAGACAAGAAAACTGTGAGTCCGCAGTAATAGCTAGAAAATTGCAAAATCAATATTTGAGAAAAATAAAGCTTGAATCAAAGCAATGTCCATGCTAATACATGGTCTTAACCACAAATATGTGCATCCTTAGTACATTTTGATTTTTATCTGTATCTTAGAGCACATAACCCCTGAAGCTCTCTTAATCATTTATTTCCTCTTAGAGAAAGGCTCTGTCCAAAAAAGATGAAATGTTAAATGCCTAAATATTCAATGTAAGTATAAAATTAAACAAGTCCATACAAACCAAGCAGGAAAGAAATTTGTCTTCAGTTGTATTAATTTATGTATTTACACCTTCTGTACCATGGGATTTTGCAGACCTTAAGAGGTAGCACATTATGGACCAATCCCTTGGCTTTGCATTTAGTCCCATAATGTCCTTTAGCCAATGGGATATTAATGGTATTAACTTTACCCAAAGTAAGACAAGCTGATATGTACTTCCTTTGCTTTCACCGTGGGAAGCCATGGCAAGTTCAGCTTGCTGGTTCAAGAAACAGAACCAGCCATGATGAGCCTAGCAGTCTGCTTATCTGCAGACTCAGAAGCTCAGTAGTGATTATTATTTTATGTCACTGGGCTCTTATGGTTGTTTATAATATAGCACTTGTTGTGGCAAAGCTGAATGGTATGAGGAAAGAGGTATTTTTGTCTTGCTTTGATCATTTCTGAAGAGAATTTTGAGGTCATTCACATAGAGTGTGTGTGTGTGTGTGTGTGTGTGTGTGTGTGTGTGTGTGTGTGACAGAGACAGATAGAGGCAGAGACAGAGACAGAGAGACAGAATGAGAACGAATATGTCTTTTATTCTCCCGATCTTTTCTATCATCTTCACTTTATCACCATTTTGTTTTGTTTTGTTTTGTTTTTAGGGATGTGAGTTTCATGTGTCTCCTATAGTCTTCCTTATTCTTGGAAGTGTGGGAAGTCTGGGTTGACAGTTTTCATCAAATTTGGAGATATATGGCAATTATTCCTTTAAATTGTGTTTTTTACTTTACTTTTAACACTTAAATTATATGTGTATTTGGTGATTTAATCACTCTACATTTTACAAGGCCAGGGGCACAAATCATCCAAGGAGTGATATTAACTACAAAGTTTAAAGAATAATAAAACAATTTTCTTTTACTCTGTACTTAGATTCATCAGTTCTTAACATTTTGTGCCATTTGTTCATTTCTTCTCTCTTGCTATAAATTTATAATTTATTTCTTTGCACCAATCATTGTAATATATTAATTTCTAAATGTATATTTAGCATATATTAGTGTAATATATTCCTTTATTCATAAATACATTACAGTGCAGCTTATATGACCAAGGAAGGAGATATACTATCACAATCCAAACTCTTCTATACCAAAATGCACAATTAAATTTTTCCAACTGACCAATAAATTTCTTTATAAATTCTTTATCTCTGCACTATAATGTAATTCATTATCATCCATCAGATTGCTATGTCCCTTTTCACTGCTTTAAACAGAAAATGTCTTAACCTTATTTCATGTGATTTGAGTTTTGATTGCACAGGCCAATTATTTTATAGACTGTTTCACTATTTAGGATTATCTAATGTTTCCTCATGCTTTGACTTATTTTATCCATTTTGGGAGAAGTATCAGAGAAATGACATTGTGAGGTGTCACATAAGAAAGTACATGATGGAGGTTCCCCCTTACTGGTGAAGTTAACTTTGATTACTTCATGAATTATAACTTGCGTAAGATCCTGAGCACAAAGTTTATGAACCAGAAAAATTTTATTTGTCCAGTGGTCAGTAAGTATTTTGTGGGAGAAAACTTTGAAACTCTTTATACACAATATTCATCATCAAAATCTTAATATTTGTTTTACAGCAATTTTAAGCTAAAACAATTATTTAATATGATGATTGTAAAATATTGATTTTCTAACTACACTGTTTGTTACAGACAATAATTTCTACTTCATTCTGAGGGAGAGATTAATATTTTACATTTTCTATTTATTTATAAGACTAATATCTGCATATGTAGGAAAATAGATAGATATGTATATGCTTACAGCTGTAGATAGATATGACTATACATATATATGCAGAAACAGAGATAAAAAAGAAATAAAATCGTTCTACATTTTACATTATTTTATATGTACTTTCAGTTCACACATACACTTATGTCACTTAATTTATAGAATCAATAAAATATAGAAGAAAAATCATTCCAAGATAGTATTAGTCATAAGGATGTGATTTAAGAGAAGTTTTCCTTCACATTTACTTCTAAATAATGATGCAACGCTTTCAAAATAGTCTTTCTACAAAATGTCTGAACTTTTCTCATTTTTAAGAATGTAATAATTTCAAAGTTAAAAACTCTCTTCAATTTGTTAAACTTCTTTAAAATTTAGATAAAATTAACCTTGAATGTTATACTCTTACATTTTGTTAAATAATTTTGTTTTCTCTCCTTAATATTGAATGATGGCAAATTAACAAAATAGTGATCCACGCCACAGGGACAGAATGAGATAAATAAAACTATAATTTATACAGTAATTCAAATCTAACATGTAACAGATCAAGAATGAGTTTCTTCCTGTATAAAGTGGAATTCATAATAGCACCTACTTCCTAAGTTTTCTGTGAAGATTAAATGTGGAAATTTAATGAAAAAAAAGCCATAAAATGCTTGACATTCAACAGCCATTTAAGATTACCCTTACTATTATGATAGTGTTGTACTGAATACTAAACAGTTGAACCTGTTCTTCCAGTTAAAAATAACATATCTTAGTAATAAACATCTTAAAACAAGATAAGTGGATATTTCCAATGATGAAAATATTTTAAAATTTAAGATCTATCATTTTATACTTGTATCTTAGCTATGTTGGTTACCAATGATATTCTTTGCTTACTTTGGGAATATACATAAAATTATTTAACAATTCTGCATTTTTAGTATCTTTAGCTATAGAATGAAGATAATGATGATGAGCATAATTTTTTTACTCCATGTAAATATTCTTTTCAATTAGCTTATTTAATAAAATTTATGTTGAAAGATTTCAAATCAGAGAACATAATGCAATCCATGTATTACACAGATTTTAAAATATGTAAACACCTAGATGGTTTTAAGATTTTATTTTCTTTTAAATGCATTGTACACTCTATTAAATCACTCTATGCCTCTCTCTTCCAAACCATTTTGGTTAGCAGATGTAAGAAACACTTTGAAGGGTTGGGGATTTAGTTCAGCTGCACAGCGCCTGCCTAGCAAGTGCAAGGTCGTGAGTTCTATTCCCAGTACCGGTGAAAAAAAAAAAAAAAGAAACACTTTGAAATTGCTGTATCTCTTTCTCTCCCATTTACCAGGTGACATTTCATGCTTGTATCTGTACCATTCGTATGCTTGTTCCACTTTAAAAGACACATGAATTATTTTACATATGATTTACCAATTTGTTAGCTATTATCTACAAATAGTAAATACAGTTTATTTCAATTCCCACTGTGGAAGTACAATCATTATTATCATGATTATTACACAATGCTTCCAAATATTTGTTGGCAAGTGCTATTTTTATGACATATGACCTCAATTCTGTGTCATTTTAAATATGCCCATTATTACTTAATGAAATTATCGTTAGAGGTAAATTCTGTGTATTTGTAAAGAATGTATACTGTAAGTATGGGTTCACGCCTCCAGATAGATTAAGCTATTTTCTGTGTATTCAAAATTTTTAAATTTATATTATTGGCAATGTATTATAAAGTTATGATTCTTATGCTATAATCTTTCAAGGAGAGACTTTGTTCATTATTCCTTGTATTTAATAAACTTTTATTTGAAATATTTTGACTCCTCATTAATAAATTCATCAAAATTAAAATTATTATGTATTTTTCACATATTATTTAGTTTAGTTTAGTAACACATAATGATCTTAGTCAACAGATGATCTGCTATAAATTTCACTGTATTACCTTTATTTGTTGTTTCTATTATGATTCTTATCATTATTATTTCAGAATATTAATTGACAGCTTTAGCTTTTAGCTTCTCTTTGAAGTACTTTAGGTTTCTCTTTGTTGCTCAACTGTAATCTTAAAGAGGGTTGTTAGCGTGTAAGTTTAAATTTATGGAATTCTATAATCTTTTCGTTGTCCAATTTCTTGCTATTTGTTTCTTATTTTCTCTTACTTTCCTGTTCATTTTTTATTACAGATTTTTCCACTGCATTTGTTCAAATTTTCCAGCGCTCCTAATCCCATCTTTAAAATAAAATTACTTTACTTTGCCGACTAGTAGATTCCAAATTATACATGTTTCCTTTTTGAACAAAATATTATTACATAACCTGTTTGCTCTTAAAAGAATTATGAAACCTTTTTTGGTTGCTTTTGTTAATGTATTTGAGAATCTGAGAACCTCTGTTCATAGCTGAGTTTTATTCAGTTAAAGTTTTTGCTCATTTCCTCCAGTAAACTATAAAGAATTTAAAAATTTTAACTTAGACTGTTTTCCATATTATTGCAATATGATATTTTAGCTTCAATGTCTTTAAAACCATAAAGATTGTTAGTAACACGAAATAAATTATTTATTTAGGTATCTTCCGTTTCTATTTTTTTCTCTATTTATTGCCTTACACATTTTTCTTGTTTCTGAGACAAAATACCCAACACCTAAAGTTAAAGGAGGAAAGGTGTAGTGCAACTCACAGTTTGCAGAGGTTTTAGTTCATAGGTGGATGGCTCTAAGACAGGAGGGCATGGTAAAGGGAAATCACAGAGTGGAAAGAGTTCATAGTGGGCAGAAGATAGCAATGCAGCAAAGTATTAAAGAAGCCAAAGACCAGCGGGAAATGACCACATTAGCTTTCTATCTGTCCGTTATATTCTATTCATATTACCCTCCCTTAGGGCTGGTAGCATTCACATAAAGGGGGGCCCTCCCATAATCCACTCCCAGAACAATGCCAAACCAATCAGTGGACTAATTTAGCAATTACACACCCTTGATCCTAGCATCATATATTTAATCCCAGCATCAAACACTCTAGATCCAGCTGCCTCTGAAAACCCCTACTATGACAGCAGGAGGATTTGCAGGGGAAGTACATCTAGACACAAGCCATAACACTTATTTTTAATAAACATACCTAAAACTAAATCCTCAATTAAGGTCTGAGTGAAGTGATTTTTTTTTCTGTACATTAAGCTATATTTTGGGTGGTAATAAGCAACATACTGTATACTCATTTTCCCTGTTGTTTTACATATATCACTGTCTTCTTATGTATTTCTATGATAAGAAATCTGTTAATTTTGTAGTTCCTGTGTAGATAATTTCTCTATGGTTGATTTTTATTTTCAAATTTCTGTCTTAGTTATTGGTGCCCACACTGATATTTATAGAGAGGCTATTATGTGTCATAACCCAGATAACATTTATTATGCTGGTTAAATCTAAATATTTCTGTTTCTCTCTAATTCTGAAATATTTGTCTCTTTTATTTTGTTGAATATCAACTCTTTCTTTTCTATCTTATCTCCCAAATTTGCATCAAAAATTAAATTCTGTCCTTTACTGCATTTTTACACTTTACTTATTAGATAAATTACATACTTTGTCTTTAGATTCACGTTAAAATTCAAACTTTGTCTTAGAACTGTGTTTAACGTTATGTTTCTAATGTTCACTTGGTCAGCCATCATCCACCATTTATTTAGCTAAAGACATAGGTATATGGATACAGGCATAAATTGGGATGTATATGTGGACATTATCTGCGAGATTTGGATTTTAACAAATGCTTTCGCTTTTTGTGTCTCTATAAATTCTATTCCTTTCACTAATATTTCTTTAGTTTTTGTTACCAAAATTCTATTACATTTTTTGTCCTTTTAATTATGCTTTTTCACTTATTCTAATACTTCTAATGCGTGAACTCATAATGTCAGTTTAGGGGTTTCTAATTCTTCTATCATTAATTTCTATTGTTTTTTGCTAGAAGCTTACTTCGGGTTTGTTTATGTCCCTGTCTGCCTCTCATATGACCTATTTCCTGGAAATGTTTCCAAGGAGTGTTTAATTCTATGGGTGTCCCAGCTGCTTCAATAAAAAATATTTTTATTTGACCATTATTTTATCATCATGCAATTACTCCATACCTTCAAAAATTTAGTATAAATTTGAATTGAACATCTTAATGTGGCTTTCACTATAGTTTGATCATTTCATTGGAGAATAACACTTTTTGCCTCTTTGTACCAAACAAGTCTCAGTTCTGGGAACATAATCAGAATTTTTATTATTTCTTTGAATTGAATGGACTTTCTTTAGTCATTTTTATTAAGTGAAATACTTTTTTATGTAGAGGTTACAGTTTTAGCTCTTGAGCGATGAAATTGCATGCCTATTCTCTACCTACAGTCCTAGTTCCTTGCTGGTTGAGCAATTCCAAGTCAATTCCAATATTCAGCTCACTCAAATGTGAAATGTTAAAATTTTCTTCCGCAGTCTGAGTGCATTCTTCATATCTAGGATTTCTTTATTTTATGGGATCTCAATTTTGACTTCAAATTGTGACTTACGTTTTGCCCAGAATTCCTACATAGTTAAGTAAAAAGATTTTCAAAAAAAATCAGGTCAAATATTTCTGTCACTGAGTCATATCTATATTTTTGACTCTTGTAAATTACTATGATTAGAAAAAATACATAAGCCACATCAGAGATAATGTAACTATAAGAAAGGCATTTCAATGCTTTTGAAAAATGGAACTAGAAAATATAGACCCAAATCTGATCTAGGGAATGACCTTTAGCAGTCATGATTTTTCCATGTTTGCAATATCCTCATTCTAAGAATTAATTGCATAAGGAAGAAATTCAGCCAGAGAAGCACAAACAAGACTTTTGTATTTAAAGTTTTATAAAATTCTACAATTCAATTATAAGAAGAGGTATTAAAATTTTTCTACTTCAAGTGTTAATTGAAAAGGGGGAAAAAGTCTATGAACTAAGATCACTCTATCATGTCAAGTTCTGACATGCAATCTAATCTTTTAGTTTTACACTAACATTCTTTCCAATTTATCTAATTTATATACCTTTATATTCCATAGAAGTAAGCATATTCCAATCCATCCAGGAAGAAACACTCAATTTGTGTAAGTTGATTGAAGGCTAAACTTTATCTACTTACCACTAATGATGGCAGAGTAAAAGCATTATATCATTCAAAAACTTTAATTCCTGTGCCTGCGAAATAGCTCAGCAGCACAGCACCTGCCCGGCCAGTGCTGAGTCCTGAGTTTGATTCCCAGTAACAAAATAAAAAACAAACAAAAAAACCCCAAAGACCTTTAATTCCCATACAAATATAAATGTCATGTTTTTTAAAAAGTATTAATCACCCTCCAACCTTAGAATCACAATGTGAATGTGTGCATGCATGCATGTAATAAGTTATGGACTACTGTATAACTTCAATTTCTTAATCAAAACAAATATAATATTCAAAATTATATAGTTTGTGAATCACAATTCTTAAAGTTGAAAGGATTATTCTAAAGGTAGGAAATGATAAAAAGAGCCACAATCATCCCAGTGTTGTATGTTAAGATGCACTACTAGCATATGGAAAAATTTTTTAAGCAGAACAGTTACGAAAACTTTTTTACATGGACATTTTTAATGCTTTATGAACCTATGGTCCAGTTCACTCTGTATTACCTCCAAATTATACTATCTTCTTTACCAGGTAAATATTTACCAGGTAAATTTTCCTAAGAAAATTCTGGGCTTCATAAGAATTTGAAATTTTCTATTACTTTACCTGGATAAAACTTAAATATGTATGTGTAAGCAGAAGACTAACTTAATTGCTGTAAGACATATATTTGGAATAACTGAGAATATTTGATACAGACTATTTCATATTAAAGTACTGATATGACATTTCTGGAATAATTTGATAATTATATATAGTTCTGTATTAAAATGTCATCATATAGGATAAATGTTGAAATATTTATGGTTGAAATGTCAAAATATATACAACTTACTTGTAAAAATACACAATTCTGTGTGAGCTTATATGTGAGAAAAGAGAAGGAGAGAGAGACAGGAAGAGAGAGAGAGACAGGAAGAGAGAGAGAGAAAAAAAACTACAAATTTAATTGGTAGGTCTAAAAAAAAGTGATATCTGCAAGGTCATTTCAATCACAAAATGTGTAAACCAACTCAAAGTAGCCATATTTCCTGTTTCCTAGTTTAAGAAATGATTTGTTCTCTAATTCATTCAACAATTTTGGAAGAAAATATTGCTATTTTCCCCCATAGATATACTTACAGTTTCGCATTATGGTTGATGATTAGCTCTTAAATATAAACTAATGTCTGCCACTTTCTACCTTACCCATGATTTCTACTGACACTATCTTTGAAAATACATGATCTTGCACAATTATGATCAGTTTCCTTCAGGAAAGACACAGTAATCTTCCACATCATAAAGTATGACCATGTTGCCACCTTTCTTATACCCTCGGTGATGTTGTGACCCTCTGTACAAATCCCTTAAGGTAAATCTTAAGATCTTTGCTCTTCTCTACTTTCAGGATTCATCTGAAGCCCTGCTCCTGGTGATTGCTTAAACTATGAGTTTGCACTGAAATTATTTTTCTGCCTTCTTCTCGTGCAAATACTTTTCTTTTCTTCAGGTCCCAGTAAGATTTTATTCCTTTCAACTTTTTTCAATAAGCCTCAAGCCTGTACTTAGTGTCCTGAATGATGGCCCCATATTCAGTCACTTTCCTGCATTTATGGTGGGCATGGTGCTTTGTGGAGCCAGATGTATACAGCTACTTGAGCCTTATCTTTCCTTAATTTTATGCACTAGAACATGGTAAAGTGTCTTAAATATGACCCTATGAATAGATCACTGTCAACTGTTTATCGTCTGTGCTGCATAGTAAAACCATTTTAAAAACAAATAGTTATTGATTCAATCACAATGTTATAACAAAGCCTCTTGAGATTGCTAGATGAATGGTGGGAAGGATATCAGCATTCAATAATTTCTAATGAAAATAGATAGTTTAGTCTATTTGGATCTCAGTTATAATGACTTTATCCTTGGAAGAGAATTTTGCTAGGCTAGATAGAATGGATGAAAAAACTATCAAAATAATCAATAGGGACAGAAATGGTAAGAAAGGAAAGCACATCAGTAGTTGACTGGGTCTGTATGTGAGAAGGAGATTCACTGATACGAGTATGAGGGTACTAGAAATGCTGTTTCTTGATTCTGTGGTTGTTCCAAGGGTGTTTAAATTTGTCAAAACTCATCAAAATGTATACTTAAAAGTGGTGCACTATACTTCCATTAAGTTGATTTTCTAAATGCTTCAGTAACTTAAACAGCTCCTCAATAACATTTCCAGCAGAGAAAGTGCTCGACAGTTTTGTTACTGAGAGAAAAGGCTGTGAGATAATATTATTTAAAATTTCTAAATAGTAGTGCTAATGCTGAAATCAGTTTAAAGAGCCTTTTTATGGTAGTTTGTATATAAAAGGAAATTAATGAGTCCCACACTAATTTTATTCAGTGATTAAATCACCAAACTACTGATATTTCCCTTGCTTATTTCATAGACCGTCAGGTAATTAGGACTGTCTCTGCTATATCATCTGCCAGCTGTGAGGAGAATGAGAACAATAGTTATTCAGTTCAGGGGGATCATTATCATTCATATAGGAAAGCAGGACCTTTGTAATGGTTAACAACAGGGATGGATATATTTCTTCTCCATTTTCTCTGTGCCTATTGAATAAAAAGCCATTAGCCAACTGGAGACTTCGATGTCTATGTGCATATACAATTAATTGATTCTAATTTACTTAAAAGGGCCTTCTAATATTATTGTCATGCTGCTGTAATTTTAGAGAATAAAACATTTCAAGCAGGCATGAGTTCTAATACCTTGTTACCTTACAGAAACACCCCTATAAACATATATCAATCTTTATCAAAAATTTTCATATAGAGTTTCTAATAATTATAGTGTCAGGAAAAATTGAGTAATGCAAATAGTCAAGCACAGTTCGGGTCTCTGAAATTAGAATTATTCTACCCTCCTTTCCTTCAACTTGAAAACACACACATACACACACACACTGGCACATACAGTTCAAAAATAGTAATGGAAAATAGATAAGAATATTAATAACTGTGAGATGTAATATTATAACATGCATAATAATAGAAAGTGAGATAAAATTAATTAAAACATTCTTTTGTCAAGATGAAATTTATATTAAAAATGTAAGTATTCACTCTTCCAGTCAAAAAGTTTTAATATTTGAAGAATTATATATATCTACCACCTGAAAGGTTTTACAGCACATTCCCAGCACTCCGAAAGGTAATGGGGAAAGTGTCACTTTCCAATAAATTCCTCAATCAGACATGACAACTTTAGGATGAAAATTACCATAGAGAAGCTTTGTCTATTAGAATTTTAAAGAAGCAATCATATGGTGTATTTTCTTTAGTGTCTGGTTTCTTTTACAAATACAGTGTGCTTGAGATTTGTAGTTTATTGTGGTCATATTAATAGTAGTCCTGGTGCTTATAGTATTTTTATTCATTCTTTTAATATCTTTAGGACTTTTAATCCTAATATTTGTCTACTCTCATGAGCAGACATTTTAATCTCATCACATATCAAAATGTAAAAATTATTAGTTGTATTATGTCATTGATTGTACTCTTATTTTTGTGATGAGTTGTCTTAATTTTTTTCTTTCCCTAGCTCCTCATTTTCAAGCTTGAGACAAATAATTTTTTCTTTTCTTTGTTAGCCATTCATATCAAATGATAGGTTTATCCACTAAAAATTTCCATTAATCATTGTTCAAATTCAGCCAAAAATTTAAACTTTATTTCCCTTATTATTCAACCCACAATGTTTTTATTTAAATTCTCATTTTTGTCCTGGCTTTTACAAGGGTTTGAAATTTTTCATGTATATTGATTTTATCAGTACCATATTGTTAATGATTTTTAATTTAATTTCATCATTAGGAAATACATTTGTTCTAACGTTACGTTCACTGCAAAACATATCTTTCCCGTGTATCTTTCTTTTTTAACCCTCACACATATTTTTTTAAGTGCACTCTTTCCTGTAGATCTGAGTTTTCATGTCAAATCAAATTGAAGAATCTTATTTAGTGTGTTTTTTAAGACTGGTTGGAACCTAATTTGTATACATTTATGTTTTCTGAAAAATTGTTCAACTTGCCCATAATTTCTTTTAGTCATTTAATTAAGCCATTTTCAATTTTAGAAAAAAAAAAACGGAAGGTTTTAGTCTCTAGATGCCTCTTTTTACCCACATATTCCTTCCCTCAGTTTCCCCTATTAAAACTAAATATTTCCCTATTATTATTATTATTTCATAACATAGTATAATTGATATAATTGCTTACCATGAGTAATTACACTGCTAGTACTACTGGTATTAAATTGCTAGTTTAAGGTTTACTCTCTGTATCGTACATACTATGCATTTTGGTAAATGTATGACATGTATTTACCCCAAAAGTATCATGTAGAATAGTTTCACTCCTTTTATTAATCCTCTGCTCCCTCCCGCCCAAACATCTAGCAGCTACTTACATTTTTATTGTCTTCATATTTTGAATATTTTGGGATATCATGGAATTGAAATCACATAATGTGTAATCTGTCCAAGTTAACTTCTTTCAAATAGTCCTGTGCATGTTAAGATCCCTTCATGTCTCTGTGTGGGTTGCCCGCTAATCTAGTTTTAGCACTGAATATTATTTCTTTGTCTGAATGAACCACAGTTTTCTTATTCACTCGTCTACTATAGATACCCTTGGCTGTTTCTAAGTCCGGGAATGATGAATAAAGTTGGCAAAACATAAATGTGTAGGTTTTTGTGTGGATAGAAATTTTCAACTTATTTGAATAAGTACCAAGAAAGGCGACTGTTGAAATATATGATAAGAGTTATGTTTAGGTTTGTAAAAAACTATTAAATGGTTTTACAAAATGTGGATGCCAATTTCCATTCTTACCACCAAAGAATAAGAGCTATTGATTTGTGACCTCATCAGCACTTAGCATGGTTGGTTCTTTCGGCTTTTGCCATTCTAGCATATATCCAATGATCTATCATTATTTTAATATGTAGTTCCTTAGTGACAAATGACGTGATCATGTTTCACATGCTAGTCTGTCATTTGAACTCTGTCTTTGTGTATAGAGAGGATCGGTTCAGATTGTCTGTCCATTTCTTCATTGGTTTATCTATTCGCTTGTTGTTGAATGTAAAGTGTTCTTTACATATTTAGGAGACCAATCATTGATCTGAAATGTTTTCCCTTCATTTTTAAATGATATTTTCCATTTATACTGTCTTCTTAGATGACAAGAAATACATAATCCCTTTCATCAGCATTTTAAAGGTGTAGTATGTCTTTGACAAGAAGTCAGTCCTTGCCCTGTGTGTAATCTGTTTTGCATCTGTTAGTCAACTTCTATACTAAGCGTGTTTGATTTTTGTTTGTTTGTTTGTGTTCTTTCCTATCTGGAGTTCCTAAACTTAGATTTTTTTGCCTGACATCTTTAATAATCAATAATTTGTAAATTAGTCACCATCATCACCCCCATTTAATTTGGCTTGTGCCCTTTGTTTTCCATATTCTATATTTCTGATATGTTAGGCTATTTGGTATAGTCTCATGTCTTGGACATTTTATTTATTTTTAAGTTTCCTTCTTGTCTTGGTGTTTATTTTTGATAATTTAAGTTATTTATATTCAAATTCACTGAACTTTATATTTTCTGAAACTGCTAATAAACTTCTTACATTTTTTCATTTGTGATGCCATTTTTCTCTGCTATGATTTTTATTCACCTCTCCCCATTTTCCATATATCTGCTTATATATACTTTGTCCCACTTTGCTACTAGATCCTTTGACATCATTTCACACTTCAAATTCCTCTCTGATTATTGCCTGAACTGAGTCTCTTTTAGGTTTATTTGTATTGACTCTTACATCATTAAACATAGATCACTTTTAGTAAATTTTTAGTTTCTTTTACTGTTTTCTTGCAGGCTTGGGATTTTAAGTCATTACTTCACTGTGCTATTAGTACAGTTGGAGTTTAAATTTTAAATTTGATTTAAATTCATTTCAGCACCTATTTTCAATATTTGGTTACAAACAACTGTTCATTTCAACTTTTAATTTGATCTCCAAGCAGTTCTCTTGGATTTCCAGTCCCCGCCTCACCATGTCATCCTCAGGAATCCTCACTTCACCCTGTTGTCTTGATCAGATCATCACAGGGCCACTGCAGGGGAAGTCTGAAGTTCCTCTGCAGGACTTGTTCCCCGTCTCCTGCCATTTCTAACAGAGCTGGATGGCTTCATTCCACTCGAGTAAGCTAGAGTCCCCAAGATGCTTCTCAGCTTCCCTTCCCAACTCCAGACATGTCTGTGAAACAGAGTAAATAAGATTAGTTTAAAAGGATCTGTTTCTTTGTCTCAACCTTCTCTACTTGCTGCTTTTCAGTAGAGATTTGCAAGGTTGAAGTCCTGGTGTATTTTAGGGAATCTTGCAGCTATCCTGCAATACAGTCCGCCTTCGGGGGAGCCTGTCATTACTTGATCAACACCATACATACCTGGGGAGCATTTTCTCAGATATCCTGCCTTACCCTCTGTTGAGAAGGCCAGACTATGTACACAGGGAAAGTCTACTGGAAAGAGTAGGCTGTTGTGGTCAAGCTTTTCAGCCTCTTTCTGGGATCCTATTGTGCTAAATCAACTAAAAATGTCAAATTTCTGTTGAACTTCAGCTGGATTCTCCTTATGACTGATTATTTTCTATTTTCTCTCCCATTGGTTCTGGCAAGAAAGTTTTTTTATAAAAGATTCATCACTTCATGTAATATAATTTCAACTGCCAGATATCTTCTAGTTTCTTACAATTAAAGTGGATTTCACTGAATTTGAGAATTTTCTTCACTACCGTATAATTTAAATCTATAATATTACCTATAAATGAGCATTTAATTTCATTTCACAGTTTTGATTATATTGAAGTTTCATCATTATTCCAATAAAAATAATTTCTAGACTTTTTTAATGAACACATTTTTAAAATTATTTAATTTCTGAGTTTATTTAGGGAATTGTTTATACTATTTTTACTAGCATCTAATTTTATTTTATATCTTTCATGCTTTTCATATCTAAAAATTATATCATATTCTTTTAAACATTAGTTAAGTTCTTATCCATAAACTTCATATCTTTTACTTCTTTCATCCATGGATTACATTTAGAAATATATTATTGAATTTCCAAAAATTTAGAAATTTTCTAATTTTAATTTTTAACACTGACTTTTAAATTCATTTCTCTGTATTTCAAGAATATATTTCACATAGTCTGAGCCACTTTATATTTAGTAGCTGTTATTACTCAAATTATAATCAAGCTCAATAAATGTTCTACATGATTTGAGAATGTATATTATGCACATTTTAGATGGAATCTTCTATAATTATCAATTAGTAAAAGTAGGTGGCAATATTATTAGACTTTATATGTTTTCCTTTCTGTGTTTTTATTCTATACATTATTTGGAGGAAGTTGAATTCATCTATTGTATCTGTGGATTTGCCCACTTTTCTTTTTAATTCCACTAGTTTTCTTTCATGTACCTTCAATTTATGATACCAGATGAATGAATTTATAAGATCATAATGTCCTCTGGATAAATTTCACTCATCATGAAATGTTACTCTTGAACCTTGATACAGTTCTTTGCTAAAACATGTACTTAATCTGACATGCACGTAGCCCCTACAGCTTTATTTTTAACAATTCACTGTCAGTGTGATAGTTTGTATTCATCTTAAAAAAATCAACCCATGTGTGTCTTTATATATTATATATCTTTTGAACAGCATAAATTTATTTCTTTTCTAAATCTAATGTAAGTCTTTGCTTTTTACTAGTTTTCAAACTGCTTACGTGTATCAGGATTACCTGCTTATGTTTAAAACTTTCATCTTGATATTAGCTGAAAAACATTATGTTTTTAGCTTTTAGATATATTATGTCTGACAGGATTGAAATTATCTTATTCACACTTCAATATTTTCTTGATATTTAATCTCTTCAAATGTCAGAATATCTGCCTTCTCAGTTTGATATCAACATTTATCTATGCTGCTATCTGTATGTCTATATATCTATATTTTTCTATATTTATCTATGTCTATATCTATATCTATACATCTGTGCACATATACGGATTTTGTCCTTACAATTCTCTGCCCTTTGAAAGAAGTCATTTGTGCTCCACCTAGGGATCTAGCGATTAGGACAAACTGCACTTTTTAGCTATTTCTGAGAGCCAAAACTACTTCAATGGCAGGGACCAGACTTCATTGTAGATCATTTAGTAGATCCACCGGTTTCCAGATTGGATGTTGTTTCTTGCAGCAAAAGTTATAAATGAAATAGATATAGTACAGCTATGTCTACATACCTAATCAAATAACTTTTCTATGAATAAGGAATTAAAATATGAACTCAGTAAAAATACACAGATATATGACACATTCTTAAGAGAAATATTTCACTACAATAAAAAACCATTTCAGGTTGCTGAAACCAGAAACTTATTCTTTTTATCACTGCAAAATAAGCATATCTGTACTATGTTCCTCCTTTTGTATATCAATTACTTTATCTTGTTTGCTGTCAAATCTATGTATATTCATTGTTATAAATCCTGCCACTTCCCATGTTCTCACGCTACCATCTTTCAGTCTCGTGGTGATTCTTCCTCACTTTCATTTTTGTTCTGGGGAACACTGATCTTGTTCCCACCTTAAAGCAGTCACACTTGCCATTTGTCACCTAGTTCTTCACTTGCTCTAGTTTATACTCAAAAGTCACTCCTGTCAGGAGCTCTCCTGCCACCCAGCCTAGAGTAGCTTGTACCCCATCCCAGGAACTGACTTTCAGTTTACTTTTTATTTTCTTCAAATAACTTCAAATATGTTTTTATAAAGATATTCCCTTCAGGAGAATAAAGCTTCATGAGAATATCTCCTGTTCTCTTTACTCTTCAAGTCAAGGCTATTCTGTAAAACTATACTTTTAGTTAAAAAGCTAGTGTGTACTGTTTTTATATTCATATATGTACCTACTTATTCATGCATAATTACATAATTTAAACAATAAGAACTTGTAAAACTAATAAGTTTTTCAAAGATATCATGGAAGGTAATTGTCACAAAATTATATGAAGCAAGAGGCAATGTTATAACTAATTATTTTTAGGTAAGAAAACTAAGGCATTTGAAAAGATATATGACTATCAAGTTCACATAAATACAGAAATGGAACTGAAACTTAAATCCAAAGCTTCTGATTCTAAATTTTGCATTAACCTTTTTATTATCATGCATACCATAGAAATTCACTCTTACAGAAAAGAGATTTTCATATGCTAATATATCCATTTGATAAGAGATTAAATAGTGCTACAGTTAATGAAATAATTTTACATATAAGTTTTATGTATCTAGAAAATTCTGAGACCTTAATTAGCTCAACACTTTGTACATTATCAAAAGATTTAAAAGATCAGTAAAAAACTGAAAATGAAATATATAAGAATGATAAAGCCTCATTTCAGCTGGCATCACAGTTGTCATATTACCTTGAAAATGTAGGTTCCAATATATCAAACATGTTAAGATATAAATCTACAAGAGTGACAGTTTCTACCATCACCTGTTTGAAAAGGTTGTCTTTGAAATTGAGCTAAACAATTATACAGACTCGGTAACACTGATATTTTTAAGTCTTTCCATTGGGTCTTCTAGAGTTTAGTTTCCTTTAAGTATATTTTCCATTTGATCCTAGATTGAAAGAAATCTAAAGCACAGCTATATCATACATACACCTGGGGAAGGACAGCATCAGAAGCAGAGCCTGACTAATACCCATAAATTCAATATACTTGCTAGATTCACTTGTCCTAAACTGAATTATATTATATCAGGTACACTATAAAGACAACTTTCACCATAATGGAATTTAGATGCTAAGATTTTGTCAGAAGATAGAAAAAGACAGAAGAAACCCAAAAGAAAAGGGAAAAAAGCATATGAGTGGATCTCTAATACATCACTCTGGTGCTCTGAATGCCACATTCAAGGCTGAAAATCTGTAACAAGGCCTAAGCAGAAACTTTACTCCCTGAATATCAACAAAACGCTGAGGTAGCTAGGACTAATCTTATGTAATGTAATGCACAATAAGGGAGATGAAAATTCTATCATATCTTGATTTGCTTACAATTTCACATTGCCGGAAAGCAAAATGGGCCATAGTTGAATAATTATCATGATCTTTATATTTGATTACTTAGTACAATGCTAATGTGTAGGCAATGGATAGTTAAATTTGCAACTGTCCTCTGGCACTCAGGAAAGGAAAATTTGGTTGCTGAGCAAGACAAATAGAGAGTTAGTGTCCTAGTTTAAAGCCAGATGGATGTTGGGTAAAACTGTGAAAATAGAAACTGCCTTAGGACAGAAATAAAAACATTCAATACTGTCTCTCAAGGTGACCAGGGTCTCTGTTTCTAAATAAAGAATCCTATGAGAGGAGAATGATGCTACGTGAGCTATGCAGATGAGGAATTTATCTCTCATGTTCGTGACTCATTCAATTCCCTTCTCAACCTCAAAGAGAACAAGAAACATCAGTTAACCTTTCCTGACAGTACAAGGTTATCAGTGATAAATAGCCACATTGCAGTCAATTATTATAATTCAGAATAACAGGGATGGTAACAAAATATTTTGAACACAGTAATGAAAATTCTATTCATTCAAAATTATAGGGAATATCAGTCATATCTTAAGCTTCCTTTTCTGCTAAGGCTCCATAGAGCACTACAATATCCCCTCTCACTTGTGTTTCCACATTTATGTGGTTCCATAAATAATCTTAATGTTATTTACTTATTAACTTAGGATGCCTTGTAATTTTTATAAGTTCATGAACAAAACTGAAAAAGTAAGGGCTGGGGATGTAGCTCAGTGGCATAAGAGTCTGCCTGGCAGGTGCAAAGCCCTGAGTTCGATTCCTGGTACCAAAGAAAGCAAAAACACAAAAACTAAAAAGGTAATGAAGTGCAGAGATGTAAATAGTGTAGAATATTGTCTCTATTCTTTTAAATAAGAAAAATTTGGGAAAACTGCAATTGAATTATGAGTTTTTAAATTCATCAATAGACTGAATTATCTGGGTAACAAAGTAACCCAAACCTAGATGAAGTGTCTTAGTTATTTTTCTCTCATTGCTGAGACAAAATACCAGACAGCAAGGCTAAAGGAGGAAAGGTTTGTTTACCTCACAGTTTGTAGTTTCAGTCTATAATCTGCTGCCTCCAAGACGGAGTGGCACATGGCAGAGGGGCAACAGTCCCTGGTGGTGGAAGACAGCAAGAGCAACAAGAGAAGAGGGAGAGACAGCCTCCTTCTGTCCCTTTACTGCATTCAGTCTACTGGCATTAGGGTGGTGCCAATCCAATCAGTGCACTTATCCAACAATCACCCACACTTAATCCCAGCACCCTTAATCCAGGCATTGCACTATGAATCAACCACACACTAGGTTCAGCTGCCTTCAAAAAGTTACCCTATGACTGCATGAGACTTTGGGGTGGGGGGACATCTAGACACAAATCATCACTGGAAGATACCTGCTCACAAGGAGAAAAGGTACCTAAAACATCTAAATGGTGCCTAGATCAGTAGACTTCATATAATCCAGTAAGACTATGCAGCTGAACTTTAAATATTGTTAAACACTGAGTACAAAGCCACTAAATGTCACAGATGAGGAGTTAGGGACTTTCTTGCAAGACTTTCCCCCATGAGTCCTTTCCCCCATGAGTACTCCACAATGTGATAGAGACTATCTTTAGAGAACTCTTCTTGTGATACTTGTGATATTAGGTAAAGACAGAAAATAATTGGTATTAACATCCAACACAGGGCCTTTCCCGCTATTTCTTCTCTGGACCACATGCCCTCACTGCAAGAGAAATAAAATTGTGTGTGTATGTGTGTGTGTGTGTGTGTGTGTGTGTGTGTCTCACTTTAGGGCACAAGTAGAAACCATCTGTAGTGGGGAAAGAATATCATCTCCTTAGAGGGAGAGCAAAATGATTTACTTTACCTTTAGCAAAAGCTAGAGGAGAAGACATCTGTAATATGTCCTGAGATCCAGAGATTCAGTGACTGGGTGAGACTGTTGCTTAATTAAAACACAAAAACACATCCTTCCCCACCCTCCTATCATCAAGTAAAAAGAATTGACTAAAAAATTATGTGATCTGAAAGCAATTGATAGTCTGTGAAGAGAAGGGAGACCTCAGTCTGAGGGGAAGCAAGCATTAAGGAAAATGACCTGTGAAATTCTAAGTCCCACCTTGAACACAAAATAACACTCAAGGAACCTGATTTCTGGGGTGCACTGAGAATATTTATAGGAACACACCTAAACACAGCTGAGCAACCAAGACTTGCTATGTTCTCAAGCATAGACGATATTTACATCAATATGTACTTTTTAAGGCAAAGTATCCAGCTTTTGATGTAAAAAACCACAAGAAGAAAACACGCCCCGAAGAGACAACAACTAACATCACACCTGAAGCTAACATCATAATAACACCATTAACTATGTCCCAAAAATGTGTTTTAAAATTAACATATAAACAAATTAAGGATATCTTTTTGCAAGTGTTGTCACAATAGTACAAATGTATAATATTCCATTTAATCCACACTGAAAATCATTTAGTAAATTTAAAGCAAGAAAAATAAATAAAAAGTTGTTATGGTTTGTATTTAGATGTCCTCCCCCTAAAGCTTCATCGAATCATAGGTGGGGCTTTTGGGAGGTGGCTGGATCTAAGGTGTATGATGCTGGGACCAAAAATGAGCTGTTAAGACAGGATGTGAATGCTGGCCGCCATAAGGGTGGGTAGCCTAGATAACAAAGAAGGGACAGAAAGAGAATCACAACTTACTGCTTGAGACTTCTGCCTTCTGCCTGCCATGACTGTTTTTCTGTGGTACCTGTCTGCAGTGCCACCCTTCCTTGAAGCAGCGGACTATCTACAAACTGTGAGCCAAATAAACCTTTCCTCCATTAACTTTGGGTGTGAGGTATTTTGTCTCAGCAACAACAATAAAAAAAAAAAAAACTAAAACTAAAGTTATAGAATAAAAAAGAAGAAATAAAATGTTTCTATTCAAATATGATATAATTTCCTGGGTAGAACATCATTGTTTTTAAAAGTTCTTAGAATTTATAAAGAAGAAACTGCACGTGGTGGTGCACACCTGTAATCCCAGCACTTGGGAGGCTGAGGCTGGAGGACTGTTGAGAGTTCGAGACCAGCCTGGGCTACAAAGTGAGGCTAAGGGCAGCCTGAACTGCATAGCGAGACCCTGTCTCAAAAAACAAATAAATAAATAAATAAAGTAAGGATTTGTAAAGAAGTTTTTAAAAGACTAGTTAAAAGGCGAATATAAGTATAAAGCAGTCATATTCATATATCTGAGAAACTGACAATTAGAAGTAGAAATTAAGCAGTTTGGTTAAATGTTATCTGAATATGAAATATATGCCTGATAAAAATTTTTATATAGCATTCTTTAATTAAGATAATATTTAATCTCTGTAATTTACTATATTCTTATATTCATCATTTTAACATAAAAACCAAAAATCAATTAAAAATCATCCTGTTTAACAGCTCCAAGACACAAACTCTGTTAATTATTCTTCATTGTGTTTTTGTATTTTGAGAAATATAGTGTGAAATCCATGTATATATATTTTCTTATATTACTTATATAAACTACTGAAGGAAGAGCTACAAATTTTTAGCAGTCTAATACTAAAGTAATGACATTACAAGTAATTTTTGTTCACTTTTTTCCCAATAATTATATACTCCTTGAGCAATAAGAAATAAAACTGAAAAATATATTTTGAAAAAATCATACCATACTTAATTTTAATATTTATTTTTCATTAAAATATTGTAATAAAATTAGATCATGATATTGTATGTGCAAATTACACACTGATTTTTTCCCATTTTGGTAATACTACCATAGTAAATAGCTTTCTACTATATCTACTTCATTTCCAAAGGGACATCTTGCATAAATGGTAAGAAAAAAGTGTAGGCTCCAAAATGCATCATCAAGTTACATTCCACATGACATTGTACTTGTTAAAAGCAACTGTACTGATGCTTTATGTTTATATATTTATATGCACAATTTTATGTATACAACGTTTACACTTCAGTGAGTTTTGACAAATTTAGACACTTTAGTAATCATTATCACAGTTAAGATATAATACATTCTAACCACCTAAAAATTAACCTATTGCATTGATTCTTGGCTCCAGGTAGCCACTGGTCTGATCTTGTTCAATATAAATTAAATGTAAATCTTGAAAATTTTCATACACATTAGTTTTTTGTTGCGATCTCTTATTCTGTGTCTCCTATTTATGACTCAATCATGTTTCATGTGTTGGGGTTTCATTGCTTCTAATTATGAAAAGAATGTCATTGCCTGTACATACCGTAATTGTTTAACCGCCCAATGTTGATGAAGAATTGTGTAATTTTCAAATCTTAGCTATTTATTATAAATAAAACCACAATCAATATTTATGGAAACTTTTTTACATTATCATATATTTTTTGTACTTTTTATTAATTTTTTCAGTTGAATTGCTGGGTGCTCTACAAAGGTAATGGTAAAATTTTTCAGGGACAAGAAATCTGTACTCCAATGGAAATATATGTTTATCCCAGAAAGTTATGTAGCTTCCAGTTACTTCAAATCTTTTCTGAAATTTCCTTTCAGTTATTTTCACTTTTTTATTTTAAAAATTAAAAAACTAACAAAACAACAATGACAGCAAAATCAAAACAACACAAAACAACAAAAATGATACATGACCTCAAAACAAAATGATAAGACAATGGTGGTCAATAGTTCTGTTTCATATTTCTTTCATGACTTTGAATATTTTTCATGTGCATTTGGCCACTCAAATATATTATTTTGTAAGCTCTCCCTTCAGTTTTTTGCTATATTTATAGTTTTTTTCTATTGTTATTGAGTTGTGAGAACTCAATTTACTGGATACAAGAATTTTTTATTCATATTTCTTACACTCTGGATACCAGGATGTTTTTAGATTTATATATCACAATATTTCCTCATAATCTGTGGTTTTAAGCTTTCATTTCTTATTGTGACTTACAATAAACAGAAGTTTTAATTTTGATGAAACCCAGTCTTCTTTATTTGATTCATGATTTTTTTGATATTCCTGGGAAACACGGCCAACTATAATGAAAATTTCTCTCAGTATTTTTTTTATAAATTTTACAACATTAGATTCCATGTTCTGGCTTGTTATTCATACTGAGTAAAACTATTGGGTAAAATGTGAGATAAGAATCAAGACTTATTTTCTAAAACATCTTAGATGTTGTCTTAATCCCCTTCTTATCACTGACACAGAATATCCAATACCACAATGGTTTTTAGAGGATTCAATTCATAGTGGGCTGGCTCCAAGGCAGGAAGGGTATTGGGGAAGGGTCTTTCAGAGAAAAACTGCCCAACTCATGGTGCTCAGGAAACAATGAAAAGGGAGGAGTTGGGGTGAGAGATACATGCTTCTAGGTCTTGCCCACATTGACCTGCCTATAACAAGGCCCCACCTTCTAACAGAAGTTCAGCTACTCAACTCATTAATGGTTGAATTATTGATGAGGACTAATACTCTTGTGATCCACTCAACTTCTAAATAAATGAAGCTTTTGGGAGATACTTTAGGTCTAAACCAGCGCAGACATCCAGTTGTTTTGGCACCAATTGTTGAAAAGATTATCATTTCACTTTTATAATCTTCAACTGTCATCAAATATCAATGGAAAATTTGTGTCTTAACTATTATAACAACAGTAAAATTTGAAGTTGGACAACAGATATCCTACAACTTGCTTTTAGTTATTTACATCAAAATTTATATGGCTCTTTAACATATACGTGCATTATGTATATCTTACAATCTATGTATTCATTTACTTCAAGAAAAAGATATGTGCTGAAATAGTGATTTGGACTGGTTGGACCTGTAGATGAATTTAAATCAAATTATCACTTAAAAGATGTCAAGTTTCCCAACAAAAATATTGTAAAAATATCCATTTCATAAATATTTAATTAAGATCTTGCTAATTGCTCTGAATAATGTTATACAGTTTTCATTCTAAAACTATTGAACATCTTTTATTAAACATATGGAGAAATACTTCATACTTTGAAGCTTTTTAAAATAACTACTTTTAAAAAACACTCTATGGCTGGTATACAATCATACAAGCGATTTATAAAATTAACTATGTTCTGTGGTCTTGCTAAAATCAGTTATGAATTTTAGTAGCTTTTATTAAATTCTTTAGAATTTCCTCAAATGCTATTATGTATTTTGAAAATAAAGGCACAATATTTCTTTCTATTCCAGCTGTGTGCCTGGATTTCAATTTTGCTAGCTAGAACTTTCAGTTCAATACTGAATAGCAATAACAAGAATAATAACCCTTGCCTTTCTCTTGATAATAGAGGAGAAGAAATCAGTTAGTTATTTTTTGTACACTCTATTTCTCTTTTTTATATGTTCATTTTTCATTTAAATATCTCCACAGAAGTAATACAGCTTTTATACAAGTTCAGGTTTGCTAGTTCTGCTATTTTTGACTTTAAGGTCTTATTTCTATTTCCTTTTTAAAAATACCTGGTTTTGAGTCACAATTTCTTGCTTCTTAACATGTATAGAGATTTTTGGGGTACTGAACTTCGTAAAAATTGCATTGATGAGCGGAATTTTTTAAAATGGCTTTTAATAAAGAATGTTAGGCATGTTTTGGGCAGGTAACAATTGATAGATAAATTAGTCTTTTCAGGTCTGTTTTACAACCATTCTATGAAGAGCTTGGAAATGCCTTTATTACAGAAATATTTTAGCTGTACTGTACAGCTATGGAGAAACCCCCTTGGAGTCCATTCTCAATCCCAGCTGATCAGTGAGGACTCTTCTCTGGCTGACTGGAGCTCACATGTCTCCTCAACGTTAGGATCCTTGCGAACTTAGTTTACAACTCAGCCTCATGGGGGACTCATTACCAGCTGTCTGGACATTCTGCTTTGCACATTTAAGACATCCTGCTTAGAGATCCAAAGTGATGCCCACTCTGTTTTCTAGATCTCAATTTTTCTGCATAGCTCTCTCCATTCTACCTCAATGTCTTGAAATTCTCTTTCTCAACTCTTACAGTTCACGTTTCATTTCTTCACTTTGCTGAAAACACGGGGCTTGTTTTGGGGTCCTTCCTTGTGCACTTGGCGTCCAGCGCCTGGTCTCCACCTAAAGGTAGAGATGTGAAGGAGTCACGGGCTTAACGCGGTTGTTGTTCCTCTCGCGATGATCACGACCTTTGCTGCCAATTGTGAATGCTTCAACATAGTTTCACGCAGTTTCTTCCCTAAATGTTTAGCTGTTAATGGAGAGTCTATCTACTTTTTATTAATGCATCCTTTCCAGAAGTAAAATTGAACAATTTGCCTTTTTAAAATAATATATATATATTTTGAAATAGTTACAGTTTCACAGAAAAGTTGCCAGAATATTACAAAAATTCACATATACCCACGCTTATTTTCCTCTACTGTTAACATTATTATTAAATATTTCTTAGAACTAATATATCGGTACTATTACTTAAGACAGTTTGTGACAGCTTCCCACACTTTTCTTGTATTCATTGACTTGAACAGTTAGCTCGTGGCCTGCTCTACTGCTAGTTCGTTACAAACATTTCTTAATCAAATAAGTAATGTAATGACACTGTTTGTATCTGCCAAACTAATGAAGTAATTAAAATTGTGCAATGTAATGTTGATGACTCATATATTGCTTGACTTGAGGTAAATTATATTTTTATTTTATATGTAACAAATATTCACAGATCTCCAGGTTGAATTATTTTTAATCTATACATTTTAATTTGTATGACTCCTCTTGAAAAAAAAATGAAGTTCGTCATTCAGTTTTCCAAAAGACAGTCCTTCATCAACAATGAAGGAGAAAGGCAAAGTGGGCTCATCTGTGGCACTAATTTATCCACAAAAGGGAGGATAAGGAAACCTCCGGGTGACTGACTGAGGGGAGTGAAAGGTCCTATCACAGCCTCACCCCTAAGTTCGGTCCAAACAGCCAGACTAAGAAACCCACACCCGACATCAATGGTCCTTTAGTAGCAAGATCCCATCTGTCATGGTTACTTTTGTGTCTGCCTGGCTATGATGTTTTTAGTCAAACACAAGTCTACATGTTGTATGAAGATATTTTTCTAGATGTGGTTAATAACCTCTACAATCGGTGCACTGAGAATTGTTCAGTTTACTTAAACCATTGTAGGTGGATTTTATCTAGTGTTGAAAGCCTTCAGATAAAAGACTGGAGTGCTCTGAAAGGAAAGAAATTCTGCCTCCAGATTGCTTTCAGATTCAGAACTGTAGCATCACATGTGTGGTAACTGGTAAAAGCAGTGAATGTTTAAATTAAAAAGAACTTATTTCAGTAAAACACACATTGCTACTAACGCCCCTGAAAATACTCTGCTGCACTTCAACACACTTATCCCACCACTCTTGCCACTTTCTGAAGTAGCTCTTTCTGGAAGTCCCTTTCCCTGGGTGTCTTAATAGTGCTGTTGTGGCTGCCTCAGTTCCAGAACATGGAAGCAGTGACTTATATAATTGCATTTGTTTATTTCTCTAGTTCTACTCATCATGCAATGCTGTTGCATTTTAACAAAAGCCTTCAGCATGGCTGGTGTCCAGGTTCCTGTTGCTTTGGGCAAATAAATTGTGTCAATAGAAAAGGAAGCATAAACATCAAATGAAGTCCAATCTCAAGTTGAAAAACATCATTTAACAGGACATGGACTCCCTATATTGATGATGCCCACAATCTGCATTAAAGCTAAAACTATCTTGACTTTTATTGTTGGTATTTCTTAAAATCACATATGTGGCACTGCCACTTTTAGGGTTTTTTTTTTTACATATGTTAATCAACTTACTCCAGGCAACACTAAAAATTAGTAGATACTATAAAAATCCATTTCAGAGTTGAAAAAACAGCAGAAGGTGATTGTCTTGGTTACTTTTCTCTCATTGCTGAGACAAAATATAACAAAGGAAAAGTTATTTAGCTCACAGTTTGTGGAGGTTTCAGTCCAAAATCAGCTGCACATGGCAGAGGGCAACAGTTCATGACTGCAGAGAACAGCAAAAGCAGCAAGATCCAAAAGGGAGGAGCAGCACAAAGCAAACCTTTTTCTCTCCCTTATACTGTATGTGGGCTGCCCACCCCAGGGTGGGTGTAGTACTGACCCATAATCCCAGCATTGGACCATGAGTCAGTCAAAAGCTCTAGAAGCCCGCCCCATGACACATGAGGCTTTGAGGGGACATCTAGACACAAACCATTACAGTGATGAAGTAGCTTTTGCACATTTCCAGAGTTGTAAGTAAAAGCACTGAGATTTGAACCCAAACAGTACATATATATTCACAGGCATCATATTCTTAAATATGATACAACATTGCCTCTTCACTATAAAAAAAAACTAGAAAACTGAAAAAAAGCTATTTTAGAAAAATTTATAATTTGCTATTATGTTTCATTGATAGAATATTTTTGAGAAAACAGCTGAAATATAACCAACAAAACTACATTTCTGTGTAAATGACATTAGCTGAAAAATATAGTCAACAAAACTATATCTTGCTGGTTATACTAGGAAAATAAATTTTGAGGCCATATATATATATATCTAAATATGCTTATTAATGTGATATGTTGGAATGTATCCAAATGCTACTTGGATACATTTCAACAAACGTTCAGAAATAAAAACCAGAAATATCCTATCTCTACTATTTTGAAACTCCATCTTAAACATTTTAGCCTGGTCTCCTGTGGCCACAGATACTAAGTAAGCCTTATAAAGACTTAAAGTAAGAGGAAAATTGTAACCACTCACAGGTATAACAGTGGCTGACTACAAAGTGCCTGGACCATGCCCTCTCCCGGTAATATCCTCACAGAGGAAAGACTGTGAAGAGTGAGTCCAGCTTAGCGTCAGCCTGTGTCATCTTTCCAGTCCCCTCACTAGTGACACATTTGGCCTTGGGCTCGTGACTGTTTCTGAAAGCACTGAGGGTGCCCAGTGTGTGTCTCTTCAGTACTGCTGGACCCTGGAGGACATAGATGAACAGTTCACTTAAACTTAAATATGGGTGACCTACATTTCTTTGTAAGACAGATAAGACCTAAACAGCAACAGTCAGAAAAATCTCACAGGATTACCTTTGTAAATCCCCAAAAGCAAACCTTGATCAATGGGTACATGTCTTCTTCCATGTTAGATGTATTACCTGTCTTTAGATTTAATTCCTTCTGTCCTCCTTTTCCCAGTATTTTGGACTGAACTCAGGATCTTTGTATGGAGCTACATCCCTAATCCTTTTCTTTTTTTTTTTTCTTTACATTATGAGATAGACTCTCACTAGGATTCTCTAGATTATGTAGACTGCATTTGAATGCAGTCCTCCTGCCTCAGCCTCCTAGAGGGCTGGGATTACAGATATGTTACACCAGGATTGGCTGATTCTATATTTGATTTTTTTTCAATGCAGTGTTTCTGTTGTCCGTAGCACTCAGTGATCCCCTCGCTGATTTCACTGGAAAGATTATGAAGTCTTCTTCTCAGAGTCTTCTCTTCCTCTAATGAGAAAGTAGTTGTCCTATAATCTCCTGCCAATTAATTTTCCTGAATACAACTGTAAAGTCATCAGAATGCAGCTATAACAACTGACTCCCTTCTCTGCTTCCTGGTCACCATGGTGTGAGCAGATTTGCCCTCATTATACATCTCTGTCATACTGTTCTCTGCCTTGGAGTTGGATGAGGGACTGAAACTATAAGCCAAAATAAACCTCTCACCCTTTAAATTGTGGGTGATGGGTAGTATGTTCCAGCAGCAATGAGAAAGTGATAAAGACATTGTGGTTATTATTATTATTACCATTAGTATTATTTGCAGAACTGTGGATCAAATCCAGGGTTTGTCCATGCTAGGCAAGTGCTACCACTAAGGTATATCTCCAACTCCATATTATAATTTTTGACAGAAATAATATTTAACATAGAATAATCCAGAAATAATAAAATTTTGTATAATCATAACAAATTATACATTTTCAAAATATGTAAGTCAGTTTATGACTTTGTCTTCATAAAAAAAATTAAGTAAGCTTATTAGTAAATGACAACATAATGAATTAAATTTTCTGAAACAAACTCTATTAAATTAGGTCTCAAATTACCTAAGTTTAAAAATCCAGGAGTTATACACAACCATTATCAATTTTTCCAGACTACAAAATTTAAACAAGCACACAGACTTACTAAGATCAGAGATGTTGTTACACTAATTACTAACCTAAAATCTCCACGTCCTTAAGAGATGAAAGTTTAAATCCTACAGCAACTAAATAAAGATTCATTACAAGGAAATGCCTTGTATGTTTTCAAGATCTTAAAAATGATTTCAACAGTGTTACCTAAATAAAAAATTTGATTTTTTTTCAATTCTTGCTTTATTTGATAGGAATAGCAAGCTTATTATTCGCTAGTAAATGGAATAATCAGCTAATTAGCAGCACTTGTTATGTGATGAATATTCAATTACCAGAGGAGAAAAGAGAAAAGATGCACCATACCTTCGTAAATTAATTCCTTTTTGTAGAGTGAATTTGCATCCACCTGGTGGAAAATATAAACAGTCTCAGTGAAAGACTTGGGAGGTTTGCCAAATTCAAGAAATTAAAGGGTACTTAACCCTATCACTTCTCGTCAGACGTTGTTCCTCACTGATGCTTTCTTTATAATGCCACTGAAATTAATTACTTCTTTCTAAAATGCATATATTTTTCAGTGCTGAGAATGCTAATTACATGTATTTCCTGTCTTATTAAAAGATTCTTGCCCTTCATATAAAGGAAAACTTTTTCCATTTATGAAGAAATTATAAAACTGTGTAATTGAGCACAGGTGATATTTACATGCAATTTCATTAATTTTTTAAAAATATCATGAACCCTATCATAACCCAAAGCACTTTCACTATGTAGTAAATCTTTCAATTGTGATTTCTTCATTTCCTTTTTTAGATATTGATGTTATCCTACATTCACTGCCATCTTCCCCAAAGTTCAGACCTGAATGCCAGCATCCACCTCTTGATGAATGATCAAGACATCTGTGGAAACTTGGCTGTTTTAGGGGCTTTCAAGTTTTCTCACAGCTCTTGGTATGAAAAAAGAAGAATTTTCCAAGGTAGACTCAAGACCTTGTCTAGAGTATATGGACACTAACGTCTTTCACAGTACTCCATAGGAAGTAAAATAGTTGTGTGAGTCAAGATGAGTTAGTTTCAGAGGAAAAACTTGCTTGACTTTGTTGAAAGTTAGGAGTGACTTTGAAGCCCATTGAACATGATGATACAAAATGAGTGGAATAATGCACTACTAAAGCACATGTTGGGCCTCAGTTTAATTTTGAAGGTATTTTATTTTAATTTTAAGAAAACTACAGTATTTAGGAATGTTATTGTGCACACTATCGTTGTACCCATCCATTCAGGGAGGAGAGGAATGTCTCTAGATCTCATGGACCAAATTATGAGTCTCCTTAACAGGGAATAGCAAGCCACACTTTGCTCTCCTCACAGATGCTAAAGTAAAAATCAAATTTTCATTTGGTTTTCCTTGTTTTCATGGTCCATAACCAAAAAGTAATATTACAGCTATTAAACTGTGCTGGCAACATTTTACAAGACCTTCCCTTGACAATCAAATGTCCCCTTTGCACCGAGATTAGAAAGAACCCAGTAGTCTTCAAATATATCCAAATTTAACCTCAGTTTCATTGGGAAATCTATCATGGTACAACAGCAAATCAGGAGTACTTAGTTACTCCCCATCTTAATTAACTAATGATCCAACTTAGGATTTATTAAGGCAGAATGCCACAAAATAAATTATATTTGATACTACAACATTACTTAAAATTATTGCTCATTCTTATCTCTAGTAAAATATAATTGAATATGGGTGGCTTTTCAATGTGTTTAAAATATGAAGACAGGCGTAGTGGTGCACACCTGTAATGACAGCACTGTTGGGGCTGAGGCAGGAGAATTGTTGTGAGTTTGAGACCAGCTGGGGCTGTAACATGAGCTCAAGGCCAAACTGGGCTGCATAGTGAGACCCTGTCTCAAAAAGACAAAAACAAAACCAATTTGTTTAAAATAATATACAAGTTTTGGTTGCTTGTATCTTATTTTGCTAATTTCTAGTATTTTGATTAGAGACTTACTGGAGAGAATGAATGGCAATGAATACAAGCATGGGCTAGCATGAGCCTCAAAACGCATTTCTTGTGTAGCTGTGGTATCTCTCTTAACATTTTTACTCTAAGATTTCCCAGGAAATTGAAACACTGGACCAGTCTTCCATGTTAGGACAACGAATGGTCCTTCTCACTGTATTATTACCTTCCCAAGGAAAGGGTCTTGGGCCTGGGGATTTAGCTCAGCGGCAAAAGCGCCTGCCTGGCAAGCGCAAGGTCGTGAGTTCGATTCCTGGTACCAGAGAAAAACCAAAAAAAAAAAAAAAAAAAAAAAAACCAAGGAAAGGGTCTTGTACAAATATCTCTTCTTACCTCTTTTTTAAATTCCCACTGAGTATCATCCTTTTCCCCATGTAGACTACAGATTAATATATTGCCTGTGGAAATTTCAGTCTTAACTATATTTATGTATACTACCTCTTTCATATACTAAGTACAATATTTGAAACTGCAAAAAACAGAACACATGCCTAGTAGATAGATCTAAGTTTTGTATAAGCTGAATCACATGTGATTTGTAGGTCCTCCTTAAGAAAATTGCTTGTATAAAAATGCTAGTTCTATGGAATACATATGAAGAAGTATAGGACTGTTTAGGATGGAATCTTTGTATCCCCCACCTTAAATAACATGTTGAAACTGTAATTCCCAGTGTGATGTTTTGTTAGTGGGATCTCTATGAGGAGACACACTGGGTCATGGGGATGGAATCTTGATAATAGATCTAATCTCTCTTCTCTCTCCTCCCCTTCTCCCTTCCCCCAATACCCACCAAGGAAATCCCATCTAAGGAGAGAAGAAGAAGACAGCCATCTATCAAACAAGAAAAGAATGTTCATCAGACACGGAATCTCTAAGATCTTTGAACTTGCACTTCTGCAAGTCAAGAACTGTAAAGGTCCCTTGTTTATCTAGACCGTTCACTTCTATGGTATTTTGTTATAGTAACCTGGGATGAGTGAGACAGGTCAATCTAAAGGTTAAGATTCCCAACATTTCTTGTTTCTGTATCTGTTAACTGGGAAAAAAAAATATGACTGTGGAACTTAAAAGAGAACTTGGAATGAATGGTGGAAAATATGGCAGCTTGCAATGCTGTATTATAGGAAACAGTAGCTCATTTGTGCCATAACAAGATAAATAATTAAATGGAGATATGGAAATCCTCCTATGCATACCTAGGTTCAAAGTTTCAATGTCTCTGAGTCTTTCTGTCACTACATAATTTATTTCAGTTACCTGATTGCAGATCTATGTGCCCAACTAATTTATATACTCCTTAGAATCATGAGTACTTTTTCATTTTTTCCAATGGAATTTATAGCATATAATAAATAGTCCAATGATATATGACTGATTAATTAATTAATTCTTAATCCCTAGTTGAATTAAGGAAGAATAAATGTCTTGAATCACTTGCTTATATTTCTCATTAGAAATTCTAGGCTAAAATTACATTTTAATTTCATTATGTCTCTAACTAACCATCCCTTCTAAAATAATAACTGGACTTGAAATGTGAAGACTGATAGTTCAGACTGATCACGAGAACACAAGTTTAGAAAATCCTAGGTTTTCTTATGTAGTAGAATGCTTCATATCTGTAGTCTTATGAACGCAGATGTGGAATTTGCAAGAATATATTTTGGGCTCAGGGTAATACTTTTGCATGCCAACCATTTTATCATGTTTATAGAACAACATATCTCACTGTTCGTGCCTTAGGATTGAAGATTCATGTTATAGTCTGAGTTTAGAATATCTGCCAAGGGCTCAGGTGTTAAAGGCTTGTCCCTAAGTGCTTTTGGGAAGTGGTGGGATATTTAAAAGCAGGGCTCTACAGGATAGCTTTAGATAACTGGGTCCATACCCTTGACCCTCATCCCATCCCCGTCCTCTTTTTTGTTTCCTGGCCATGATGTTCCTGAGCTTGCTTTCCATGCATTACCACCATGATGTGCTTTCCCCAACACACCAAGAGCAATGGGACCAGCCAAGCATGAATCACAGCCTTGGAAACTGTGAGGCCAAAAAAAAAATTATAACGTAACTATTTCTGAAATCTCATTGTAGTGACAGACAACTCACTAAAACACCGCAGAAGGATCTTCTTCATAGAAACAGAATGATATTTATTGGGATGAGTAAAGGACTGGGGGGTACTTAGAGAAAGCAATTAAGTGAAAATTCTGCTTTTCTAAATTAAATACACATAGTAATATTTTGCATATTCCATATTTCAATGTGAGAAAAGGGTAACTTTTCCCTATCATAACTTTTATCTAATCATTTACCATTGCTGCAGGACCCCAAAAAACTTATATTTACCACTTAATTCTGTAAAACTTTTCACATTTTTAATCCTCACATTTTACAGCAGAGAATGCAGTGGAATTCTTCCAGTCCAAGCTTCATTAACATTGTAATTTCTTGCTAAGAGAAAGAATCAACTTGCTACACTTGAATTCAACTTCAGATTGAAGTGTTCAGTGGTTAGGTTAAGGCTTTCTGCAAATTTGACATAAATTAATGAAATATCCAAATATTTTGTCAAATATATGTGGTGATATAAGAGATCTAGACACATTCTTTTCCTCAGAGTATCATTTTGTCTCTTGTTACTAGCCTGGACATAGCTTCAAAATTAAATATAAACATAATTCAAAATTCATAATTCAAATTGTGAGTAATTTGTAGCTATTTAAAAATATTTTATTATCAAACTATTACAGTTGACAATTTTTCATTACTAAGCAACATCACCCTTTCTATAAAGTTAAAATAATAAAAAAGATTAATGAAGCATTTATTTATTAGAATAATATTCAGGTATAAAGAGCATTTTAGATGAGAAATAATTGTTAAAATTTTGATATAAATAAAAAGACTAGGGGGAATTTAACACTGTACAAAAAGCTCAGTAATCATACATCATGACAAATATTGCATATTTTTCTTGATAACTACATTAAGTGGACAAAGATACACTTACACGATGGACCTGAAAGTTAGTTATAAATTTCAGCATAAATTTGTGTATAAAATGTGAGAATAAAACAATACATTTCCATTCTTAATTGAAACCTTCCCAATTCCCTGAATCAGAAATGATATAGAATAAATCAGAAGTGCTTGCATATATAAATAATCAGCTACATTGAGTCATAAAAGAGCTATTAAAAATGCAAACGTATTACTGAATGGGAATAATAGGTGTATTCTTTCTGACTTGTATAGTTTAACATTCTGTACCATGGAAATGATTAGATTTCCTTTAGAAAAGGAAAACTACTCAGAAAGAAATACTCTCTTCACACACATTAATGTTTGAATGTTCCTCCAAAATACCATTTTATAACTTGTCTAAAAACACAACAATATGGTGAAATGAAATGAAATATCATTTCAGCATGAAAACTTGGAAAAATTTTGATACTATGGCCAATGTACATTATGATTTCTAACAATCACTACCGCTAATTTCAAGATCCTTGAACACACAGGAATCCTTAGAGTTTACTTCTATTAAGAAATAGAAAGCCAGGCATGGTGGTGCACGTCTATAATTCCAGCACTCGGGAGGCTGAGGCAGGAGGATCGTTGTGAGTTCGAGGCCAGTCTGGGCTACAAAGTGAGCTCAAGGCCATCCTGAACTGCATAGTGAGACCCTGTCTCAAAAAAAAAAAAAAAAAAAAAAAAGAGAGAGAGAGAGAAATAGAAATGATCAGCTAGCCTAGAGAAAATAAATTAAAGCTGAAAAATCAGATTTCATGGCTGCTCTGTGCAGCAGCAGAGTTGTCATTGTGACAGAGATCCTGTATCCTGCAAAGCCTGGAGTCTTTATTTCCCAACCTATTTATAAAAGACCCAATATATCTAAACAAAAACTCTCACTATTTACCTTGACTAGGAGATTCAAAGCATCCTCATCCTTTTTCCACTTCTTACTCTCTCTCCCTCTCTCTCCCTCCCCCTCCCTAATCTGTGTATGTGTGTCTCTTTTTCATTTTTTTAAATAAAGCTATTTTGTATGCAGAAGAATTTTCAATATACCCACAAGAAACATATTTTATAACGATACTTAATCCAGACCCAACAACCATTAACGTGTGACTAATCCATTCTCTTCTCCTATCATACTATTTTTTAAAGTTTTTATTACTATATGTTTGTTACATAATGTTTACAGTACTTGTGGGAATTGGTGGATGTGCCTAATGTGCTTTAACTCCTTTTTCTGCGTCACCTTTTCTTTTCCTCCCTCCCCACTGCATCCATCTCTTGATTTCTTTCTATTTTTTAGACATGTTTGCAATACATAGAGTTTATATTCCTTGTGTGGAGTTGGCATGCATACATAACATATCTTAATTCATTTCCCATTACCTTTCCTCTCCTCCTCTACCCTCCCCCATTTCTTGATCTATACCTCCTTTTAAGAAATGTCTATCTCCCTACACCTATGATTTGTCTTTTATTTTGCTCTCTATACATTGTGTTTCTTCATATAAAATAAACCATGCAATATTTGTGCACAATTTCTTTCACTTCAAATCATGGTCTCAAGTTACATTCATTTTCTTACAAATGATTCCTTTGCCTTTATGGCAGAATACTACTCCATCATTTGTAAAAACCACATTCCCTTGATCCACTCATCTGCTGATGGACATATAAGCAACTTCCAAGATGTGGCTTTTATGAATTGTGGTGCTATGAACATGGATATGCATGTTTCACTGTGTATGATATGAACTCTTTTGATCAGTTATCTAGAAGAGGAATAGTTGGGTCGAGTGGTATTTATAGATTCAATTTTTTGAAGAATCTTCATACTGATTTTCAAAGTAATTATACTAGTTTATATTCCCACCAACAGCGTACAAATGTTTCTTTTTCCCCAAAACCACTTCAGCATTTGTTATTATTTGCTTTCTTGATCACGGCCATTCCTCCTTTGGTAAGTGAACTCTCAGTGTTTTTTTAACGTGTATTTCTCTAATGGTCAGTGTTGTTGAGATTTCTACACATATTTCTACACATATGTGAAGTGTCTATTCATTTCAGTTGCCCAATTTATAATTAGGTCTTTATTTGGAGTGACCTAATACGTTTTGAGTTCTTTATATATTGTAGTTATTTGTCCTTTGTCTAAGGAATAGTTCGAAAACATTTTCCCATTCTGTGCATTGTCTTTTCACTTTGATGGTTGTTTATTTTGTTGTGCTTTTTAATTTGATATAATGTTACTTGTTGATTCTTGGTGCTACTTCCTGTGCAACCAGTATTCTGTTCAGAAAGTCCTTGCCTGCACCTATGATTTCAAGAGTTTACTAGTTTATATTCAAGCAGTTAAGTGGTTCTGTTTTAAGATTTAGTTCTTTGATTCACTTTGGTTTCTGTTTAATACATGGTGAAAACCGTGTGTCTACATTTACTCTGCATGTGGACAGCCAGTTTTCCCAACACTAGATTTCTTTATCTCCATCTTACCTTTTTCCGTCTCTTATTCTATTACTCATTGTCTCTCTCTGCCTCTCTCATTTTTAACCAATTTCTGAATTACTTCAAAACCTCTCCATCAGTCAGATTTAAAACATTATTTTTATATAGATATCCTTAAATTGCAGTTCTTAGTCAAGTATCCAGGTGATTCTAGACAAATTCTGTACCCTTTTTTAAAATACTTCTTTCTGGGGCTGGGGATTTAGCTCAGCGGCAAAAGCGCCTGCCTGGCAAGCGCAAGGTCATGAGTTCGGTTCCCGGTACTGGAGAAAAAGCCAAAAAAAAATTAAAAATAAAAAATAAAAATACTTCTTTCTTTCCTAATACTTCTCTGCCCTCTAACTCCTCAGGGTTTTAACTTCCTGTTGTGCACTGAGTAAGATCTATAGCCTTCCACGCTTAATCACTCCAAGATTAATACATAATAATTGCACCTTAACCTCTGCAACTCTTACACTGACCTCCTGATTCTTCTTTGTTTATATTATTTCTCATTATAATTTTTGGACATGTGCTAACATGGTTTCTTTCTTCCTCATACTCTCACTTTTTTTTTTCTTTCTGCAAAAACATCACTTTTATGGACAAAACTAAGCTTGTGCCCCTTCAGAATTTTCTTGATTAAGGACTAACTTTGAGGCCTGTGTCTTGGATAGACACTAGATTTTCAAGTTTGAAAGACTCCATATTAAATTTACAGTGTTTCCATGCAAAAGGAATACAAATTGAATGGCTTAAAACAAGATGCAATGATTTCCATTTCTGGAGACCAGAAGTCTGTAATCAATGTTAGCTAAGCAAAGCTTCTTTTTTGAGCTCTAAGGAACAATCTTGTTTTATTCTTTCTAACCTCTGCTACTTGCTGTAATTCCTAGCATTCATTGATTTGTGGCTACATCAGTCCATTTTCTACTTGTTTTCACATGGCCATTTCTATTCTGTGTTTCAGGATGTCTTCGTTTCTCTCTGTTCTTGTAAGAACACCTAATCCACTATGTCCTTATCTTGATTATGCACTCTTTTTTTTCATAAAAGATTGTATTCAGAGATGAAGCGATCTGGATTCCCATATATCTCTTTGGGGCACACAATGCATTCCACCATAGGGACATTCAAATACATCTAGATCAACCATTTATTAATATGACATAGAGAAACTCCAAATAATTTGATTAATATTCCACTTGACATTAGATGGCTCAGAACAACAGTAAACAAAAAAATGGGTAACTTTCTTGTCATTTAAACCATTTTCCTTCTCCTATTTGTAAGCCAATACAGGGGAAAGGATATTGTCTATAGATAATGAGGTTATCAAAGACAGTTTATTTTTCCCTGAGAACTTTTTCAGGATACACATTGCTATTTCACTTGATTGCCACTTTACAATATGTCATGATCAGAATGAAAACCATGACATGTGTCTCTCAGGAAATCTCATTCAGTTCCAATTGTCTAATTTTTAAAAGAATCTCTCTTAATTACCTACTTTCATATATAATTAGAGTTCATCATATCATAATGGCTTTGATGTCAGACAGATGTGGCTGTGAATCCCAAATTTGCCACAAAATACTTGTGATGAAATAAAAATTAAATAATTTCTCGAAGCTTCAATTTCCAGATCGGTACAATGGGAATGTAACATCTACCAGAAATAGTTAATGAAAGTAATAATTAGAAAATAGATAATTAGTACAGTTCTTGGTAGACTTAATAACTGATAACTTGTAATAACATAATTTTTACTGTTCTAGCTTCATGGAAATCTCATTTAACACATGAAAACCTGTATTTTTTTCAGCATGATTCCAACCCTTTATGTGAACTCCTGCCCTGACAGAAACACCATAGGTAATATGAATTTGTACACTCTTTTACAGACATGATATTCTTATTTTCTTAGTCCCAGAGTTTAGGGAGAGAAGAGCTCCAAATGTATCTAGGGTACCAGTGCAGAAGAGAGCTCAGAAATATATATTTTCACACTAGTAATTATGGTTAATGCTATTCTTACCCTCATCATTAACTATCACAAACAATAAACTGTGAAGAACCTGAATTACCCTGCTTTTTATTTCAGAAATAGCCTCTCTTGCTTGGCCGTTAGTCTGCTTTCAAGGTCTTATTTTTCCATTCTGTATATACTTGCCATCAGTCTTTGACAAATGGGACTTATATCTAGTTACCACTTGATACCCATTTTTTCTCACAGTTCTTTATAAGTAAACACTTATTTTTCTAGATGTAACATATGCAACTGTAATGCTACATGTTGTCGGCTGCCTTTCAACTACAAAATCCATTAGATAAAAAGCTTGTCAATTAGATATGGATAAAACTATAGCATCTTGTATGTCTCCCAAGAAGAGTGTTTAAAGAGCCTTGAGTTATCCGGGAAACAGTGTGAGAATCCAGATATAATTTTTGGACCTCCAATAGATCTCCTGAAATGTGAAATGGCTTTAATGTGAATCAGAGATATCATAGAAAAGTAAAAGCCTGGTTCATTATATCTGTAAAGACTACAGGCCACCTTTGGCTTCCTTTACATGAGAGACAATTGTGTTTACATCTTTTCGAAATCATCGGTATTTTGTGTTTACTACTATATGCAGATAATCCTAATTCAGTTACTATCCTAAATCTAAGCGGAGATGAACCTCAGATAAACAGTGTGAATGACTGAAAGACATTCTCGGCCTCTGGGTCTTTCAATCCATGATCTCTTTTTCTACAAATTGATTTACATTCCCTACATATCCATATGTTGATGTTTTGGACCCCCAAATACCTCAAAATATGGTACCTTATTTGGAGTTGTTCCAGGAAACTACCTATGAGTATAAATCTTTGCTACCTCAAGAGCACACAACAAAATCGAGACTTTAAACAGAGTAACTCTCACAAAATTTACCAGCAGATAAACTCAGGCAGGAAAATGTGACTCATGGCCAAAGAACACCTTAGCTAAAATACATAAATCAGAAGTGACAGAGATGATAGAATTCAAAGTCAGAAACTCTAAAAGAACTGCTGGATGTTCAACTATTAAAAGGAAATATGAGCATCCTGAAGAGAGATGTAAAGAATGTAGAAAAGTGCACTGAAAATTCTAGTTTTAAAATGCCACAATGAAATATATCCCCAAGAGACATTAAAGGAAAAGCAGCAAGATAGACTCCTGAAATTCATGTAAGAAAATAAAAGATACTGTATTTGCAGCTGAATGGTAAAAGGTGGTAGCAATTATAAACCTACCAGATAAAATTCCAGAGGATGGACTAAAAAATAAATAAAAATGATAAATATAATACATCAGAATTATGGGGGATGCTAAGTGCAAATTTAAAAGACACAGATGATTTGTACAATGTTTTGTTTTGTTTAAGACCAGCAGGGAATAAAATCGTGAATATTAGAGGAACTTTTGCAAATCATGGACACAACTTCCACAGCACTTACAGAAATGTGAACATAATGTGTGAATCTTTCAATTTTAGTGAGCAAACTCAGAATACCAGTAAGTATATTAAAATAATGAAACACAGAAATGCAAATTTAAATAAAAATGAACTATCTTTAACTGGAAATATAAAACCAAAATAGTGTAAAATATTTATTATAAAGTAAGAATGTCAACTCTAGTAGTACCAGTTCAAAATGGTTTAGTCATTCTGAGGAAGAATTTAGTTAATTTTCACCAAATATGCTTAATACTTTAAGCACATGAGTATGTCCTAAAAAAATCTCTCTATATGTTCTCTATAAAAAATATTAGATCTGATGAAAGGAAATTTTCAATAGAGTCAATAAGCCCAGGAAGCTGGGCATGACAGTGTACATTTGTGATCGCAGCCACTTGCAAGGCTGAAGCAGGCATCTTGGGCAGCTTAGGGAGATTCTGTCTCAAAATAAAATTTAAAAGAGGGATGAGGTGGTTGCTCAATGGTAGTATTTGCTTAACTTGTGTAAAGTACTGGGCTCAAGCCACAGTACCACCAGAAAAAAGCCCATGTATGGTAAAAAGTTAAATAAAAAATATCTCCCTACCCAGCTATAATGAAGTAAAGAAGGACAACTTGAGGCTTTTATAGGTAAATGGATGCAACTAGAGACCATACTCATAAGTGAAACAAACCAGCATCCTCGCATGTGTAAACATCATATTGTGTCCCTAGTGTAAGAAACCAAAAACAAGCCCAAATCTACAATAGACATTGTAAAAGGGAATTAAATTGCTCAAAATGAAAGAACTAGGATGGGGGAAAGGAGAAAAGAAGAAAGGGAAAAGAAAATATAAGACAGATAGGATAGTTATACTTCTGACTTCTTTTAGTTCACTGAAAATGTTTTGTGTTTATATTGTTTGATCAATTATAAATGCCTATATTTCATAATCTGAGCAATTTATTTAAAGATAACAATATATAATAATACATTAACAATTGTTTGAAGATAACAGTATGTAGCAATATATAACAATATATTAACAATTGCTAATAATCTATTGTCTTGTTTTGAAATTCTGTATTTTTTTTATTTTCTCTCTCTCTCTACATATATACATATAAATATATATATATCCCCACATTTCTCATGTAATGATATAAAATCATTAAACCAAGAAAAAAACTTAAAATGGTCAGCGAAAAGGGTCCCTAAAAAGCCAGATTTTTTTCAAGTTGATGAGATAAGACTGAAAATTCCACATTAACGCCGAAAGGAAGAAGACAGTGAATAATATCTTCAGTGAAACAAACTTTAAATTGTAAAAAGAACACTTAAAAATGTGAATTCAAGCAAAGAATTTGGCCACAATTGATCACTACCCAATAAAAACAAATTTCTTTTAAAACAGAAAATAGTTTCATGGCAAAAACAGGAAATACAAAAATTAAGAAATGTACACAAATGTTATACACTAATAATGTAAATTTAAGGCAATGTTGCCAAGGTTTAACAGAAATAATTAGTTACAAGATAGAAGTAAACTATGTAACAATTTTATAAATGTTTTAGCATTTTCTAAAAGACCTTTACTTACAGTCTTTGCCCATCTATGTTTTAGTTAGGAGAGGCTTTCCATAGATAATGACCACATTCACCATAGGAACTTTGTACTTGTACATACTATGTCATAGTTCATTTTTTTCCTATTCCTCTCCTTGCCTTTGATCCTTCTCCCCTTCCCTTTAAAAAGAAACTTTCTTTCTAATTTTTTCTTCCACTGTTTTTTAAATCTCCTTTCTTTTCTTTCCTTTTCCCTCCCCACTCTCTTGTTTCACCTCCCATTTGAACATATTTTCCTATTTCCCAATATCTAGCCTCCATTTTGCTTCTTATTTACGCTTCTCACACACAAAAAAGTTTGACATTTAAACTAGTGTGGTTGGTTTACGTCATTTACAATTATGGTCTCAAGGTGCATTCATTTACCTAAAAAAGTCTTGAGTTTATCCTTCTTTACAGCAGAGTAGTACTTCATTACATACAAATACCATATTTTCTTTATCCATTCATCTGTTGATGAGCATATGGGTTGCTTCCAAGATTTGGCTATTATAAGTTGGGCTGCTATAAACATGGGTATGTGTGTATGGTAACCTATATGCACCGTGGAAAGATTCCTAAAGAAACTAGAGGTTCCATTTCACTCTGCTATTCCCCTTGTACGTATCTTCCTGGAGCATCACAATATTTTTAAAGCATCAAAATATTTTTGAAAGTTTGTTTAGAGTTGAAGTATTTTATACCTAGGTATTCTTTTGGAAGAAATTAATATACCATTTAGCATAGCATTAGATTTAAAGTATACAAATAACTTAAATTTCTATGGTGACTACTGGAAATACATGAATAAAAGGAATTACCTTAGAGTATTAGAAGCAGATGGAGTGATGAATAACATCAATTAGAGTGGAATAAAGGGCATGTAGGACTAAACGTTGTAGATATGATAAATAAAATACAAACATAACAGGATAAAAAATTGCAACTGAGATTGAAACACGTATACAGTAAAAGCAGTGGCTTTCAGCTAGGAAAATAATACATACTCATATATTTTAAAATTTCAGAACTACACTTAAAAAACTGTTTGTTTGTTTGTTTTTGGTTTTTCTCCGGTACCAGGAACCAAACTCACGACCCTGCGCTTGCCAGGCAGGCGCTTTGCCGCTGAGCTAAATCCCCAGCCCCTAACTTAAAAAACTGAAAAGGTATCACACTATTATTGTTACATATACTGAAATAGAGTGAGTTAAAAGTATTACTAGACAGAAAGAATCAATGAAGTTTGTATATCTGAAAAGGACACTTTTTTTTTTTCTTTGTCTTTTTGAGACAGGGTCTCACTATGCAGTTCAGGCCAGCCTTGAGCTCACTTTGTAGCCCAGGCTGGTCTCGAACTCGAAACGATCCTCCTGCCTCAGCCTCCCGAGTGCTGGGATTACAGGCGTGCGCCACCACGCCCGGCTTATGGACACTTATTTTTTAGATCTGCAAAGTTTTAACTCACCATCAGGATTATCTAGTTCTAACCTTGCACAGCTCTGAGAAAAAGCATCTATATATCTAAAGCAGAGTCATACAATAGAATCAAAGAAACATGAAGAGGGGATTGCAAAGAGATCAGCAACATATTTTCAGAATTTTAAAATTATGAGTATAGAGATGATTTGAAAATAAATTATTAGCAGTTATCCAATAAGCATTAAATATTGCATCAACATTGAGAGTATTATTTCGATGCATAGGTTTATAAAAAACAACATGTATTCCATAAGAAAAATCTTAAAAATACTGACACATTAGGTTTATATAAACTATATTCTGTCAAAAAGATATTTAAATTGAAATTCACAGTGCTAAAACTATTAAAAATTTGTACATTTAAATTTTAATGCAGAATTCTACTGAAGTTAGAGCAAAGAAGTAATGAAATTAAGAAAATATTCAAATTGTCAAAAGTTAAAGAGAGTTTTGAAAACAACAAGGAAAAGGTGGTATCATGGACAATGAATATCCCATAAGTATAACAGCAGTCTTCTCAGAAGTTTTATATAACACAAGAGAATGGACTGATATGTTTAACGAAAATAACAGGAAAAAGCCCTCTTCCATGCAAGAGGACTGTCTGATAAAAGTGTACTCCAGTAGTGAAGGAGAGTTACAGACTTACCAAGAGAAGCTTTCAGAGAGCTCATCACTCCTAGCCTTATCTTACAAGAAATGCTGAAAGATATTCATCAGTTTAAAACAAAAGGATACTGAATACCAACACAAAGACGGATGAAATTATAAAGCTCACTGGTACAAGTAAGTATTCCACAATTACAGAACACTCTAATAACTGTAATGAAATACGTAAAGCACATTTAACTCAGTATAAACGTTCTCCAGCCATGCATGCTGGCACACACCTGTAAAACCACCACTCAGAGCTGAGGCAGGATGATCACTAAGTTCAAGACCAGCCTGGGCTATATAGTGAGTTCAGTTTGAACTACATAGCAAGACTCTGCCCCAAACCCACACAAAAAAAGAAAGAAAAGTTCAAACATAAAACTAATAATATGTATTTTTAACAATTTGTTAATGGATACACAATATAAAAAATGTAGATTGTGACAATAACATAAAAGTAGCATGGAGAATACAATTTTTTCTATATGATTAAATTTGTTAGCGGTTTAAAATACAATTACTGCACATATTTAATGCAAGTCTCACCACAAAAGATAAAACATTCAAAGTACATCACTAACAAAATGTCAAATGACAAGTACACACAATTTGTACTTAGAAATAATTCTTACCCATTAATAATGGTGTTAAACATAAATGAATTAAACTCATGAATCAAGACATACAATGGTGAAATGCATTTAAAAACCAAGACCAAACTACATGCTATCTAGAAGAGGTTCACTTTAGATTTAAGCACACAAATAGGATGAAAATAAAAAGGTATTCCATTCAAATAGCAGCCAAAAGAAGGTAAGAGTGACTATACTATATATAATGAAACAGTCTTTCAGTCAAGAGCGGTAACAATGGAAAAAAAAATGTTAAATAATGATCAAAAGCTTCATTTTCTAGAAAAAAAAATGACAATTATAAATACGTATGTATCTAACAACAGACCACATAATATGTGGAGCAGATTTTGACAATCTATAGGTACTACTTGGGGGCAATGTAAACATTGTAGAAAAACTGAATACATGTTTTAATAATGGATATAATATTTGAAGAAAAAAATCTGTAAGTTAACAGTAAATATTAACAGTATACAGTAGACCCAATGAACTCTACAGATACAGACAAAACATCTTATGCAATAAGTGTAGAATATGCACCTTTCTCACATGGAACGTTCTCCAGGATATATCGCATTTTAGGTCACAAAACAATTAATAGCAAATTTAATATATGGAAATCATATCAAATATCTTTTGTGATCAAAGTGGAATAAAACTAAAAGTTAGAAACAGAAACCTGGAAAATTAGCAAGTATGTGGAAATTAACAACATACTTTTACAAGGTGAAAGAAATCAAAATATAGTTTATTCTGTTTATGTATGGTAACAACAAAATATTCTAGAGAAACTTCTAAAAATCACATTTTTAATAATATCAAACTAAAATGAAATATTTCAGAATAAATGTAACCTAGATGAATGATTTGTATACACTGCCTAACAATGATAAAAATTAAAAATATAAAAGTAAATGGAAACACATTTCATTTTTATTTGTTGAAAGACTTTATATCATTAATATGTACATATCACCCAAACTTATATAGATTCAATTAAATTTCTACCAAAGTACCGGTGATAAATATTGTAGAGACAAAGAAATACTCTTCTAAAATTCAGATGAATGCATCAAAATTCCAAATAGTGAAGCCATTCTTGAGAAAGATGGTCAAATCTGGATGCACAACATCACTCAATTTCAAAATCTATTGCAAAGCTATAGTAATAAAAGCAACGTGGCACTATTCTACAAACAAACATACAGACCAGTGGAACAGCATGACTGCTCAGACATAAAACAGTGCATATGAGTCTGATGAATAAAAATACACAATGACCAAGCAAAGATGTTGACAAGTTTGGATAACCAGACACAACAGAAAAAAGCTGGACCCTGTGTCCTACAGAAAAATCAACTTAAAATAAACTAATTACGAACTAACACATAAATTTAGAAACAAATACAAGGGAAAATGTTCAAGACATTTGTCTTGATGATTTCTTGGACAAGCCACCAAAAGCACAGAAACAAAGCAAAAACAGGTAAAGCAAACATCATTTCCTTGTAACTGTCAGTTTAAAAAAAACTAAAACTCCATGACAGAGAAGTTACATATTTGAGAAAATATTAAAGATTATAGCAATATGGACAATTTATCTTAAGCTTGTGAGTTATCTGAAGGGTATGGTTATGATTTTCAACATAGTTTTAGGAAAAAATATTTACTTTCTCCCTTACATCAGGTAAAAATCAATTTGGTTCCTTAAACTTTAATAGTAATTATTACATTTAAAAGCACACTTAACCTAACATGTAGTTTTCATTTGCTCTTCAATTTCATCTTCCCCAATTATTAACAAAAAGATCATTTAAATATGTAAATATACTTTAAAAATGAATATTTAAAATAATGAACTGTTATCGCTTATTTTACAGCTACTATTGCCTGTCATTTTAATACAATGCTTAAGTCTAATAAATTGGTCATAACCTAGGAAACCATTGTGCATGAATCAATATCATCTTCCAGTTTCTGGGTTGTCATAGAAACTGATTACAGCAGGCATGTTAATGTAATACATATTTTATGCATAAATGATTAATACACCAAAGTTCAGAAAGGACTCTAATCAAAATCATGTTCAGCACAGTTTCATTACTATTCTTTATTTTATCTGATGAATCAAAATGCACATAATACTGCAATAGGTAGGTGAAGGCTGGCTTTGAAAGCTAACATTCAGTAGTTCTTTCATCAGGAAAGAATTCTGTCATTCTGTATCATTCGAGAAAAAAATAACATATCAACCTGACTCCCCCCAACAATTGAGCTGCTGTTGTTTCAGATGTTTAGCTGCTCTCATTATTCTCTAACTGTAATAATCTAGAGAATGAAAAGATTTGCAAAATACAACACTGGGGTTCACTGAACTGCATCATCTGTAGGATTTAAAATGTAATTTATGAGGAATAAAAGGACATAATTGGTGTCTTGAAACAACTAAGCAGAGTATTCTGTGCAAATACTAGAGATCCAGTCAACGAAATAGTTTGTAATTCAAAGGTTTTGTACATAAACCAGTAGGAGAAAATTATATGTCATTATTTTAAATAAAATGCACTTTTATAAATTTCTTATATGTTCGAATTGGTAGCATCAAGAGATAAAAATTATAATCCAAGAAAAGCGGCATTCATATTTAAGTATAGACCATTACTGTTTATTGTAAATTGATAAAAACAGATATTACACTAAGCAATCTAAATCTAGCATGAAGAATATCTATTTTACATTAAAGAAAATCACTCAGGAAAAAATCCATACAAGCTACAAATAATAAATGGAGATATGTGTATATATTTCCATACAAATATGTACACATGTATGTGTATAAAGATCAATAAAATATCTATAGCCAGGGGGCTGGGGATTTAGCTCAGCTGCGCAGCCCTTGACTGGCAAGTGTGAAGTCATGAGTTGATTCCTGGTACTGGAAAAAAAAATATCTATAGCCACACATATACTGTAAGTGAATATGTAGGTATACACGCGTATGTAGAGACAGACCATATCCAGGTATCCATCAATCAGATCCAATAAATAATTCATAAATAATTTTCCTCTATCTGTACCCCTCCCACTTTACCCCATCTCATATTAAAGATCTAAAACCAGACACTATCATCTCTATACACATTTCATATTCATCTCTGAAAATAAGCAGTCTTTCAAAACACAATCATAGTATTGATAATAAGCTCAGTCCTCACCATTATAAGACAGGTAGTGAGTTTTCAGGTTCCTCAATTGTCTGAAAAAGTTGAACAGTTGACTTTTTTAAGCTACAGCAGCACAGTTAACATGCTGGAATTAACACAGTGTGTGTCATGTATTTTATTACATTAACATTTTCCTCCTTTTGAATTTTTTTAGAATGTACTGAAAATAATCAAGTTATTTGTCCTGATAGTTTCCATTTGAGCTTTATTTATTGTTTTTCTCTGGTACTTAATAACATTTCTCAATATTTTTCATGAGCTGATAGAAACTATTGAGTGCTTAAGTCTAGAAATTATTTTGAATTTTAGAAATAATTCCACATAGTAATTGCTATGTACATTCATTAGCAAACTGCACTATCTGGGTTTTTGGGGTTAAGTTAATACAAAATCATTGAAAATAATTACCTATGTACATTAATATGGGTTTGAAAATATAGTTATATTTCATTCTAGTACACTTATAATTTATTGAATGGGCTATTTATATAAAAGGATATTTTCCTCATGAGTTATTTGGCTAACATAGAAACAGTTTGTATCAGAAAGAGAAAATAAATGATTGATTGCTTATGACTTCCAGAAACCTGAGTTGCTTCCCTAGCATCTTTCTAGAAAGCCAATAAGATTGTGTTTGCATGTGTATGTACAAATATTTACTACTCAGACCCGAGCCATTCTGCACATTGTTCATGCTCAAACGGCTCCATAAACATATGTTAATTGGAGATTATTATTATAAATTATGTATTCATATGATAACTGAAGGGAATATTTATTTTTATGTACTGTCTCTGTTTAAGGAAACTTTTCTAGTAATCCATTTATGACTATGATTTTATTTCCATTTCAATACATGATTAGGTTTAATTGAGTTTTATGGGTTTTTACAAATGATTGTTCAAATAATTTTAACTTTATCATCTACTCTTTTCTAGTATGTCCTCTTGTTAAATACATACATTTCTATGTTACAAAATATGAGAATTGAAAGGTAATGGAAGAAGGATTCTTGGATACATATTTTTAAAAAGATGTGCAATTTAACATATATATATTTCTAATACATATATACAATATATTAATATAGAAAATTTGATATACAGAAATTTTTAAAATTTACTTTAATGGAAGTAAACTAGTACATGCACATAAGAATCCTCTTCTTATCTTTATTATTTAATATAATTAAAGAGATCATTGTTAATGACCCAAATAGTTTCATTTCTTGCATTTTTTTATTTTAAAGAGGAAAGGACAAAAACAAAATAACAAAAACACAGACAGAAACAAAACAACACAAAACTACAGAAAAGGTGCAAATTTTAAAAGAAAATGATAGGAAATCTACAATGGTTGTTGTATTACTTAATGTTATCTTCAAAGTAGTTGCTCAGAGATAGCCAAGATAATTGTACTATTAATTTCTATTGGTTTATTGAAAGGAACAGTTAATGTTTGGTTGTTTGATCAATCTTGTATGCCTATATCTGGTAATCTGAGCAACCCCTTGGTAGATTTTTTATTTTAACTTCAAAAAATTTTTAAATTTTCATAAAAATTCTAATCTTAACCTCTTACTCATAACCAAGGAAAATATCTCAGTGAAGCAGAAACTGAAAAATTACTAATCTAATTTGACCAACAAACTAGTGATTTAAGTATACCTGATGTTCATCTCTAGCTGTAACAAAATTTAATATGCTGTTTTATTTATTTGCATTTACACATTAAAACATTTGAAGAGAGATCGGAGATATAGCTCAGTGACACAGAGCCTGCCTGGCAAGCACAAAGTCCTGCGTTCAATTCCCTGTACCAAAAATAAATAATAAATGAAATAAAATATTTGAAGCTATTATAAATTGCAAAAAATAAGTACATAACAGAAATGAACACAACCTCTATTTCTTTTGAACAAAGGGTTGGCTATTTGATTTCTAGAGTCATTAAGATACCTTAACAAATAAAATCATATTAGTAGAATTGTGGGGGCTATTTTTTAATATTAAAAGGTATAACTTGAACAATGTAAATAAAAATAAGAAATTCTGAATATTATAAATCATTTTAAAGGAATGAGTCTTCAAATGCTACGAATATTGAGAAGTAATTTTCAAATGATATTGTAATTTTTCTGTTCATATATATATCACAGATATCATACATGAATGATATTGTTTGCAGTTTTTGCCTTCAACTGATCCTAAGATGTACTGTATATAGTAATACATTCTATCTATAATCAAATCATTCTCACCCCATCTACTCTCAAGTACAGGAGGATATTACTGGGACATAATAAGTTAAATCACCAAAGAATACTTGCTTGTAACCACATTGTATTAATAAAGTAAAAAAACCTTCTGTTTTTCATAAGCAATAGAATATGCAGGAAACTGCATTTGGAGTATGTTAATTCCACTAATTAAAGGTTTGTTTTTACATGTTTGCATCAAAAAGAATCTAAAAATATGAGATTCTATGCCTAATTATCTAGCATAAAGAGGAAAAAAATAGCAATACTGAAAAAATTATAACTACTTAATGCATAGAATGTCCATATGTACCATGCTAATTACTGACTATATATACACAAGATGATATAATTTATTTCCTAACCAAATGTAATTTACACATAAAAGGAGACATAATAATTATGCCCAGCGAAGTATATAAAAGAAGTCTTCCCAGGGCAATCAGACATCTTAGCTACACTGATATAATTAAACTAATCTCTTCATTCCTTGACATTCTTAAAGCATGGTCAGTACATTATGTATAAACAACTAAATATACATTTTCAAATTACTTAAGAGCTAAACAGCTATAACCACAAAGAACTTCATGTAGAAACAAGATTTTAGTATTAGTTTTGCAAGCTATGTCAGCATAACTGTGGAGTTATAATCTTTACAATTAAAATCTCTGCCTTATTATATATATTTTAACCTTTCTCTGCTATTGCAATTTTTTCCACCAGATGGTAGCCAATAAAAGCAGGAAGCCGAGAGATTTACTGGATTGAAAAAATAAAAATTCAATGAAATAAAGTCCCAACATGAAATAAAAGTATACTTGAAAAAATTCTACATAGCAAATGAATTAAATCTTTTAGAACTTATTTTCAAGAAAAATATTTCTCTGATGTTGAACTTACACAAATTCTTTAGGGTTAATTTTAATTTATAGGCCTTTAACACTGTTAAATAATGTAGCAAAGAAAGTGTTATACTTGAGGGCTAGACTCAATGTTATCTTTAATAGATCGTTTGCAAATATAAAAATATAAGTTTGTTTTAAATATTCTCCCATCTTTCATTTAAAAGAAGGATTGTGATATTCTAAAGATAACTTTAGGAGTATGTGTTTTCTTACAGTTCTGTTTTAAAAACTCATCTATCCTACTTACCTGGAAAAAAAATCAGACATGTGGAACTATTGCCTTTGTGTGGAACCTTCTCCTCTGTCCTTGTTAGTCTTGACTTGTGCATGAAGTATTCATTATTTGCAAAAACCAATTACCATCCCTGTCTGGATACATTAAGAATTTTTTCTACAAGTCTTTTCCTCTCTATTACATTTTAAGCAACAATTTACATGAATTATTCATACTTCCCATATTGCAGGCAAGTTTTTTTATTAAATTTGATCATAATAATAGTTATTACCCAAGTCATGGCAGTTTTATGAGTATTCTTCAATGCCATTACCTGGAAAGATTTCAATCAAGAAATATAAAAGATGCAAATCAATTTCCATAATAAAATTAAACTGTACCATCTACTCTTCGACGCCAGCAATAGAGCTGATTGACAGCCTCTCTCTGATACCTGGAGCAGATGACATTTAGATACAGAAATGGAGAATAGCAGATTATTTTTTCTTAAGAATCTTAGTGGCTTTTTCTTCATTGTTGCTATTTAGTGTTTACTAATCTCACTGGAACATAATATTCAACTCAAGGTCCACATAGAATTTATTTTCAAAGCAAAATATTTCCTGACAGTAGTTGATTTTTCCAAGGTATATGTGATTTTACCAGAATAAATATGGAATTAAGTGCTATTATATTACTTTCTTCCTAATAATAGTATTACCACATTTTTTCAGGAAAAAGTAGTCTATTGTTAAAGGCCAGTTATTAATTCAGTTAATTTTGAAAGCTTACAAATTTATTTTTTTTAATTTTAAAGATAAAAGGATGAAAACACATTACCAAACAGACATAAACAAAACAACAACCAAACAATAGAAGCAATATAGAATTTTAGACAAGGTGATAGGAAATTAATGATGATTGTCATATTATGTATTATTATCTTCAAGTTGGTGACTCAAATAAACACATATAGGCATGTAAGATTAATCAAATAATTAAACATTAACTGTTCCTTTCAATAAACCAATAGAAATTAGTAGTACAATTATCTTAGCTATTGTGTATATATAGGTATAATTTCCCTTTTTTCTTTCTTTTGTTCTTTCTCTCATCCAGTTGTTCTTTCCGTTTGAGCAGTTTCTTCCCCTTTCTAAATATCTATTATACCTTTTAGATTTTATTTACTCCTTCAGTTTCTTACACTAGTGAGACAATAGGTATTTACACATGTAGGTATGATTTATTTCACTTACAAGCATGGACTCTAGTTGCATCCCTTTACCTATGAAAGCCTTAAAACATCAGATTTTTATGGTAAAAATTTCTTTCTTCCAAAAATATGTATCAGATTCTACTTTCATTCAGTAAGGAATGCTATTCAATTAAATCGGACTGATTTCTTTTTAAATTACATCACAGTATTTGTATTTTTACATAATGCAAGAAGAATTGTAAATATCCACATTCTATACCCTGGACTGGAAGAGGAAATTCACAAAATTTAATGCATTAGTAGATTGTTTAGGGCCATGGATCTTCATCTTTAAACCTTTCAGTGATCAGAGAGAGTAGAGCCACAACTATCTAATTTCACTCTTCTAAATATTTTTTATTTTAAAAAATAAAAGAAGGAAAACATATTAACAAACAGACATCCATTTACAAAATAGCATAAGAACAATACAAACAAAACAGTTACAGACAAAGTTGTAGGAAATTAACATTGTTGTTGTATTACTTATTGATATCTTCAAAGTGGTTTCTTAGAAAACAAACAGAGACAACCAAGATTGACCAAACAAGTAATCATTAACTGTTCCTTTCTGTAGAGCAATAGAAGACAGTAATGATACTTTACATGGAAGACCCCAAAAACTCCACAAGACCACTCCTTGAATTAATCTTCTAAATATTTAGCACAAGATTTGAGTAGAGGTTCAAACAGTAACACTGATCTTAGATAAGGGTGACTCTACCACATTATTCAAAACAATATCATCAAAAAAGAAATCTTATATCTCACAAATATAAGCAGAGACTTTTAATAATTATGACCAGCAATGTATGAAAAATAAGTCTGTCCAGGACAACCAGATGTCCTGAATTTCCTGTCTTCAACAAATACAGTAAACATTTACATTGTCTTAGTATCTTAAATATTTCCTACTCAATATCTCAACTATTTTTCATAACCTGAGCTTTTTTCATAACCTCTACTTTCACAAAGAGCACTGGACTTTCAGCACTAAAGTATAATGCCAAAAGTAAACAATTTCTTCTTGAAGCAAGAAAAAAACCTTAAAGTTCATTCCTCAGCAGCAGGGATCTCCAGAAGGTTTTGTCATGCTAGCCCTACTTATCTTTCATGAATTTATTTAAACTTAGTTTTTGAGTCTTTACTGATGCACCCATCTGGTGTAGGAATCTCTTTTCTTATCTATATAGTAGTTATTGCCTGAAACAGTTCCTGTTCAATTATGTATGCCTATACCAGAGAATATATCCTTTCTATCCAGACTTGTCAGATGTATATTCCATGTCTAGGACAATGCACAGTCAAGGCTTGAATGGATAAATTAGTAGATATATTGGTTGTGGAGGTAAGCAGTCTTCTATGTTTGATTAGTGTGCTTCTAAAATATCTTTCCTAATCAATAAAGAGGTTTTCAATGCATTTTAGAGATTAATGCTCGTTTTGTAGAATGTTAGGTATACTTCTATGCTATTCATCCTCTAGTTTAATTAAAATCAATAAAATATTTCATTCATAGTCATATAGTTAATTTGAACTTAAATTCTCTGAAATCATATTTTTGCATGATGAAAGTGTATTCTCAAAAACAAACACTTGCATAATGTTTGCAGAAAATTTGCATAATAAATTATTCCAGTGTCAAATAGTAAAATTTCTATCCTGATAAAATGATGGAAAGTTTTTTTAAACATTCAAATGTCCCATGAGATTGCTGAATGTATGTCACAAGTTAGATTTCACAATCATGGTGTAAAAGAAAAGAAGAAATCAAAATAAATTATACAATTTTTATTTCATATAATGCAGAAATATATAAGTGACCGCATTGAAAGACAGTCACACGAACTTCAAAATGAAGTTCTTTGTGTGAAAACTGTCCTCACTGAACTTTTAAAAATAATAATTATGTTACTACAAAGCTACAGTAAGTATAATACTGGCATAAGCATAAACGTATTGGTCAATGATATAAATTTTATAATCTAGAAACCTTTTCATTTATAGTGGTTTAATTTTTAAAAATACAACTCAATGGATAAGGATACTCTTTTCAAAAATAATGTTTAGATAGCAAAATGTCCATGTGCAGTATAATGAAGTTGGAACCCCACTCATGCCATATACAAAGAATAACTCAAAGTAGATCATAGACCTGAATGTTAAAGCTAAAAGTATAAAGCTCACAGGAAAAACATATACTATCAAGGTGGTCTGAATTCAGATTAGACAGCAGTTTCTTGGAAGTAAAACTCAAAGCATAGCAATGAGGCATAATGAGAGATAAATTGGACCCATCAAACTTAAAAAAAGCTTCTGTTAATACAAATAAAATAAGAAGACACTCCCAAAACTGAAAGTGTTCACCAATCACATACATAAAAGGCTTGCTTCCAGAAAAAAAACTTCAAAAGGATCAATAATCAAAAAACCAATTAAAAATAGTCAATGGATGTAAATAAACATTTCCCAAGAAAGATCTATAAATAGCCAATAAGCAAATTATCAAGTGCTAAATATTAAGGAAATGTAATCAAAACCACAGTAACCACTTTACACACACTAGGATGGGTTAATAAGAAAGATGGAGAGTAACAACTGTCAAGTATCTAGAGAAATGTAACCCGTATGTGTTGTTGGGGGAATATAAAGTAGTGCACCTACTTTGGCAAACAAATGTACAATTCCTCAAAAAGTTAAATAGTTATCATCTAATCTACAAATGTCACTGCTATATGTTGAAAAGGAAAGACAAATACTGTGTCTCAACATGTAGAATACACAACAATATGCTTCACACTAGAAAAAATGTTAAAATAACCCAAATATCAATCAAATAATGAATGGATAAATAAATTTTGAAATCCATTCAACAAAAAATCATTATGTAACAAGAATGAAGCAATTATCCACGGTGCTGCCAGGATAAACTTGATAATACTACGCTTATTGAAAAGGGCCAGGCACAATTGATCTCATTCTGTATGATTCTGTACAGAGAAGAGTTCAAATAAAAGGATACCAAGCATCAGTGGGATGAATAGAACAAAAGCAATCAATATTATCAATTTTAATCCAGCCATGTCAATAATCCTTTTAAGTGTGACTGAGGTAAAAACACCATTTAAGAACAGAGATTATCCAATTGAATAAAAGCCACATCTACTGTAAGCATACAGTGTCTGAAAGAAACTCATTTCATATAGACAGACATACACAGGTTGATGGTGAAGGATTTCCTAATTCCAAGATTCCTGGATTCACACTTCCCAGGCAGGCACTGTGCCACTGAGCTACATTCCTCGCCAAATTCCAAGATTTTTTTAAACCTCTAAACTGCAACTTTTAAAACTTACTGTAAGTAATGTTTGTATGATATGGTGTGATTGCGGTATTAAAAGGTAGTCAGTAAAATAAAATATACTGGGTCTTTTTGTTCCTTCTTTTAGTTTTTCAAATTTTAGTATTAATCACAGAAAACATTTTCTAACACCAATGGGAGGGGCTGGGGATTTAGCTCAGCGGCAAAGCGCCTGCCTGGCAAGCGCAAGGTAGTGAGTTCGGTTCCCGTTACCGAAAAGAAAAACCAAAAAAAAAAACAAAATAACAAAATAACAACAACAAAAAAAAACAGCTAATTGGAGGTTTAATTTTCGACTATATTTATTGAATCCTGTCAGATTTTTCTTTCTTTTATCTTTGGTTGAGGTTGTTAGATGTTTGCCTTTCATTGTCTTTCTGTTTTGTTTCTTTGTTTCTCTCTCTTCCTCTTTGTCTTATTTAACGTTTGTTCTCTCACTACTGTGAGTGATCCAACTGCTTCACTTTCTTCAAACTGCATGCAAGCGACAAAGGCAGAGTGCTCAAAATATACTGTGAGTCCTTTTTAGTATGCAGTGGTACCTTGGTTCATGAATATCATTAATTCCACTATTCTAGGGAATATGCCTCTGTTTGTTTTCATGCAGGGAAGATGACCATGACTGTGTTTGTCACACAATGCAAACACATAATTCTGGTGAATGCTTCAGATCAAGAACCAAATTGTTTGCCAACAGAATTCATACTGCATTTTGAATAGAAGTCAGACCAATTCATTCTAAAATATACAACTGAATTCTTAATAGTAACAAATCATAAACAGCATCAGTGCATGCAGTAGATAAGAATATTTAGTTGTCTTGGTAATGTCTATTTTAATGTCTCTTTTAAACCTCTAGACACTCAAAAAGAAGTGAAAGATTTTTAAAAATGAAAACTGAATTATCTGCTTATCTTTAGAGGTAACTTTTATTTTCTTTGTACCCAAGTTCTAGTACTGGATAAATTTGACAGAAGTGTGAAAATACCTTACTGCATCTTCCTGCACCTGCACTTCTCATGAGAAGATGTTTCAAAATGGGGAATGTGGGCTATGACTGGTCAGTAGCTATTTTCTTGACCAATTCAGTTTAGAAAATTTCTCAGAGTCATTGTTCTGTTCTCATAGTCTTTGTTCATCTTAAAGCTCATTTTGGTTTACATGGTATATTTCACTCTCCTTCATATAAAAGAAACCTGATAGTTTGCTTAATGCTTGATTGAGCTGTCCATTACCATGGGAGGAATCTCTTGTTTTTGGCTGTTTCACTGAAAATGCTTTTCATCCATGGGAAAAAAAAAATCAGTTAACCAAATCAACCTAGTCCGTATAAATTTTTATTCAAGACTCTGCTGTTGATTTCTTCATTTTTCATATTCACAGACTATCAGATACCAACATAACTAAAAATGAATTTAAAGTTTAGATCTGCTCAGCTAGAACATTTGTTTTAAAAGAAAATAACTAAGATTTAGGGGAAAAAATCTCAAAATCTGTTGTGAACTCTACTAGGCATAAAGTAGTGTTGTTACTCATAGAACTCAAACTATGGATATTTGAGGATCTGCTGACAAAATAAAAAATCACAAAGTTTCTGTAGGAGGCTTGTGGAAATATAAACATATTCCTGGTAGAATATTTGTAGAATGCTATACAGTTTACCCACAATGGTAAGCAAATTAAGTCTTTTCGTTACCTACATTGCTTCTGATCTGCTTCTATCCATAAAGACACTGTATTACTCTAAGTGGCATTAGAAGATGTTTTGGTTTTTGCTTTCCATTTTATTTGCTTTTTATTCTGTCTATACTGACTATATTTGTTAGCTTTTCATTATGGTGACAAAGTAACTGAGAAAAATCCACTTAAAGGTGGAAAGATTTTTGGTCTCACAGTTTTGGAGAGTTCGGTATATGGTCACCAAGCTCCCTTACTTAGGTCTGTGGCAAGGCAGAAAGTCAGAGCTGACAACACAGGGTGGATGGAGCACAGCTTCTCATTCATAGCAGCTAAGAAATAAAAGAGGGAGGGAGAGAGAAAGAAGCAGAGTCACTCTTTCCTTTAAGGTGTACTGCCAGTGACCTAACTACCTTCCAATACTCCCCTCCTAAGGATTTCACCAGCTCCTGACAGTGCCACAGGCTGACAACCAAGAATCAAGACACCATCTCTGAGGGATGTTTAAAATCAAAATCATAACACTGACAAAGCAGTCCAAAGCACTGGAATTAATTTATGGAAGGTAAATTTTTTATTTAAAAAATAAAGAATGATTATATTCTAGTTAATAGTAGGAAAAGTCTCATTGGATTTGAAGATATTTTGCAGGTAAATGTAGAGGTGAAGAATTTGTGTGTGTCCCTAGAAATATGTTCTAGGAAATGGTTGAAGCGTGAGGAGACATAAATTACTTCTGACAAACTTTGTCTGTTGTGAAACTATTAACAAAACTCATTCTGTTTATTATTTTATAGTTAAGATTATGTATGCCCACCAAGTAACAGTATGTAATTCAACGTATTTTTAATTTAAAATATTCTAACAGATACAAACATTATTTGTTTAAATTTACTGACTTTTATTTTATTTTCTAGCAACCCATAAGAATATCTAAATTACTTTAAAAGGGGTACAGATAGTGAATGGAACTGGCAAATGATTCAATGGTTAGCCTTACGTGCTGCAAAATAAAATAGATATGAAATACAATTTTGTGATAAATTGGAGGACATAAAAAAAGGTAAATAATGTCTCCAGGCATTTTTGTGAGAAAACTATTCCATCTATGAAAAGTATCTTTATATTTTGGCATTCACTAAGAAAAGCAGAAATCTAACATGGGAATTTTAGAAGTTGAATCATCTATTAGAAAATGTCCAGTGATGAAATATTGGATTTTTACCTTTATTTATATGTAATTCCCTGGATGTGAGTAATATTTGGTTAATTAGCAGAATTTAGCTAGTACTCTCCTCGTATTTCTATGAGTACTCTCAACGAGGATTATAAAAACATTCTGGTATAGTTGCAACATCATAATTTTCCAGAGATTAACTATTCAGTTTAGTTAGACTATGTCTTATGCACTAGTGTTCCACAGAGATTTGATCAGTACTTGTTCTTAAATATATGTATATATCTTTTATTTTATTGAAAAAAGTAAAACAAAATTTCCTAGCAAACTAATAGAATAACAATGCTTAATACATTGCATATTGTTTATCTTTAAGGTAGTTACTTGGAGTACAAATATGGGCATAAAATTTCTCTAAATGATATTAGCATAAACCTTTCTTGGCAATGAGCTAAGAGACACTGGTAGTATAAGCTAACTTGCATTTTGTCTCTGATCCCTTCCTCCTTTCCCTTCTCCCATATCCTACTTTTTTTTTTCCTTTTGAATAATTTCTTCCCATTTCACAGTATCTACTGTACATTTTAGACCTTATTTACTCTTTCAGTTTCTCTCACCAAGGAGACAATATGATGTGTACTCATGTGAGTATGATTTATTTCACTTGTGAGTGTGCTGTCAAGTTGCATCCATTTATCTTTAAAAGTCTCAAGTTTATGCTTCCTTATGGATGAATAGTACTTGGTTGTATTTAAAAAATACATCTTTTTCATCTGTTCTTTGGTTGATGGGAATTTGGGTTGTTTCCAAGATTTAGGTATTACAAATTGTGTTGCTATAAGCATGGGTGCACATACATCACTGTTGTATGATGTTTTTAGTTCTTCCAGTAAGATACTCAGAAAGTGAATAGCTTGGTCAAATGGGACCTCTAATCCTAGCTGTTTGAGGAATCTCCATACCTTTTCCTACAGTGGTTGCACCAGTTTGCACTCCCAGCAACAACAGGGAAAGTTCCTTTTTTCCCCACAACCCCTCCAGCATTTGCTATTGGTTGATTTCTTGATGACAGACATTTTTTCTGAAGTGAGATGCAATTTCAGTGTTGTTTTAATTTGTGTCTCTGGAATGACCAATGATGTTGAACACCGGTTCATGTATTTATTTCCCACCTGCACTTCTTCATCTGAGAAATGTGTATTTATATCTCAGATGCCCATTTTTGGATTGGGTCTTAGAATTTGGGAGGTCTGATATTTTCAATTATTTATATGTTCTAGATATAAGTTCTTTGTCTGAGGGTCAATTGGCTAAATTTTTTCCCACTCTCTGAGTTGTCTTTTCACTCTGTTGATTTCTATTGATGTGAAAATGTTTTTTAATAAGCTTCCAGTTGTTGATTGTTTGAAGTATTTCCTGTGAGTTCTGAGTTTTGTTCATGAACTCTCTGCCTACACTTATGTCTTCAAGATTTCTACTTAATTTTGCTTCTAGTAGATTTAGTGTTTCTGTTTTAATATTTAGATCTTTGATCCATTTTAATTTTAGTTTATTGCATAGTGATAGATATGGGTCTAGTTTTAGTCATCAGTATGTAGAAAGCCAATTTTTCCAGGACCATTTATTAAACAGGCTATCTTTCTTCTGTAGGGGATGGTGACTTTTACAATATCATTTTAAATAGAATAATTCTAATTTTAGTGCAAGCCTCAAAATGTGTCCGGAGAAACATCCCAGAGGGGTTGTAAAAAGTTAACTTTGCGGTCCTAACTTAGCCGTGGAATGCTTCTCTAAAGACAAAAAACACCCGGGCCCAGATAATCACCTATGACCCTGCCTGGGTTTTTTCATCCCTTCCCTTGCCCTAGATAAACATTGTAACCATAAAGGAAATATATGGTTCTCTAAAGGAGACATATAGAACAGAGTACAGAAAGTATATATCATTGAGGTTGAGCTCATAATCAAAGCCTGACCCAGTCGCGTGGCACAAGGAAATGAGTGTGTGGCCAGGGCTACAACATTACAACCTGTTACCATGGAAACCAAAAATGTGTATAAGGTGGGAACAAAGGCAGGCCCACGCCCACTTCCCAGATTGGCAAATGGAAGAGGGTGGCTAGCCTCAAATCAAATCTCTGCTTGCTCTGAACAGAGTCTTTTCCGTTTCTTGTGGAATACAACCCCGAATTCTGCCGTTACACTTCCAGTGAATATGTTTGGCCCCTTTGTCAAGATAAGGTGGCTGAGTGTGTTTGTAGTTGTGTCTCCATCTTCTAATCTCTTCCACTGATCCTCACATCTGTTTTTTTGCCAGTACCATACTGATTTTATCACATTAGCTTTGTAGTACAGTTTTAAATCAGGAATTGTGATACTCTCTCACTTGCCTTGTTCCCCTGAATTGCTTTTGTTATTCTTGGTCTCTTCTGGTTCCAAATAAATTTTAGGGTTATTTTCTCTGGTTCTGTGAGGTATGCTAATGGTATTTTGATTGGTATTGTATTAAATCTTTATATCACTTTTAGTAGTAGGACCATTTTCACTATGTTGATTCTTCCTATCCATGAGAAAGAGATATCTTTCCATTTTCTAATATCCTCTTTGATCTCTTTTTTCAGAGTACTGGAATTTTCAATGTATAGATCTTTTACTTCCTATGTTACACTGAGTCCTAAGTGTTTCAGGTTTTTTTGGATGCTATTGTGAAGCATGTGGTTTCACAATTTTTCTCTCAGGCATTTGTTGTTAGTGTAGAGGAGTGCTACTAATTTTTGAGTGTTGACTTTGTACCAGCTACACAATTAATTTGGTTATTAAACCTACATGTCTTCTATTGGAGTTTTTGGGGTCTTCTACGTAGAGTACCATGTCACCTACAAATAGTGAAAATTTCACTTCTTCCTTTCCTATCCTTATTCCATTTATTTCTTTCTCTTGCATAATTGCTCTGGTTAATGTTTCCAGAACTATATTGAATAAGAGTGGTGATAGAGGACATCCTTGTCTTGTTCCTGATTTTGGAGTGAAATCTTTCAGTTTTTGTCCACTTAGTATGATGTTTCCTATTGGTCTGTCATAGATGGCCTTTATCTGGTTGGGATAAAGACCATCTATTCTGATTTTCTGTAAGGTTTTTACCATGAATGGTTTTTATCATCACTTTGCCAAATGCTTTGTCTGCAGGTATTGAGATGATCATATGGTTTTTGTCCTTGATTCTTTTAACGTGGTGTATTACATTTATTGATTTGCATATGTTGAACCATAGCTGTGAGGTAGCCATGGGAACTAAAAAGTGTTGGCCACCTCTAGCTCCATGGCATATGGCAAAGTTCTAAGAACCAATGAGATCAACTCCCGTAGGTAGGCTCTGCCCAAAAGCCCAGGTTTGGATCCATCCTGTAGTATGGAAATGTCAATTGTTGTACTGGGCTAGTGTGGTGCTATTTCCCGGCCCATGCCATGATGGACAGGTGTGTATGGAGGGCAACAGATTTAGAACCTATAAAAGGTTTTACTTCTAGGAGAGCCCATAATAAATCCAGACATTGCAGCTCTAATGACATATCGTATGGAGCAGAGAAGAGCAAGGTTTTTTTTATATTGAAAACTTATGAATATGTCATGGCCATCAGAGATGGTTCAGGAAGCATTGGATTAGGTTTCCAAAGCCTCCACAATGGACATGCAGGGGCATTAATACAAACTTCATGGCATTTGTACAGATCCTAGGGTCTTTAGCTGGAGTCTTTAACCATTTAATAATGGCTGATTTGCAACTTAGAGTACAAAGGTCTAAAAGAACAAGAAAGCAAGTTATAGCTATTAATGATATTTGGCACAGAGTGACACTTGATTCATTAAGCAGCTCTTGGTAATTGAACAGAAGTAATGGGATTTTGTATAATGTGTGGAACACTAGGTCTTTACTTTTGTAAACTCTTTATATTAATACTCCCTTAATGAATATGTCAGATGAATCTCCTCCAAGGTGGATAACATCAATATAACAGCATGTGGATCTTCCTGAGAAGATGTAGACAGAGTTAAAATCTTGTCTGAAGGTATTGTATCTTGCCAGAGCTGTTGAACTACTGCAGTGAGTAGGAGATAGAGGTACATTTTGTCTGTTTAGAAGTGAAGGCAAAAATAGGCAGAGAGGCTGGTAAAACAGGCACTGAATGAAATTTAAAAGCCAAATCTCTAATAGCAAACTCAGTAGCTATTGCTGCTTAGATGGGACTAATATATTTAATAATGTTCAGTGGGGCCACAATATTCAGATTATAGTACAGTGGTACCTCAGTTTACAAACAGTACTTTTTACACTTCTGGTCACAAATCTAATTGGAAGGAGAACGGACTCAAACTTAATGGTTAGGTTCAATCTTGGTCTTACGGAGAAACTTGATTTGGTTCTCACCCAATTCAGTGTGTGAACAGAACTGTGGGAAGAATTAAGTTCGTGAACAGAGGTACTAGTGTAATTCATTGTGAGGCACCATTCTTCATTTCCAGGTTTAAGAGTTCGACCAATTGAGCTGTTAAGAAAAGGGATGAGCAAGCATTGAGGATATTCACCTGTTCAGTAATAAGGAATTATATAATATCTTTCAATTTTCCAAGGCCCTGTGTTAATGTGTTTTGACTCTATTACATATTTTAGCAGCAGAGAGAAAGGAAGGTGCAGAGTCCATGGAGTTCTATTCTGTCTGGACAATTTCAAGTATGATAAAAAGGTAATTTAATTTTAATTGTTTACTCTTTGTGTCAGAACATCCAGGAAAATTACAGGATTGTCCTAAAATTAGGGTCATGGGTTCTGTCATCATTAGTGAAGGAATACACCAATGGATTAGTATAAGTAATGTGCATTTGTCTTTTATCTTCTACTCAGTAACTCCCCTAAGATGATTCTGCTCAAGTTTAATGAGATACCAAAATATAGCTGTAATAGGAGTCCTAGTATTGATTAAGACCATGAATACTTGATATTCAGTGCATTTAAACAGATGTTGTACTTGATTAGACCTGATGTAATAGCACAAAAACCAATTAATGTCTTTTATGTTCTTTTAGTGTAATTTTTTGAAGTTTATCTTTCTAAATGGATAAAATTGTGAATCTTTTCTTCAATTTGTTTCCTTCCCAATCTTAATTATTTTCTGTCATTGAATATGCTTAAGGGGAAATAAAAAGGAATTTCAAATTGCTGATATTTTCAAATTTCTTGAATCACGAAGTCTGCAATCCACATTCTCTGGTATTCACAGTTGGGATCTTTTTCACAGAAATCTTGTCAAGTTTGAGGACTGAACAGGAAATTGGGTTTAAATTAACCCATCCACTTTGCCATGATGGTACCATCCTCTTGTTTTCTTAGTTTACATGAGATGTTCCCCAAATTGTCATGTGCTCATGTGTGGGGCTTTCAGGAGGTAGTTGAGCCCAGGGGCCATGACAATCATCAGTGGAATATAGCTAATTGAAATGTTTATAGCTAAGTTGCTGTTGGGAGATGAGATTGGTAAAAGAGTTGGGTCACTGGGGATGTGGCCCAGAAATTCTTCCCTGTTCCTCTTTTCATTCACTTTCTGCTTTCCACGACTTTGTCATGAGCTGTGTCTTCTCTGCATGCCACCCTGCCTTGGAGCCTACCAACTATGGTCTGAAACCTCTAAAACTGATCCAAAATAAACCTTTCCTTCTTAGACTTGTGGGTGTCAGTTGCTGTTACTGTGTCTCAGGAATGGGAAAGTAAGGATTCTTTATGTGAGTGGAATCACAGACAAAAGATGCTACAGAGGAAGAGCTCTCAACCCCAACCCACATGTTAGCACATTGCTGAGAGGAACTGTGACATATCCAACTACTGGAGGGATGTGTCTGACTCTCCTTGCAGTTAAATTAATCGTTGATTCCTGTATTTTGTTAGGTGTAGAGATATATAGATTTGCTAACTCTTTTTAATGAAAAATGATGTCATTCTAGAGTGTCCCTTTTTTTTGGTTCCAGATATCACTCTTATTTAGTACATGAGTACAGTCACTTTAGCTTTCCTTTGATTAATATTTCCATTCATTTTTAAAATTCTTTTCCTTTGCACTTCTGTGTATATTTTTAGAGTGCTTTTTGTTGAATGCATGTACCTAAGTACTGAATTTATACTAAACATTCATTGCTTTCTAATTGGTCCTTTTAGATTATTTTTAATATAAATTTATAAAAATAAGTTAACATTACTACTTTTTCTATCTCATCATTTCTTCTCTTGTTATTTACAGACCAAATTTGTATTTATTATGCATAATATAATGCTACATATTATTCTTCTTATTGACCTATCATTCACAACTGGTTGAAAATTTTAAGTGACTGCCCTAAGATCTACAATTTATATTTTCATTAATGAATCTTTCTACCAATAGTAATAATAACAATATTTTATAGATATATCATGAATATATAACATAAAAATTGTTTTGTTTTGTTTTGTTTTTTGTCTTTTTGAGACAGGGTCTTGCCCTACAGTGCAGGCTGGCCATGAACTCACTTTGTAGCCCAGGCTGGTCTTGAACTCACAGTGACCCGCCTGTGTCAGCCTCCCAAGTGCTGGGATTATGGACATGCACCACCACATTCAGCCTAACATAACAATTGTAATGAAAATAAAACTTTCAAGATAATTTTCAAAACAACATAGTTGAAAGACCCATGCCATTTGGTCAAGAAATAACTTAACAGACAAATTAGAAAAATCTAAGAATTCAGGCTATATTCTGGTTACTGAATATACATACCTTAAATATAAATACACAAATAAACCAGTTGAAAAAATATTTGAGTGCTAAGATTGAGAATTCTGTTATAGCTGTGTCACAAAGGAAATATATCCCAAAACAAGCACTGCCACCAGGGATGAAAAGGAGCTTGTCCTAAGGAAAGAGGTAATTTTTGCAAGATGCCATAATAACCCTAAATGCACACGCCCCTAGCCATTCTTCAAATATATGAAGAAAACACTGACAGAAAGGCAAAGAGAAATACGTTCATCCCAATTGCAATTAAAAATGTTAACATTTGGATGCAAGTAACTGGAGCAGCAGACCCACAGAGAAGCTATTATAGAACACTTTGGACCTAACTGCTTGTTATGGTTAATACATTGTGTCAACTTGGGGAGTCTAGAGGTTTGGCTAAGTGACTCAGCAGGAAGCCAGGGTGCTTACTTTGTATACATCCTGAGCCTGTGGAAGAGCAGAGCATGGAGATTATGTGAGAACTACACGCCCCTTAGGTGGGGGTAGCCTGTTTACAAAGTAAGGCAGGGAAAGAAGCTGCTTGCCACCATCCCTCCCTTTTGCTCTGGCTGCTTTGCTGTTCGGCTGCCATTCCCCCCTTTGCTCTTGTTGCTTTGCTGTCTTCTGCCTCGGAGCCAACCAAGTATGGACTGAAACCTCTACAAACTGTGAGCTAAATAAACCTTTCTTTCCTTCATTTTGGGCGTTGGGTATTTTGTCCCAGCAATAAGAGAAAAGTAAACAAGACACTGCTCTATTGGACCTAACTGATACTTCCAGTGGAATACTCCAGCAGCTACAGCAGCACCCAGATTATCTTCACAACCTTGTGGAATACTAACCAATAAGTCAGCAAATGATAAACTGGGAAAGCCAGAAATAATGCAAAATATATGAAGTAAAAATCATAGAAGTATGTTCAGATCATTAGAAATTCAATACAAAAAGACACTTGGAAAATCTGCAACCTTATCTCTAAATAACATTTGGTTAAAGAATAAATTAACAGGAAAATTAGAAAACATTTTAAACTAAAAAATAAAATCACTATTATTAAAATGCATGAAATGTCACAAAAGTTATTGAAATAAAGTGTATATCTGTAAGTAACAAATTATAATAGTTAGGACTAAAATCAATGTTCTAAGCTTACCATAAAATAGAAGTCAAAATAGGAAGTCAAAACCAAGGTAAAAGGACATAAAGATATAGTAAGCCCAAAGCTCATATCAACAAAGTAAAGTAAACAATAAGGACATCAATGAAAACAAGTGTTTCCAAAAAATCATTAGGTTGGTTGTATGCAAAAAAGGAGATAAAGTTACAGTATCAGACATGAAAGCTTTGGCTTAAACTTTGTTGAAATGGACAGGAGATAAATGTATAATTTTATTACATTTAATAGAATAGAGCTTATTAAATTTGTATAGCTACTAACAAAAATTCACAAAAGAGATTGGAGAAAAATTAATAAGCTGAATAAATAATTTAAATTCATAATTTAAAACCTTTCCCTAATAGTTTCCTAAGTTTACTACACTATTAAACATTTAAGCAGCAAATGTACCTTATGTGTAAAAAGAATAATAATATTTTACTACACATGAAAATTATACAACATTAAAATTTTAACATGTACACTTTCAGACAAGCCACATGTTTTTCTATTTCTGTATGCTCTGCGTACCCTTGCTGTCCTGCTACAGTAGGGAGTTGAACAGTTGTAGCAGAGACCCTCTGAGGTATTCACGTTTCTTCTCACGCTATAACGGTGGCACAGTAATAATGCAATCCCCTTCCAGTAAAACTTCTGAGACCTGCTTTATAAAAAGAAAATTGAAATGACTTCTGTCTCACATAAACAACAAAACTAACCCTAATTAATCATATATCTAAATGTCAGAATACACACATGTTCACTGCTTACCAGAAAAGCAGATTTAATGCAAAATGTACAAATATACAAGGATTTGCAAGATTGGCTTACAAAGGCTGCCTTCAGGGTCAGGTGTGGAAAAGTATAAAAGGACTGTGCACCGGAAAGCCAAAGGATCCAGTTGAAGGCCTGGAGCCCACTCTAGTGTCCCACGTGTGTCTGTACCAGGAGGTCAAAGGCTCTGCACCAGAACAATTATTGAAAGGTTTTGGTGGGATCTCACCAGACCAGTACTTTGAACTGATACTGCTTCAGAAGCTGAGACACAGGAGCATGTTGATTCCCCAACCTCACTTCCGTTACCCAACAGCAGCCTCTCGTCTCCACCAAGAAAGCCACTTGTTTGCAGAATCCAGCTGCTGTCACTGTCTTTCAGTATTCACAAGTTGCTATCTCACTATTCACTGCAACAGTGGTAAAGGTACCTGTGACTCATGTTTGATTTAAAAATTCACTTGAAAGCATTCTTCTGATGGGCCAGTTTTGTACACTGAATCCTAGCTGAAATGGACTCTGAAAATTGCCATGTCTAATTTTTTAAACATTGCTAACTAAAACAAAATGGAACTGAGATTGAGCAAGGTAGGTTATAATGATTGCCACTAGGCACTCGCTTTCTCTCTTCTTATTATATTGACAACATCTTGTCACTCAATAAGATGCAGTTATTTTTCAGGAAAAATCTTAAAATCAAAAGAATGATGAGGCAAATAACAGATCAAGAGACAAAAATAAAGTAATATTATTAAAGTAAATCATAAAATTCAACAATAAGAAAATGAACTTGATTAAAACATGAACAAAATCTGAGTAGATACCTCAGCAAAGATCAATTATAAATGATAGATACATATATCAATCACATTAAATGACATAGGTTAAATATCATATGTCATTAGGAATAACAAATTAGAACAGTGAGATACTACTACACACCTATGAAATGGCCAAAATCCAGAATACTGACAACATTAAATTCTGGCAGAAATATGAAGCAACAGGAAATCTCTTTTATTCCTGGTCACAATACAAAATGGTCCAGTCATTTTGCAAGACAGCTTGACAATTTCTTACAGATCTAAATATATTTTTGTGCCCTCCTAAATTTTTTGAAGACTTATGTCAAGAAAAAACTCTGTACAAGGACATTTGTAGAAGCTAAACTGGAAACTACCAAGACATACTTCAGTAAGTGAGTGGATAAACTGTGCTACATCTAGACAATGGAAAGTCATTCAGCACAACACGCAAAGACAAGGAGAAAACTTAAACACATATTACTATGTGAATGAAGCCAGTGTGAAGCTTCATATCATATGATCCCAAATCTGTAACATTCGGAAAAGGCACAAATGCAGAGACAATAAAGCATCAATACTTTCCAGAGTTTAAAGGAGGAGCAAGGAAGACAGTGGGGGTGCAGGAGATTTTCAAGGAAGTGAAACTGCTGTATATAATACTATAGTAAAGTAAACTGCCATTATACATTTGTCAAAACTCATAGAATGTACAATAAAGTGAACTCTAATGTAACTGTGGACTCTGAGTGGTAGTAATTATGAGTTTAGGTTCAATGATTATAGTAACTGTCCCATTGTAGTATGGGATGTTCACAATGAGGCAAGGCTAGATAGATAGATGATGATAGGTGATAGATTAGATACATGATAGATAGATGATAGATAGCTAGATAAAGATAGATGGGTATACCAAGGTATATATGAAAATACTAAATTTTCTGCTCAATTCTGCTATCAAATAAACTTTACAACATAAAGTCTATTAATTTAAAAAATGAAGGGCCATGGAAAGAATATCACAGGAGTCTGATGATAAGAAGGATTCCTCTTCAGGATGACAACCAAAGATAACAGACTCCAGTATATTTTTACTAAATGTAATTGTGCCCAGCAAAGAAGAAAGAAATTGCTTTCTACACATAGATCAGGAAATGTACTAAAATGAAGCATGATCTACCTACTATTTTTCTTGGGAATCTTATTGGTGACCTATTCTATAACACACCAGTTATGTCTTGCATATGCTCTTCACGAATAATTTACTCTTTTGTTGAGTTAATCTTTGGAAGCTTAGAACTGAACACTGAGTTCTAGGATATAATAATATATCATTTTGGCCGTCATAGCAGAGCACAAGACTGAGTGGCTTATGAACAGAAATTTATTTTCCACAGAACTGGAGGGTGGAAGGCGAAGGTCAAGGTGTCTGTCTGGTCATCTGTGCTGAAGGCCTTCTTTCAGAAAGCAGACTGTTGACTTGTCCTTGTTTGGTCGCAAGGTGGAGAGAGGAAGATCTTGCTTTCCAGCCTGTTTTGTAAAGGAACTAACTTAACTACCTGCCTGTCTCCAATACTATTCACATTAGGGATTAGAGCTCAGTATAACAATTTTAGAAAACCATAAATATTTAGCACATAACAATTACTTTCTAGAAAATGAAATCATGCATACTTAAATAGAAGTATGCCACTATATTTTTATGATTTTTCAATTTGGTCACGTTGATATTTCCATGAATGGGGTAGACCTGTGTTAAATATTTACAAAGAATGCTTTGGTAGATTATGCTGATAATTGATTTTTTGGGAAGACAGTTTAGATTTTATCTGCGCTGTTCATTTGCCTTGCTCAAATGAGCAGATTTTAAGTGGGAGTTACTTTTTCTGCACTTAAGTCAACATGGTGGTTGAAAAATACTCTGCTTATGTGAATCAATTGATGCTGATAAAAGCCAATGAAAATTTAAAAATGATTTTTATGTAGCTAGACATGATTAGAGAAAAAGATACAATGAAAATAAGACACTGTGTTGTTATAGAGGCATTAAATTGCCACATTCATACATAGATTGGAGAACCTGGTGCTACCTCGGTTGTGTTAATGTGATCCTCGTTTCATGTAACTAACAAAACTGATATTTGGTCTGGATATTTTTAGCATCTGGCAGCTAACATTCAAAACAAAACATCACTTTAAATAAGTAATCTTGGTGCAGTGTCTGTTGAACAACACATTTGTATTACATAAATATTTGTTTATAGTTTGCTTGAATCTCAATGTTTCATCATTTGCACAATTCTTTCTACCTTATTTGATCTAACAAGAAGGCAGTCTTTGCAGTCACAGATCTTAACTGAGATTCTAGGAAGCATATTCCAGTATTATTTTCTTCCCTGCTTCAAAGCTTTATTTCAGTGTATAGTGTCCTTGACAGAAAAATAGTTGTCTAATGTAAGACAATAAAATGACTTTGAAAAGCACCTAAGTCAATAAAAAATTTATGTTTCTTCATTCTTTCCAAGGACTCTGTATTAACATTTATGTTAACTGTTATTTTAGACTACTTACTAGATGAAAGCATAAAATACCAGACAGGCACTAGTTTTCATCAGAAACTGGAGGAAAAGTCAGACAGTCAAAATTCAGTAAGCTTGTAAAAAATATTTTGGCTGAATTAAGAGAAATCTCTGAATTGCAGTGAGTGTTACTACAAATACACGCGACACCATGGGACACCATGGGAACATATTTCAGAGAAGATTAAAGTATTACAATTTTGAGAAATGTAAATTGCTGCTCTGGAATTTTCAAGAAGACTGGCATCATTCCTGTGGTGAATTTATAGTTAAAAAGTGGTTTTCCGGGCTGGGAATATAGCTCAGCTCAGAAGTACAAGCGCCTGCCTGGCTAGCGCAAGGTCCCGACTTTGATTCCCAGTACCGGAAAAAAAAAAAAAAAAAAAGTCTTCCTCAAAATTTTTTTCTTTACTTCTATGTGCACAGTACCACAGGTAGAGAAGATGTATAGTATCAAATAATAATACACTTAAAATTCAAAGGAAGCTATAGATTTTTCAATAGTCTTGAAAGGTGTAATAAAAAATGTCAGCTACTGTGGCATGTCTCCAAGACACTAGAATCGTGACTCAAAGCTAGCATTGAAGTAATTTTATTCTGGCTTTTCTATAATCTGGATAAAGAGTCTTATACAGTCATGCTATGTTGTATTGATATCCAAATGTTGTCAACATGAACTAAAATAAAGCAATTTTATTGTGACCTGTAACACATATGTGAGTATCCACATACACAAAACTGAAATACAACTCCAGAAGAAAATGTATTTGTTCTATGGAGCACTTTTCAATATTTCACTTTTATAGTTTATTCTACTTCATGTATAACTACCTTATGGGGCAAGTTCCGTCACTTTTGCATTCTCAGATAGCAAGCTGCATGAGGACCTGTTTGCCTTTATAAGGGTTAAGACCTTGCTGAGTCCAAACTCAATTACAGTAAGTTGAATAAATTCACAAATCATCTAGTTTCTCAAGATGAGTATTAAAACTTTCCATAGAAGGCATTTGTTTGAATTTTTAAATACTTTGAAAAAGACTTTAAAACTGAAAGCTGTGTGTGATAAATGTAATGGCTTAGGCATTTGTAAAGGAGGTTCACTGAGAGTGGAAACCAGTCGGACAATTAGAAAAAGAGAGGGAAATAGAAGCTGAAGAAGTCTGAAAGGCAGAGATCCGCTTAATAGTACATAAAACACAGACCTATAATTTTCCTCTCTGTGCCGTGGTATTTGTCGTCTTTATGTTTGCTGAGAGGAAGATTGTCCCAAGCTTCGGGATAAATTATACGATGAATGTGGCTTCAGTGCTGCTGATGTCTGCTCAATTATAAAGCCACTGATTAACAGCTCAGAGAATACACGCTTAAAGAAAACTGCTATGCTGCTGCAAATTTTAGCCCTCATATTCTGGATTTACTTATTTTTTATCAGTTTGTGTTTGCCGTATACGGCACTTATAGTCTCCTTGGGGCGTGGTGTGTGTATGTAGTACAGTTTTATTCTTTTTTCATCACCTCTTTTCTCTTCCCCTCCCTTTCTCCTATTTTAATTCCCCTTTCCCTGTTCTCATTCTTCTTAATATTCTTACTCTTAGCTCCTGTTTATGCCACGTAGTGTTAATATTCCTTGAGGTTATTGAGCTCCTGAACATGGTACATCTTTATTCTACTTATCTCTCTTTCCCCTCCCCCTTCATACCTCTATTTTGAACTGTTGGACCTGTCTGCATTTGCCAGGGATCCATCCCCTTTTCTCCTTTATCCGTCCTTTACTTTTTTCTTGAAAATTCCTGATTTACACTTACATTTTAGTTCAACCTTATACAATGCCAACACCTTTAATGGCACATTACATTTCATAGATATTTAATGCTAAAGTACAATTATTTAGTGTGTTTCTATACATAAATGTGTATATATGTACATGTATATATAAATTTCAATAAGGAAAGCATCACATATATTTCCATGTCAAATATACTTATATATTTACAAGGTAAATATCCCTGAAAGAAAATCATGTCATTCTATTCTTTCACACTAAATCATGCTTTAAAGTGAATTATTAAACAATATTGCTGAAAGTTACACAATATGATGTGAATGCTGGGAATAAACATTAGCACTATTTTATAGGTCCTTGAAAAGCTATCCCGAAGAGACAGGTTACATGTACTGTACTTACCACAAGGGGGCTCTGTAAGGGAGGAAAAGGAAAGAATTTTCACAAAATTTTTCAAAATGTGAAGATAACATTTACTACTTTACACATTCTCTCTCTCTGTCTCTCT